>NC_056743.1:1883088105-1883140605 GCF_019279795.1 Protopterus annectens
AGACCAAGGGTAACCTACCAGGGGCTACATGATGTGGAGATAGTAGAGCATTACAGGGTGGACAGGGACATCTTACAGCAAATAGTTGAGCTGTGCCGGCCATGCCTGAGAACCAGAAACAACAGAGGGGAACCCATCCCAGTGGACACGAAGGTATGTGTAAGCTTGCGAATACTAGCCACAGGTACCTTTCAAAGGCCAACTGGAGCTATAATGGGGATCTCACAGGCATCAGCATCCAGGGTACTACACCAGTTCCTGGATGCCATGTTACTACATGCCAATGAGCGTATATACTTCCCCCGAACTCAGGAGAAGTTGGCCAGCAATATGCGTCACTTCCACCATGTGGCACACTACCCGGAGGTACTGGGTGTGATAGACTGCACGCACATACATATCAATTCACCACCCGGTGAGCATGGTAGGCGCTACATAAACCACAAGGGATTCAACTCCATCAACTGCCAGGTCGTGTGCAATGCCCAGGGCATTATCATGGATGTGTGTGCTGGCAGCCCTGGAAGCTACCATGACTCCCATATCTGGCATGCCTCACATCTGTATCAGGTATTTGTCATGGCCACCTTGTGGGGGATGCTGGCTATGCACTGGAGCCATGGATGATGACTCCCATCAGAAATTCTCACACACCCATGCAAAAACACCATAATGAGGCACACGCACAAACCAGAATCATCATAGAGTGTGTGTTCGGGATGCTGAAATCACGGTTCCGTTGCTTGGACACATCTGGTGGAGCCTTGCAGTACTCTCCAGGCATGTGTGCCCACATCTTCATAGTATGTGCCATGCTACATAATATGATCCTGCGGAAACAGCTGCAGCAGGGACAAACTGGTGAAGGCCCTCATAGCCCACCGCAATTGCCAAGGCCATCACAGGCACAGAGGGATTCAGACCACGAACACACTGTGCCAGCCCCAGTAGGCAGATGGAGGTGTGCCAATATACCTACGCCTTGGCAAAGAGGGAACGTGTAGCACATACTCTGACAGTGTAGGTCCCTACGGACTGACACACCTCTCCACCTGCACACACAGTAAAATGGATGGCACACACACACGACCACCTGTAAATTGTAATGTATAGGTGGCCCACTGTGTGAATCCTACATAGGCAGCCCTCAAACATTGTACACACAACAGCTATTGGAACAAGGAATGTCAACACCTGAACAGTACATGCGCCTATCAGCATATGTTGGTGCTGTGTGTATAGGTTCCCAGGTACATTGGTAGGTACACGCCCGATTGTCAGAGGCCATACACCAAACAAGGCAAACAGTGTCTGCTGTCATCACAACATCGGGTAACCAACTGTTGCTTAGTGGAGCAGAGGCAATCGCAGGATCACATGTGTGTAAGCACTGTTCTGCACACACTCTGCATGGATTCCCTGCTGAGTTAATGAGGGGCTCCACATAATGGAATAATGGATGTTGTGTCAAAGCATGGGGTGTACCCATGACAGGTATTCGTCACCTCAGCATGCTCCACCTACGGTCGTTTAAAGGTGTAGCACATTATCGTGTGTGGCTCACTGTGATATACATACCCAATGCCGGAGCACATCCAGTAAACATCACATGGACATACCATTAACTAGACTCATCCATATGTAAACTGAGTTACCCATGTGAGTGCAGTATGGAGTAACAGCCGTAGTATACTCCACATACATAACGCCATAACATGTATGCAAATCCCAGATGGCCAAGTGGCAAATGCAGTGACCGTCGTGCATTTTCCCGGTCCCACGTCCTGCAAGAGATGTAACGTAATCCTGAAGGCACGAATAATGCATGTCGGATGCAGGTCAACAGATCATGTTTAGCACACGTTAGCGGGAATATGAGTTGCCCACTGCTGGTAAGCGTCATTTAAAAATGACTATACGGATATGCGCGAAACAGGGCTAAGCTTCTCCGAATATCACGCAGATCACGGTCAATGATGTCCAGAACAGGTGAAACCAGCATTATTCACCCCTGTAGTAATAGCACCTGCTCTGGAGGGTAAAACAACCACTGCCAGGAGTAGAACACGCAATCATGTATACAATCACCTAACACCATGGTAGCCAAGATGTACCTATGGCAGGTGTGTAATGTGACAGGTACAGACACAAACGTGTGGAGTCCAGGAAACAGTATACACTGACAAGTATACAATGAAAGGTGTAGCTTGCCTGTCACTTTCCCTGTCAGATATATATATATAGATATATATATATATATATATATATATATATATATATATATATATATATATATATGTATACATATATATAATACAGATAGAAAGGGCGATAGAGACATATATGTTGATATATACGGATTTACCGATATCTGCAAATATATAGATAGGTCAATGACATTCATAAAACCTTGGAGGTACAAATAAATAGGATACCGGCAACTATGGAATGTGTCATATACTGACACGCGTAACCACGAGGCTGAAAGACTGAAAGAACACAGTACCGGAACAGTAGAAATGCAAGTAATATTATCACAATATGAAGGGACATTTAGTTACCACTGTTGGTGTTGCGGTCCACGTAGGTACTGTGTTCGACTGAGTTTGTGATTGCCGTAGTCTGTGTATGTGTGTGTTGAGGGTGCCGTGTGCGTTTTCGTGTGACTGTAATGTGTGTGTGTATGTGTCCACATCGTGTGTCTGTTAGTGCCAACTCGGAGGTAGATCATTACGGTAGGTGTGGGTATAGCTAGCCGTATGCATACGGTTACAACCTGTCCCACATTAGGAGGGACAGCCCCTCCCTGGACAGTTGTGTCCTGACATAAAACATTACAAAGGGCAACTGTCCGAGATTGTAGGACATCATTATGTCCCATATAATATGTAATAGTTGCATTAAATAGTTATGCCTGTATGTAGGAAACGTAAATGTTACGTGCAATATGATAAGTAGCCAAAGTCCCACAGCAATAAGTATGTATTGAGGATAAAAGTATGTGCTATCCTGTGTACTGACCGTGGGTATCTGTCGGCCTGTAAACACCGATGTGTGTCAAGCAAGTGTCCCACAATGGCCATTTGAAAAGGTGGCAACCCATGCCAAAGAGGTTCTGTTACCAACACAACTGCAATGACTGCAAATATCTGGGACAGAAATACATGGGATAGCTGTCATTTAGAAATATCCCTTTGCATATCGCTGTAATTCCGGAGGTATGGAAGTATCAACCTCACCTGCATACTATATAGAAACCAATTAACAATGGCCCAATGTATAATCCCATAACATAAGTCTACTAACTGATAGCTCTTTAATTAGGGAAGGAGTCCACACACATATATATATGGAATATGTAGAAATGCAATCCCAACAAACCTGTATATGCTACGTACACCCACCTACATCCCCCACACTAGAAACTATAGCAATACAGACTGTAATTACAGCACAAGCATCCAGTCAGTCAGTTACATCTGCAAAAGCGTTAACATACCTTGTGAGAGACACATTTAAAGGCACCATGCAAAATCGTAGCCGTTGTATAATGGAACAAACGACGATGTTACAGGTTTGGTTTGCAATAGTCCCTTATCAGATGGTTGGGATGACAAGTACATTCACATGTAGAACCACATACTCTAGCTGTCACACACAATGCACGGGGGACATGAATTCAAACTCTGCACATAGCAGTTGCAATTACACACAACAAAACACAATACAGGCCGTCTCCCTGAAGGCAGGGCAAATGGGCAACACCCAACTGGAGAATTCAATTATACCCCACTGTTGCCGCGTAATTGGTGAATGGAGTAGCTGCACAGCTGATGTGCAAGTAATAAGTCACTCAGGAACACCAATTGGTGGCAGGAAACCACATGTTACAGGTATCGACGTATATAAGGATGACTTGCCAGACATTCAAACCGTATGCTCATACCATAGAACTGTTTAAGCAGTGTAAGAGAGATAGATACGAAAGTCCAGAATGATAACAAGGTATGTAGAACACTCGGCATGTAAGTGTATGTATAGCATGTTTTGTATTAATTATGTTAGTGTATGTTTAGCCTGTTTTGTATTAATTAAAAGTGTCCGCAATGCATAAAGTGGGAAAAGGTATTCATGTAATGATGTCTTGCTGAGCATACTAACACTTGTATAAATTGTGTGTCCTGCAGTGGGCCACAAGGTAAACATCACAGACACCACAAGGGATGCTACATGAGGGCTTTAAACACAGCAATTCCATACCACCCGCTGTCAGTGGTAGGGTATGTCCAACAAATACGTGCCATAGCAGGGGATAGTATATGTTGATATACTGTCACAGTAGGCATGTGTATGGGCATATAACGACAATGACATGTCTAAGGTGGTCCCGCTGTGCAAGTATGCTTTGCATTATGGGATACTATGTAAAATATGTGTAATGTATAGTATTGTAGGTAGATATGTCAGATATGCTACACAGCATAACAGGCATATTATGCATACCAAAGGTATCATCTATTGGCATGTACGATGTACAATAACAGGATACATATGGCTTGTAGTCACGGGACATTGTAATAGCATGATAGCATGATAGCTAATCTAAATGGAAGGGCTACTCAATTAACCATGCACAAAGGACATGTGATAGCTTCACAGGTTCATAGTGGGGTACTATGCAGTCTGGCAAGTCTATGTGTAAGCACAACTACAGTGTTCACACCAGCGGCACCTCTCTAGGGTAGTGTCCTGTGAACAGCAGAGCCATGTGTTACATGCACCTCTGCACAGTACAGCCACTGCAGTGATCCCTGGCGTACATGTGTCTCCCATCCACCAAGTGAGGTATCACATGAACAGTGCTACTGAGTGTCCCTGCGTGATGTACATAGGAATCATATTCCAAAGAATGGTGAGTGTCCGGTTTAGGAATGTAACCCTCAAGCACATCCCACTCATCATTGCGTGTGTGAACGGGTCTACTTTGTTTCATAGAATGGCATTTCATTGAACTTTCATTTCACTGAAAGTTCATTACATCGACAAGCATTTTAGGTGGGGGGATTCACCCCCCACACCCCCCAATGTGGGGGGCTGTGCCCCCCACATCCCCCCTAACTATATATATAAACTCCAGGGTCGCACAACATTGGGGAAGGGGGCAAATGCTTGGCGATGTAATGAACTTTCAGTGAAATGAAAGTTCGACGAAATGCCATTCTATGAAACAAAGTAGACCCGTGTGAACATATCCATGAGCATGTTGCTCACAGTGGCTTTTGCTTATGTTGCGTATTTGGAGTATATCCATTAATATTGTTGTGGACATGGGCTCTGTCTGTTCAGCAGAGGTCACCCCGAGTATGTAGTATGCAAATGTGTACAGACGTGGTGTCCGTAGTTCAGCCGCATACTTTAACCGTCAGAGCTCAATAAATGTCATGGCGTGTTAATGTTGTGGTATGTAAAGCCGTAACTGTTGTGTAAGGTACACCTTAAATGGGGTGTTGTACCCTGAATGTGTGTATACGTCTGGAGTTCAGAGGTACAATGGGTGCCTATGTACCAGCTACACACCAAGTACAGATAAGTGTGGCCACGTAGAAGGATATCCATGCCACAGTGGCCATATGGTTATCACAGGAGTGGGTGCAACATACGTGTGTACTACGAACATGTACAATGTGACATGTATGTAGGGGACTACCACCTATGTGATAGTCAGTGGGTGAATGGTGTAATGCAAAGGGGATGTTCATGCATCTCGTGTCATGCAGCTTGAGGTCATGATACTGATATCAGGTATCCGTCACAGTGACACCCTTATGGATGGAGTCAGTATCAGCAGGTGGATCAATCATGGCACTTTGTATGCAGTGGTCTGTAAAGCTAGACAGGGAAACTCCCACTGTGCTAGCCTGTACCTCAGGGAAGCATATACCGAACATGAGGGGCCCTATGACTGAGGACTGTGGTATGCCAAGTGTAACTGCAATACAGTAGGTACTATGGTATGCTACCCTCATTGTGTGTGTGTGTCCTGTCCATGAGCCACTTTGCATAACCTGCTGAGACATAGGGTTTGATGTGCAGGTGGATGTGTATGTTGTCAATACTAGAATGGAGAACCCGTACCGTCATCAAATACCCTGGTAACTGTATGAATGGAGTCCACCAGGTGTAGGAGCCATGCTCTGGCCCTAACAAGTCCAACCTGGGTGGCATCAAAGGACCGGAGCCCAATAATGCCTCTGTGAATGACATCCATGATCATGTGCCCCATAGCCTTGCAGAACAGTCCAGTCAGGTGTGTAGGGCAATAGTCGCACTCGGGCATTGTGGCGCCACTTGTGTAGAGTGTGATAACTGTTGCTGTGTGCCATTTAGGGGCCACAATGTCTGATACAAGGCTATTACTGAATATGGTGGCCTAGTGGGGAGACATGTCGTTGAGAGGTTTGTGGACATCACAGCCTAGGATTTTGGATGGTCACATGGGGCCAGTGTCCCAGGACTTATAGAGTGCAGGTTAGTACTGTGTAAGTGTGACCGCAGGGGCACCGCAATGTTCCTGCATGGATTGTGTCCCTGTAGGGAGTGAGAGGGTGTAATGTTAGCATTGAATCCATCTGCCAGCATGTTGCCAACATCACCTGGTTCTGTAATGTTCCTGAGTAACTGTTGTATGTGAGAGCAGATGTGGGTATTGCCATTGACTACTAACATACCATCATAATGCCTTGTGGTACACCCCGGAATGTGTCACAGTAATGTTTACGTAGCTAGTTTTGGAGTATGTGAAGAGGGATCCTGTGGCTCTACTGAGGCTGACCAGTGAGCTACCCCACCCATGGGATTGTGCACCACTTTGCAACAGCCTCCACCTGTTGTTGTAAATTATGTCCATGGAATTGGACCCCCAGAGTGGCGTCCGTTATCTGTTGGGTACCATCATGGCTCTGTGTGGATTAGCATGATCCATGCAGTCGTGTACGTGCTAATGAAGTGCACTGGGGTATGTTTCAGCATTTGTATGTGCATTGTCCATCTGCACGGGTGTCATGACATTAACTACCGCTGTCATAAGATGTCTGTAGTAGGTGTTGTAGTACCCATGTACTGTGTATGCCGTGAAGGGTGTGGTGCCAGGATGTGGCTAACAAGGCTGATTAGCATATGTTCAGAATCTACCAATGAGGGGATAACCCCAGATGTGGAACACCGTCACATGTTGGTAGTGTCCATGTTAAGGATATTGTTGGTCTTGGTGGTGGTGTGTATTGGTTGATCCAGCCGAGTGGAGGTTATGAATCATGGACAGCATTGGCCTAATGTGTCGGTACATGAGTGGCTATCCCAGTTAAGTGTGGGGTAGTGTCAGTCTCACATCAGTAGTACCTGTCTGAGCCCTACTGTCCAGTACACCAAGAAATAAGGTCTGGTAACCGTGGGGCATGTTGTTGAATCTGTAGCTTGTTACAATGTGTATAGCAGTTCTGGACACAGTTAGTTGCACATGGAGCACTTCTGATGCATTGTGCTAAGTAACTAGCCAGGATGTGTTTACAACATAGTGGAATATGGGAACACCTCAGCCGTGGGTGTGCCGGTCCAGGTTACATGACGGAAAGGTATGGTCTGTGTATAACCTGACATTGCAGGTGTGCTCTGCAGAGCCTAGAGGCAGGTCCCAGTCACAGCAGAGATATTGAAGTGGTGCATTATAAGGAGTGCCTTGCCTGCGTGCGTCAGAGATGAAGATATCAAGCATTGCATCACATGACCCCATTTTTTGCTTGCCAGTTCCCGTTCTGGTGATGAATGTTATTGGAAACTGTGCAAGACAGGCAGTATAGAAGCAGCAAGAGCCTTACATGTGATCTGTACTCCCAGGGCTGACAGGTGCAGGTCATCTGTGCCAAAGCATCGTGTTGTTTGACTATGTCAATCTAAGCGGACAGATACCAGATGCCTGTGGAATGACAGCAGAAGCATAGGCAAGTGTTGAAGTGACACAGTTAGTTGTTGTACAGTGGTATCAGGCCCGGATGAATGCATAATGCTCCCCAGGGCTTGGCCCATACCTGCAGGCCTACAAGACTGGTGAGCTATTGCATGTCCTTGCACACATAGTCTGAGAAGTTGCATCTCAGGGCAGTCACACTAACATGGAGAATGACAGTCACATTGTACCTGGTGAGGTGTGGCATGGGTGCATAGGTTATGTTGCAGAACCAGTTACCCGACAGCTAGATGTAAGCAACTATCGCCTTGTGTAGCCTGCTGAGTGAGACATCAGTGTGACCGCCTACAGAGTCACCTATGACTGGTGTATTGTGTATGTTATACCACCCTATTGGCTTTATGTGATGGGCACACATGAGTCTGTGGGCTATAAGTTGTTGTTGTGTTTGGTGATGGGGGCTGCCTTTGGTGCCTACACAGAGTATGGAGAGGTACTGCACAAGTTGTCCTTGTATGTGCGGCCTGTGGTGGAGATCTTGAGAGACTATGTGATGAGTGGGGTGTGTTGCGAATGTTACACATCCCCACATGACTGTCAGGTGCAGTCAGGGATGGTGACAGCATTACACCCCAGCAGGGCTGCATATGTGCATCCCCCACAGGCTGTAGTGTCGTATGTTGGGAGGTGAGCATTGACTGTGTACATGAGGCAATTGCTCTATCACCACATGTATGACATATTCAGCATATAGACAGGCAATAGCACTGGTACGTGACAGTTGGACATGCCTGTATATGCAACCATGTCTCACAAGATATGTGAGTTATGTGTGTACAATAGCTGTTGTACTGTAAGCAAGCTGGAAATGTAAGGACAGACAGTATACCTGTGAGAAATGGTGTGGAATGGGTGCTATATTAATCAGTAGCTCATGACGTGCTCACAAGTTCTGAACAAGTGTTGAGCATGAACATACAATACAGATAGGGTGTTGGATAATATCAACCCACAAGTGGTGACGACAGTCATAATTGGTGGCACTGCACTATAACCCTGCTGAGTATAGTACAGATGTACATGACAGTACGGATGTTTGACTACATATACGTTTGTATGTCACAGGAGTGTTCTACCAGTGGCCTGTTGACAGAATCAACACTACAAAAGGTGCCAGAGTGACATGTGCATATCACGCCAGTGCCAGCTACAGTAAAACAGGGTTAATGTGTTGTACTCCACCCCCATTGTAGCCCATACCACACAGACAAATATCAGGCATCTGACCTATGTGAATGGCCATGACCTATGAGCAATAGCTGTCTCAGTGTTGTGAACAACATACAGAATGGGCTGTGTGGGTGAGGTGTGTGACATATGTACACATTCTGATGGATGATATCAGCATTGTCACCGCTAGGTGAATATCCCTGTACCCATTAACTACAACCTAGGCTATGGTCAACATTATGGACACAGTGTAAAGGATGGTGCTGTGCAGTACACCTCTCTGAGTTGGTGACATCTCCAGGACCCTTAGGTAGTCACACGAGGTACCCATGTCATGCCAGGGTGCCATCCTTGAGCATGGAGATCATTGGACAGGCATACATAGCACTCAGCTGACCAATATTGGATCACATATCACCTTTAAGGGGTATTGGCCATGCGTGGATGGGCAATACCAGCCTTCACAATCCTCACCTCCACTATGCAGCATGCTGTCTACCTTGCATAAAGACATTTGCTGCACTATGATGTTGGACATGCTACATGTCCATATCCTGATCTGAAAGACATACGTAATGGGCAGCCACTGTCCTACTACTAGGATCACCACATATTGGACAGATCCCTGTGCCATACATGTGACATACTCCCACCATACCATGCAACCCTGTCCATCAAAGCTGCACATGTCATCCCTGTCATACATGGTGTGATGGCCGCATGGTAGATGTAGTATCAAATGTCTGGATCAGTAATGTGGCACTGATGCAACTTGCGGTGGCATAATGACTTTCGGATACAGCTAGGAAACCTTGCCCATACATGCGATAGTTGATAACGATCCCTGCGAATGACGTCCAACTAGCCATTGTCCCATGTCTATCACATGTGCAACACAGGCGCTCCGTGGCAGGATGTTGAACAGCTGTACAGTGCTGTGTAGATGTATATGGCAAAACACATGCATGTAAAGGTTTCCATGCGTATGTGTGCATTGTCACTGCTCAAGTCCATTAAGGCTGTATATGTGTTGATATGTGACATATACACAGCATCAAGGTCAACAGCATTACCGTGGACACATCCAGGCATGTGCTGATTGGTAAGAACACCAGTGCAGGCAAACAGACATGCCCACATCAAGACAGCATTCACATGGAGTATGAACAATGTAATGAGGAGACACACATATATGGTGATAATATCCAATGCATAACGGGTGTTACATGTGTGTGACACAAACATGTCAGTCATGTCAGTGTCATGATGATTTGCAAAGATAACTGTGCAGATGTACTAGATTTACTAGAAATGTATGTGCAGCAGTATCTCTGTACATCTCTGAAACTGTGACCTGTCACCATCATTATGTCTTACAGATAATGCCTTGTACACGCCTGCCAGCGTACAGCCGCCAGGAGAATGATGTCCTCATCCCGTACCTCCATGAGAACTACAAGGTGTTGTTCAGCCATGTGCCACAGCATGCCCAGCAGCGGGACGACCTGTGGCAGGATCTTTGCAGGAGGGTGAATGATGTGGGTGGCCATAACCGCACCTACCAGCAGGTGCACAGACACTGCACGGACTTGATACGACATGCAAAACAGCGTGTCACTGCAATCACCAGGGAACAAGGTGAAACAGGTGGTGGGCCATCAATCCAGCCCCCACTCAAACACACTGAGGAGCTACTGGCCAGTCTGAAGACACCCTCAGAACAGAATCCACAAACACTAGCTGCCATTGTGAAGGTGGGTGTCTCCCAACCAATGAGTCTGGACTTGCCTGGTAAGTCAGTACTGCACATATGGCTATTATATCTCATTTAGTTACATGTGTCACTGTACATTATGTAATGTAACAACATATGCAAGGTATGTGGACACACATGCTGCATACTACAGTATGCTACCCTGTGTATGCACACATGTGCATACTATATGCTATTGTACAGGAGGATGTGTTAACCTGCACAGTGCACCCTGTGGCTGTCATACAGTCATGGATAATGTTCATACTGCTGTGTTACCCCTATACAAGTACCTCTGGCATGCCGCACAGACATGAGTCCATTGCAGGTGAGACTGTCATCAGTATCAGGCATGTTAAAGCATAGATCTATTCGCCATGTGGCCAGTTAACACTTGTACACTTGATGTTTGTTCCAGTCATGATATACAGGTCACATCACTCATCATTCACACGGGCCACCCATGTGCAATATATACAAATGAAATGATACATTGACATGAAACCACAGTATTTGTCATTGCTACATGTGTGGACAGCTGTGCATACAACGGTGGAGGTGTTCTACAATGGAGGCATATGTATTATACATTGGAACAACATGTGTGGTACGCAAACAATACCACACAGTGATCTGTGATATGGGCAGCCCACAGGAGTCACCATTGTGTTATATGCCGCTGCAATGGGTGCACACATTGTGATGTGCCATCTGACATGTCCCAGACACTGTTTTGGCTGCAATATTGTCACACTATCCCATAACCCATACCCCACATACCAAACATACAACCTGTTGTCTGCATAGCCCTGTGGATGGTGACATATCTGACATCTATGGGTGTATGTCATATGGGACAACACAGACATGTGATAGACGGCCATCACACACATTTGGCCAACACATGTGGACACATGGCCATGGGGGATGGCCAGAGACATGTAGCCACACAGTAGATGTGATGTGTATACACCCTGTTTCACATTGTCCACACATGGTCCAATTATAGTCTTAGTTGACCAATTATACAGCTGATGTGGTACACTGGACATCCTAAAAGCCTGTGCACTGCTAGTGGAGGTGTCACTGACGTCTACCATATAAGATGTGTTGAACATCACAACTGTGTCATAGCATGACAGTAGTCACCTGTACAGCTTCCACAGATATTGACACCACATCAGGCCACAGATACTGTACATTTCCCTTGCCGCTGTAGGACATCACCTTTAGCTGTGCACCTCATGTGTGTGGTACATCAATGTCATGTGGGACATGGTGAATTGACAAGTCTGCTATGTGTGGACATGGTTGCCAGGCAGCTAAGACTCTGTAGTAGTTGTGCAGGGGTGTCAACTGTAGGTCCTCCAGTGACCTGTCACATGACACAGCATGGTTTGGTGTGTATACACCTCAGCATCATGGGTTACAATCCACAATTATGTCATGGTTATGCATGCAGTTATGGCTATGCAAAGTGTACATATTATGCACTGTATAGCAATATAGACACCTCATGATGCCATGCAATGGCAGAGTGTCTGTGCTTCACACTGTATAGCAATGTAGATGACTCACATTACCCTTCCATGCTCATGCACATTTGCTAAACATGCATCCTATCTGTAGGGCATACAGACAACACCGCAATGTGATGCCCATTATGACACTGTACATGTGTTAGGACACCATTGTATCAGACATGTATGCATGTTAATGCACACGTCAGCAGATTACATGTCGAGGTCACGTCAGCCATATGTACTGTTATCCTGTTCTGGTCCACATGGTGTATCATGGGGATGCATGCATACTACCAAGATTGTGTGAACTGCATGGCTACTGATATGACACCTGATTGCTGTAGTGTGCACCCCAGGGAGGTATGGTAACTAACACTATTAATGTCTGAGCTGCATGCCGTTTGCTGTATCACAGGTATGCTGCATGCCGTCTGTCTACTCACATGCATGGTGTGTCTGTGTGTGTGTGTCTGTGTGTGTGTGCATGTCTATTGTAATTTAGTCTTTCTTTGCATTCACAGGTGGTGTAGGTGCATTACCCTCCTGCGGTCCATCTGATGTTAGTGTCCCCACAGATACTAGCAGTGATGAACATATGCATGAGGTACAGGCAGGGTTGTCAAGGGCTGAATCTGTGCCAATGGATGCCATCCCAGCTATGTCCCCCTCTTCCCCGCACACAGTTCTGCTGCCAACACACACCACATCACCAGTGGCCATAGAGGAAGGACAGTCAGTGTCTGTTAGCATGAAAAAGGGATGTGCAGTGGCTACAGAAGGTGTGTCTCCACACCATGGTGTCAGTGTAATGACAGCAGATGTGCCACACAGGCATGCGGCCGGTGCTGCTCGTAGGAGGACCTCTGCCAGACATGCACCTGCAGGACAGAGCGCAGCAGCTGGAATCACCAGATGCATGTTTCAGACTGTAATGGCAGCACAGGCATGTGCTAAAAGGCAGAACAGAGAAGGGCAGAGGCTGCAGAGGGCTGCTATCCGTACCCTAAATGACAACATCCAGGCATTGGCAAATGCTCAACAGCAGATTGCTAATGTTCTGGACAGGTGATTGGGTGACATGGTTGGAATCCTTGACCGTGGCATAGCAATCCACGAGTGTGACCTGTCTGTGCTGGAACATCTGGTAGGAGTGAGGAGTAGGCCACGTGGACATAGACCAGCTACACCACCTACCATAGTGCCGGTAGCAGTAGCAGTGGAGCTGGTGCTGCGCTGTCCACACCAGGACACAACAGGCCACGTGGACATGGACTTGGATGTTCCCAGTGGGGACACAGTTCCAGTGGACATGTGTCGTCGGATAGTAGCCAATCTGTACCTCCACCTGGTAGTGCCCGTGCAACCCCTGGCAGGCACAGGTCACGTGGCCGTGGTCGGACAGAGTGAGCTGTACAACTTGGTTTGTACAATCTGGAGCTGTCAATAATATGTCTGTGTAGGCCTCACAAAATAAATCCAACTGCTTAAAATTCACGAACACTTTTAATCAATTTACAATCCAGTTAAAGCGCTTTTCGTCTACCTAATCGGTAGACTTCCTCAGAACTTCACACAATGTACTTCACTCAAAGAGCTTAAATAACTCTGTAATAGATGTTAACAGCTGACAGTAATCAAATCATTATGATTCAAATATGAAGGTGCACTCTCCTAAAAGTATAAACAACGTGATGGACCCTTAAAATGTGTAAAAATACTCTTTAAACTGAGCTTTAGTTCAGCAACCACGAATAGTCAAAGTAAAACAAAAACAAAGTTAAAAATAAAGTAACATAATAAAAATGTCTATGAAATTCAGTATCTAATGTTACCTGCCACAGAGAGTGGGTGGCTATCACTTTAAAGAGGGAAAATGCTTCCATTGTGGAAACTTCCTTAGTGATTGAATTACTTGAAATTATTCTATACAACAACTACTTTACTTTAGGGGATCATTTCTACTTACAGAAGGTGAGTGTGGCAATGGGCTCCCCTTGTGGGGCTAGTATAGCTAACACAGTGATGGCACAATGGGAGAGAGAAGATGTTTTTAACAACAATCTCTTGAATGAGAAAATTTGTTTTTATACCAGATACCTAGATGACATATTTATACTACTTAAAGGTGATGAAACCCTAAGCCAAAACATTATGGAGACATTTAATGTTTCTACATCTTTTTTGAACTTTACATCGACATTTAGTACAAGTGCTGTGGCATATTTGGACATTTGGTTGGAAAAGAAAGATGAACTAAAAGCATTTGTAGCTACTATTCATAGAAAAACTACATATTCTAACTCACTCTTACATTTTTCTAGTTGTCACCCTAACTTCCAAAAGAGATCTGTTGTTAAGGGACAACTTGTGAGAGCCGCTCGAATTGTAAGTTTGAATACCGATTTTAAAACTGAATGTGAAAATTTAAAATCTATGTTCACACTCAGGGGGTATCCACTTCCCCTTTTGGAAGCACTTATAAAAGAAGTTACTGTTAAAAGACTGACAGGAGAGTACAAACCTATTTTGAGTGTACATATCGACATACCAACTATTGCAGAAGAAACAATTCTGAATTCTTCTTACAATACAACTAGTGCTTCTTTGAATTGTAATATCAAAAATGACAAGGAAAGTTATCCCAGATTAATTCTAACGTTTAATATTAACAGTTATATGACTGTGGATATTATTAAAAAGAACTGGGATATTTTTAAAACCAATTCCTTACTGTACAACAAGTTGGGAACTCGCCCTGAAATTACTTTTAGGCGAGGTAGAAATTTGAAGAACTTATTGGAACAACCTATTGTTATTTTTGTAAGAACCCCTGGTACATTTAAATGCCAAAGATGTAACAGGTGCAATTGCATCCTTGAAACAAATAAATTTAAAATTAACGGGAAACTTTACAATTTAAAACATAGAACTAATTGTAATTCCCGTATGGTTGTTTATCTTGCACTATGTCAACAATGTCCCGGGTTCTACGTTGGGAAAACCGAACGTAGACTCCGGGACTGAATTTACGAACATCTTTATGCAATAAAGAAAGCTAAGCAAGAAAACACGTTAGCAAGACATATTTCATTATGTAAAGATCACCATTTTAAATTTTTAATTATTGACCAAATTCTAGATAAAAATCAGGGAGCTCCTTTACACTTACTGTTAGAAGAGAAAGAACTAAAATGGCAGATTAAATTGAATTCTTACTCTTTTCCGGGACTTAATGACCTGTGTTCAATTAGCTGTGTGTTGAAGTTGAGAAGTATAAGAAGGTAATGTTACTATGGCAGGTAACATTAGATACTGAATTTCATAGACATTTTTATTATGTTACTTTATTTTTAACTTTGTTTTTGTTTTACTTTGACTATTCGTGGTTGCTGAACTAAAGCTCAGTTTAAAGAGTATTTTTACACATTTTAAGGGTCCATTACGTTGTTTATACTTTTAGGAGAGTGCACCTTTAAATATGAATCATAATGATTTGATTACTGTCAGCTATTAACATCTATTACAGAGTTATTTAAGCTCTTTGAGTGAAGTACATTGTGTGAAGTTCTGAGGAAGTCTACCAATTAGGTAGATGAAAAGCGCTTTAACTGGATTGTAAATTGATTAAAAGTGTTCGTGAATTTTAAGCAGTTAAATTTATTTCGTGATTACTGCTCTACTCTGCTCTGGTGCTTTATCTGTGTTTTTTCATAGTTTATTCATGGCAGTGGAGTCTAGTTTAATGGCGTCTACAGCATTGGAGTGTGAAGGCAGTTTTTCTCCACAATCTACACTGTTACTACTGAGGGGCTGTGATAGTGCTGCGTTGGCAGCACCAGCTATAACAAGTAATACTGCTGGACACGATACACTGTTTGATTCACTCTTCCAACGAATGGACTCTTTATGTGCTAGATTAGATAGAATTGATTCCCAGCAGCAAGAGATGAGGAATTTACTTGCTGTGCCTGTTGAAAGTAACAACGCAACTACTTTGAACACTCTACCAGACAACGCTATGAGAGTGAACGCGTCTGATGCACTTTCAAATTCAACTAACCGCGTTAACTCTGCGTTATTATTTAATGAAGAAACGAACCCTGTTGACAAGAACCTACCGGTTCCTGGGAACAGTACAGGGACTATTCCACTGGGTTCCGTGTCGACAATAAGAGTCAGAGTGGGTGATATTCAGAATACTAGAACAACTGGTAATGCAACTAATAACACACCTAATTTGAATACTAATGGATTCTCGGACATTAATCGCTGGCTAGCAGAAGACTTTTCGTTTGCACGCCAGACAAGTAACCCTAATAACACAGAGATCAACTTTCAAGGTAACAACAGTGAGGTAAATATATCTCCTGACATAGTGTTAAAGTTACAAAAATTTGATAAGTTACTTGTAAAAATGAAAAAACTGCAATTGGAAATTAGTTACTTCAATGAATGTTTATCGTGTAAGGTCATTCCTAAGGGGCTAAGATACCACCAATTTCCTACTGGATTGGTCCCAAATTCAGAGTTTCATAATGACCTTTTATCACTGTTTGAACGTAATGGAGTTGACTTGCTAAAACTGATGGTAAAACATTATACAATATGGGTAAACAAGTTGAGTAAGGACTTTATCGCGCTCGACTCTACTATCAAATTGGATATAGAATTTGATAGATATAAATTCGAGTACGAGCACGGTTTCAATAGTGTAAACCAATATTTGGGTAAGCTGAGACAGAATAAAATCAAAAAACTGGAACGAGACTATGTTGCTTATGAGAATGGGACAGCTTACCCTCTTCCACCTACTTCCCAAACATGGCAACATGTTTCATTAAGTAATGAGAATCAAGCTAATAACTTGAATTATGATACTGTCCCAAGTTATAACAATAAATCTAGTAACTTGGGGTTGCACAACCTTCTGACAACAGTTTACCCTGGTCCAGTTATTGAAGATGAACCGACTGTGAGGAGAAGCAAACGTTTACAGAACCGTCACAAGGGTAACAACCAAAATGGACAGTCCAAACAACCTTACCAACACCACCAGGTTTTTCAAGAAGGTGTACGGCAGGGAGCCATACCCAAACAAAGGAACAATGTGTACCACAACAGAATGAGAGCACAGAAACCCAGGTGAATCATGAAGTGGGACACATTTATGATCTAGAGACAGACTGTATGTTTACTATACAGAACTTTGGGGACACTATTCCGCCATTCACTGATGGACATAATTTTACGATGGACGAAGACATTTGTATACACCAAGTTGAGGCTGATGTTACTATATCACCAGCTGATGACAATGTTGAAGGTTTTTTAGATGATAACCTTATCGACCAAGATGAAGTTGACCTAGTTAAACCCGTGATTAAGGTCAACAGTACTGGTGACTTTAAGATCTATAACTTTTCTTCAGTGACTGTCCCAAATGAATTAGTTGAACTACTGTCTAAGGGGTACACCTACGTTCCTAAAAACAACTTAGACTTGGTTGGTACGACTTTGGACATTAAACTTTACACTCGAAAACTGAATTTTAATTTGATGCTTGGAGGGTATGAGGGAAATAGTGCAACTATAGATCTTTTTCGTATTCCCAGTGTATACAACCCCCCTTTGCATCCACTAATTCAACTTTTTGAAACAATGTGTGAACTAGATTTGAGACATAATGTAAAGCACTTGTCTAATGCTGGGAACCTTAATGGGAGGAATAAAGAGAACAAACATAGAGTTCATCCGACTCCACAATTTACTTATTTGTAAACCCGATAAGGGGGGAGGAGCTGTAATATTTGACCAAGAAGACTACTTTAGTAGGATGACCGACTTGGTTAACAATGTGGCCTATGAGGCCAGTTCTAGATCTGAGACCAATAAGGCATATTCCTCCATTAAAAGTAGTATTGAAGATATGTTTATTGAAGGTAGACTACACGAAGACCAGTACAATTACATGTTAGTTTCATACCCTAGATACCCTAGGTTATTTGGTATACCCAAAATTCATAAGAACATCAACCACCCCCCTATGCGACCACTCGTAGACAGTCGAGGTTCACCAACTTACACTTGTGCCAAATTAGTCGACTCCATCCTGAAAAAATATCTCAAGGACGAAGAGCACATTTGTAAAGATTAATGGTCATTTTTAGCTAAAATTGACACATTGGAATACGACACTAACTGTAACTTTTTAACAGTTGACGTCAAGGATTTGTATACCTGTATTCCTCATGACATAGCTACAGAGTGGGTGGCTATCACTTTAAAGAGGAAAAACGCTTCCATTGTGGAAACTTCCTTAGTGATTGAATTATTTGAAATTATTCTATACAACAACTACTTTACTTTAGGGGATCATTTCTACTTACAGAAGGTGGGTGTGGCAATGGGCTCCCCTTATGGGGCTAGTATAGCTAACACAGTGATGGCACAATGGGAGAGAGAACATGTTTTTAACAACAATCTCTTGAATGAGAAAATTTGTTTTTATACCAGATACCTAGATGAGATATTTATACTACTTAAAGGTGATGAAACCCTAAGCCAAAACATTATGGAGACATTTAATGCTTCTACATCTTTTTTTAACTTTACATCGACATTTAGTACAAGTGCTGTGGCATATTTGGACATTTGGTTGGAAAAGAAAGATGAACTAAAAGCATTTGTAGCTACTATTCATAGAAAAACTACATATTCTAACTCACTCTTACATTTTTCTAGTTGTCACTCTAACTTCCAAAAGAGATCTGTTGTTAAGGGACAACTTGTGAGAGCCTCTCGAATTGTAAGTTTGAATACCGATTTTAAAACTGAATGTGAAAATTTAAAATCTATGTTCACACTCTGGGGGTATCCACTTCCCCTTTTGGAAGCACTTATAAAAGAAGTTACTGTTAAAAGACTGACAGGAGAGTACAAACCTATTTTGAGTGTACATATCAACATACCAACTATTGCGGAAGAAACAATTCTGAATTCTTCTTACAATACAACTAGTGCTTCTTTGAATTGTAATATCAAAAATGACAAGGAAAGTTATCCCAGATTAATTCTAACATTTAATATTAACAGTTATATGACTGTGGATATTATTAAAAAGAACTGGGATATTTTTAAAACCAATTCCTTACTGTACAACAAGTTGGGAACTCGCCCCGAAATTACTTTTAGGCGAGGTAGAAATTTGAAGAACTTATTGGAACAACCTATTGTTAGTTTTGTAAGAACCCTGGTACATTTAAATGCCAAAGTTGTAACAGGTGCAATTGCATCCTTGAAACAAATAAATTTAAAATTAACGGGAAACTTTACAATTTAAAACATAGAACTAATTGTAATTCCCGTATGGTTGTTTATCTTGCACTATGTCAACAATGTCCCGGGTTCTACGTTGGGAAAACCGAACGTAGACTCCAGGACCGAATTTACGAACATCTTTATGCAATAAAGAAAGCTAAGCAAGAAAACGCGTTAGCAAGACATATTTCATTATGTAAAGATCACCATTTTAAATTTTTTATTATTGACCAAATTCTAGATAAAAATCAGGGAGCTCCTTTACACTTACTGTTAGAAGAGAAAGAACTAAAATGGCAGATTAAATTGAATTCTTACTCTTTTCCGGGACTTAATGACCTGTGTTCAATTAGCTGTGTGTTGAAGTTGAGAAGTATAAGAAGGTAATGTTACTATGGCAGGTAACATTAGATACTGAATTTCATAGACATTTTTATTATGTTACTTTATTTTTAACTTTGTTTTTGTTTTACTTTGACTATTCGTGGTTGCTGAACTAAAGCTCAGTTTAAAGAGTATTTTTACACATTTTAAGGGTCCATTACGTTGTTTATACTTTTAGGAGAGTGCACCTTTAAATTTGAATCATAATAATTTGATCACTGTCAGCTGTTAACATCTATTACAGAGTTATTTAAGCTCTTTGAGTGAAGTACATTGTGTGAAGTTCTGAGGAAGTCTACCGATTAGGTAGACGAAAAGCGCTTTAACTGGATTGTAAATTGATTAAAAGTGTTCGTGAATTTTAAGCAGTTGGATTTATTTCGTGATTACTGCTCTACTCTGCTCTGGTGCTTTATCTGTGTTTTTTCTTAGTTTATTCGTGGCAGTGGAGTCTAGGCCTCACAAAAGGCAGAACTGTGTGCACACATACACGCACACAGCAAACACATCTGTAGGGCACCACAACACCCACATGCATACTGAACAGACATGTTCATTCATGTCAGCAGCCCTTACCCACACACACGATGTCATCCATTGGTGCAGCCTATGCTCCTGGCAAACATTATCACCCTGTGCATATGATGAAGCCTGTGCCGCATCCCTGTAATCCACACCATCGGAGCAGGGACATACTCAAATGGTCTGATGCACAGGGTGAACTGAATAGTGAGAGAAGTGTGTATAACATTAGTTGTGTACGAATAGTGAGAGAAGTGTGTATAACATTAGTTGTGTATGAATAGTGAGAGAAGTGTATATTACATTAGTTGTGTACTGTTAATACGCACCAGACATACCATGTAGTACAGGTCTAGCATGCATTGTTATATGGTCACAGTATGTGTCTTGGTAACAACAGTAACAGCATGTTGGTAATGATGCCCTGGTTCCCTCCTTATGGTCTACTTGCATGTGCCTACAGGTAGCAGTGTTTGCAGTCTCCCATGTGTAACTGTGGAGTACTCACAGGCACGTATGGCAATATCAGCATGCTATATGTAGCCACAACCTGACTGTTGGAAAGGCTAACATACCACAGATGTCCACACATATATTGATCCAGATGCATGTGGGCAGTTTAATAGGCTACAGTGGCTAGAGATGTGACATCCATACCAGGTCACATCACAGGTATGTTGACATGGTGCAGGGGCTGTACACAGCGGTCTGGCCGATGATAATGTTAGAGGCCACCTGATAGCATGAGGCCTCACTGTGTAGCAGTCATATCCTGTCACATTACAGGAACATGCCCACACTCATGGGGTCAACAACACTATAACGCACACCCCATAGTGTTGAGGTGAGGACCCCTGCCTATGTGGTCATCACCCTCACAGTACTGTGCACCCACGTGACGTGACACAGAGAAAGAACATGTACAGGTAGCCAGTATGACTGAGACCTATGGAATCAACAGGGTAGTAGACTGCATCACCATGAGGGGTTAGGGATCCTGTGTGTTCTGTATGGTAGCATACACCCTCACTCCATGCACCAGACAGCCATACATACACACACACACACACACACACACACACACACACACACACACACACACACACACACACACACACACACACACACACACACACACACACTGTGGAGACCGCAAATGTCATACACATACAGATAGCTGATGTGTGTGATACACGCACCACCCTTGCCTACATCATGCTTTCAACACTGCAGTATGTACAGATCTCTACAACAGTGTACAGGGGTGTGTAACAATTGGGATGTAATCCACACCATATGTGGCATATATGGTCACACAAGCAAACACACATGGCAGTAGTGTGAATGATACACCTGTGATATGATGATACGTCTGACAGACATGCAGCAGTATTGGCCACATTATGTGTACCAACACTACGTCCGGCAATTTTGGTGCTATATGCACATGGGAGGATGTAAGTGTTACAGGTGTCAGGCGACATACAGTCAGTAACTCCTGACCGCTGTGTAGGTTTTATGTCTTCACCGTCACGTAACAGTAACATAGCGTACTGTTTGCACATGTAATGGTAGGATGGCGTGTGACATACCTGTGAGCCATCCCCGGCAAACATCCATCTGCACACGTGGATCACCACTTTATGTACACACATCCATCCATACCTGATGTACATCCAATCGTGCTGTCAGTATGTCACCATATACAGGTGTCAATGATGGGGTTGCATTGCAACTGCATGTTGTAGTTAGGCACAGATGTTTCACATACATCAGCTACTGCACATGCATGGTAGCTGCATGCACACTACAAATTGTACATGTGTGTTGGTCCTACATGCCTGTCATGTAGTCATGTTTGTATGCAATGCAAATGGTGGACATGTGTGATGATATGCATAACACATGGACTGTTGTAAGATATGATGGGTGTTATGGGTAACTCGTACAGACGGAATGCGTTCTTGGTCACCATTGCTACCTCATGTACTGTTAGCATTCAACAGCCATGGATCCACCTTCCATTTGCATGCGTGTGATTGCTGTAGCCACTTGTCTGCATAGAGGATAGCAAAAGCTATGCTATGTACATATGTGTTGTGTGTGTGGTCCATGCACATATCCACTGCGATTACATGTATATCATATCCAAACATGTGTGATCTTTGGTGTACAGTGACAGTCATCTGTCACAGCTGTGTAAGACCCAGGGCCCCTGGTATGTGTAGAGCTGACCTGGTCAATACAGTGGTATCATTGCAATGCATAACGCATGATTGAACCCTGTCGGTACATGTGTAGTCTGCACAGTTGCTGTAGACCTATGTACAGTCCACTGATCATGAGCCACACGGTGTTGTGGTAATGTATGGCAGTGTATTGCTGGTCCTGCGACATGGTGATGTCTGAGGGCTACAATGTAGACTGCGGTGTGTACCTCTGTGATCTGCACCTGAGACATCTGTGATGGCTCCTGAGTGTGTACTGGTCAGTACAAGTGAGTGGCATTCATGTACATGGGGACAGTAACACCATACTTCACCCTTCCGTGTTTAGAATCCATGTGCATGCAAGACGGCCCTTTGCAACTGCTAAGTGTGAGCATGCCCAGTACGTCATTGTGTAAATTGACACACAGTACATTCCAAACTGTGCCCTTCCATGTTTAGAATCCATGTGCATGCAAGATGGCCATTTGCAACTGCTGATGGCCCTTTGCAACTGCTAAGTGTGTGAGCATGGCCAGTACGCCGTTGTGTAGATGGACACACTGTACATTCCAAACTGCACCCTTCCATGTTTAGAATCTGTGTGCATGCAAGACAGCCCTTTGCAACTGCTGACAGCCCTTTGCAACCGCTAAGTGTGTGAGCATGCCCAGTATGCCGTTGTGTAGATGGACACACAGTACATTCCAAACTGTGCCCTTCTGTGTTTAGAATCCGTGTGCATGCAAGACGGCCCTTTGCAACTGCTGACGGCCCTGTGCAACCGCTAAGTGTGTGAGCATGCCCAGTACGCTGTTGTGTAGATGGACACACAGTACATTCTAAACAGGCGTGTGATACTAAGCGTGTGGGCATGCCCAGTGACACCTTGTGTCGGTGATGTGCCTCTGTGTATGGGCATGGCCATTGACATCCTGTATAGCGATGGTGGTCATCCAGGCAACAGCTGTCCATTGTCCATGTCACGATGGACGCCTACATTGAACGCACTGGTTGACTGTCTTGAAGGGTGTACTGTCTGTGACACGTCACGTATCTATGTAGTGTTGTTGTAGTGCTCCGTAGATATTTAGTTGTCCCGATCACACCACTGCCATGTGTTTGTCTACATCTACCTTGGGACAGTAATATGCTTTCAGACTGCTCAATCTCTATACATTCCCTATTGGTGTCCTTGCCTTTGCAGATGATGTCACCTACCTAGAAGTATACCTCTGGGAGTGCTGTGTTCAGAAATCTCAGTAGCGTGTTCTGTAACTGCGTAATGCTGTAGTGTGATAAGGTAGTTAGGTGTATGTTTGACACCCTGCCAAGTGTGTGTGTGTGTGTGTGTGTGTGTGTGTGTGTGTGTGTGTGTGTGTTCCTAGCTGCCTGGGGTCACAGTAATGCTTTTAGATGCCTCACACCACATAAATTCCCTATCGGCGTCTTTGCCTTTGCGGATGATGTCACCCACCTAGAAGTATGCCTCTGGGAGTGCTGTGTTCAGTAATCTTGGTAGCGTGTTCTGTTACTGCATAATGCTGTAGTGTGGTAGACTAGACAGGTAGATGCTCGATTCCAGGGCGTGGCAGGTGTGTGTTTGGCAGTTATACTGTATGTGTTGGTATCTGTGGGTGGCTAGCTGCAGGATGTATCAAGTTTGTTTTGTTGCTGACCTATTTAATGTCCACAGCCTGCATATTCTGCCAAGACACTGGGATGTCAACACATACAGTCGCCAATAGGTCTGGTGAGTAACTGTCAGCAGCCCTACTCATACCCTTGATATGGTCTGACCCGTGTGACGCAACATAACACACGTGCTTTGATATTAACAACACTACATGATGCAGGTGGCACATGTGGTTACCTTTCCATTCCTGTCTAATGCATTTCTGTCATGTTGTTCACTGTTGTGACGTAAATACCATATCTACATATGTGTACATGTATATGAGTGTATGTGTATATATATATATATATATATATATATATATATATATATATATATATATATATATATATATATATATATGTCCATGTATATCTGTCTACAAATAATATATGTGATATGTAGAGGTGGACATAGATGTGAACATATGTCTGGGGAATTCAGCACTATTGACTATTTGTGCTGAATGATCTGTATGTGATAACCTGGGATCTATGTTTATCTGCCATGGCGTGGTGTTAATGCACATCATCTGTGGTGTTCAGGGCCACGGGTTGTAGTCATGTAGGCACCAGTAATTTTGTTGTTAGGAAGACCATGGGACATCGAATATGGTGATGGTAGTGCACCTGTTGCCAGTTGTGTGTGGATCTGAGCGACACTGAGCAGTGGTTAATATATTGGAGGTTTGGTATGGGTCATATAACTATTCATTAGAAGACTATACTATGCAGATGAGGTTGACTATGGTGTATCACATTTATCACCAGGGTGTGCTGCTGGTCCAGTAGTCAGCCAGGTGCAGGTCTCACATATAGTTGATAGCATGGGAGAGGGGTCAGGCATACCGTACGTACATTGCAGAACTGTGCCTCAGGAGTGCTCCTGCCCTAGCAAACCTCAGCTAGGGGTGTGTCTATACCTGCCTGGTGATGTTGGGAGGGATGACAGCAGTGGTGGGGTAGTCAGGGTATCCAAGCTGCACAAGCAGGTGTTGATCAGCACAATCAGTTGATGACATGGCCAGCCTGCACATGAACAGTACACTAATGCGAGCAAGCAGCATACACACATATGTCATCCACACTCTACACCACCGGTGTATACCTGCAGGGATATTTCACGACACAGTCCAACCAAATGACATGGGCTGCAGCAGGCAACATACACCAACATGTGCAGGGGGCTGGGGCAGTGCGGATGTGTATGCTGCCGAACAACGCTTACTGGGGTGACATACGACTTTATTGACCGAGGGTGACTTACCAGGGTCTACATGGGCTGGGGATGTTAGAGCACTATGGGGTGGACAGAGACCTCCTACAGCAGCTTGTTGACCTGTGCCTAACACATCACACAGGCTGAGGGGAACGCATCACAGTGGATACCATGGGATGTGTTGTCCTAGGTGTACTAGCCACAGGTACCTCACACAGCACAACTGAGGATATCATGGGTATCTCACAGGCATCAGCATCCAGAGTATTGCACCACTTCACAGATGCCATGTCAACACATGCTAGTGAGCATGTACAGGTCCTCCACATACATGATTAGTGGACCAGCAATATGAATCTGTTCCACCACATGGATGAGTACCCTGGGGTACTGGGTGCTATAGCCTGCACACGTAGCACCACCCGGGGAGCAGGGTAGAGCCTTCAGTCAGTGCAGGGGCATACCCTCCAACAGCTAGGCCCTATGCGATGGCCAGGACATGACATTGAATGTGTGTGCTGTCTGCCCTGAAAGCTGTGATGTGTCCGATATATGGCGTCTGACACAGTGGTAGCACACCAATGTCTATGTGGACATCCCCTACAGTCGCCCAGTGGGGGATGCTATGTAAATACTGGTGTAGTGGCTTATAACACCCATCAGCAATGCACACACACCTAAACACTCACACCATACTGAGGCGGATGCACAGGCAAGACATATACATGTGCATGTGTTTGGGATGGTCGGTTCACAGTTCTGGTATCCAGACAAATCTGTAGGGGCTCTGCAGTATTCACAAGTTACATGCATACATGTTATGTTATTTGCTATGCTACACAATGTTAGCCTGCAGTAACAGTTGCAGCACAAATGGCATGGGGTAGGGCCACACAGCCCAACACCACTGCCAAGGCCTGTACAGGCACAGTGTGACTTGGTGAAGGAACTACCTGTGTAGGGCACAGTCGGCGACAGCCCGTGCACAGTATGACCTGCCCTTGGCAAAGAGGCAACACACGGCATATGCACTGACACAATAGGTACCCACGGATTTCCCCTCTCTGACCCGCACACAGTACAATGGATGCCAAACATGACAGTACCTGTGCTCAGCCATGTAAGGGAGGTGCACTGTGTGCATCCGTAACACAACCAGGGTATGTCTATTGACCTAACAAGTGGCGGTTGTATTACAATGTGTACTTACTCATTGCTCTGGTATGTATGTGAGCATACAAGTGACTGTGGTGGCCAAATGTTAGGGCAGCAGACACTACACATCCATAGTGGCACCATGACCTCTGCAGCACATATGGGGTTCACAATGGTAGCCTGTTGTACACAGGGTGTACTACCCACTGCAGATTATGGGCTGACCATCATGTGTGTCCGTACAGCCCACACACGTCCCATGCAGCTGGACAGATGTGGACCAATACAGACAAATGATATATGATGGCCTATGGATATGCCCACTGACAGACCCCAACCCCGTATGACACACACAAATGACAGCAGGCCAGGCTGTGTGATGTAGGATGTGTAATAGGACCTCCAACACCACTGTGCTGGTAATTAATGCTGGGAACTAATGTACCCTGTTATCCCTCCAGCCAGTAATTTAGGTAGGTCCACACACTGACCTGGAGTACCTGGCAGACCTGTACAGTAGCGGCAGATGTGTACAACTGTTGGCTGTGCCCCCTATCACACCTACACATGTGAGTGTGATGTGCACCACCCATGGTGCTGTGTAGGACTGTGGCTGCATGCCCCCACATGCTATACAGACATGTAGCAACTGTCAATGCCACATGACCATTAGCTACCCTGCAGACACAACATGTCACCTGTCTGTGTAGAACGGAGGGGTCAGCAACACAGTACTAACTATCTGGACATGTGACACATGCAATACAGTTGACCATACTTTGCATGCTCACACACATGACAGTATTGTCAGTCTACAACATGCGCAACAGTCATACTGGGCATGCTCACACACTGATACACAGGACGGCCAAGCATGCACACACCAGTGGTCTGGACATATCTGCCAGTACATTGCTATACTGTTGGATGTCTGTACTGTATGGTGTTTGCGGTCTATTGTCTGAACATATGCCATGGTCTATTGTTCAGGCACATGAACTATGTGCGCAGGGTACGTCTACCATCGCGTGCATAGGGCGGTTCTTTGTTTGGGGACATGCCGATGCCTTTGGATACAAACCGTGTAAGGCACAGTCCAGCAGATGGGAGCTGTTGTGCTTGGGTTTGCACAGTGTTAAGCACTGCTGACCTCTAGTCACAGCACCTTATACATGTTTACACTCCACATTTCTTTGACAGGGCACTACTGGCATACAGGTAGACAAACACGCTTACAGCCACTCGCTCTCTGACATGTCCGCTTACATTTGTCACTCACGCTGGGTGTGTGTGATCCCTTGTGATGTGTATTACATCGGACTACATGACTACAGTATCGGGTATGTGTAACCATTTTGTGATGGCAGCCATTCGACTGTACGGACTCGGTGGCTTGTCCAGTGACGTAATCATATTATATGCATGTTCCTCATACGATCTGCTCCCATCTGCCTGATACATGAGAACCGATACTCTGTAATGCTGACATGTGACTTGAGTTTGTTAACGCAGCGGTCTGCCGAGCCATGCTACCACATACCAACTGCATGTTGACCACCTTTCAGATTGCACGACGGGAGACTGTAGGAGTGACACCTTTCCCACTTTGCATGGGACACTTCATCACACATCACATGTGACAATACCAGACCTCTCCACCAATCGGGGACACATTTCTGCAGACTCAGGGATAGGTCATGAAAAGCAGGGACACATTTACAAATGTAGTGCTATTAACTTGACACATTGACAGAATCAGAGCATATGACATAATACACATATTGTGACATAACAGTTATTTATAACTCCTACTTATTGTCATTAGTCGGTGAGTGTAATTCACCACCTTTCCTTCAATAGCCACTACATTTAGGAGGGATTAAGAGGGACACAGTTAGACTTTCAGTCAAACGCAGGGACGTACCTGACATTCAGGGACAGTTGAGTGGTATGGACAATACTCTAGCCATTGCAACTGTCCTGATTAGGGGACCTTCTCATGTTGTACGTGTCTGTGCTGGTTGCTTGTTACAGGTCTTGTATACCTGACATGTCGATATGTCATATGTAGTAGCATAAGCAACTATACTGCTGCTAGACTATGCTTTGATTTGCTCCGATATGTATATTTCTGTACTATGCATGGCTGTATGTATGTTCTGCCCTAGTACATCTGACAGTTCTACAGACCAGGTTCCACTTTGGCCGTTCAGACTGGTGGTGGACCTATTGACCCTATATGTAGAGCTATCACATGTGTCGAGGCAACACATACCGACAGCATATCTCTCAACTGTCCCTGATTTTCAGGGCCGTCCCTGATTTTGAATCATATTTTCACTCTGTCCCTCTTAATCCCTCCTAAAACTAGTGACTTTTGGAGGAAAGGTGGTGAATTACACTTAATGAATAATGACAATAAGTAAGAGTTACAAACTTCTTTTACTTCAGAAAATGTTTATTAATTCATATGCTCTGATCTGTCAATGTTTCCAGTTAATAGCTTTAATATTTTAAATGTGTCCCTGATTGTCCTTGTGTTTTCTTGACTTATCCATGATTCTGTTGCAATTTGTCCCCTGTGGCTAGCATTGCCCTGGCACTGTTCAAAGATAAGAAGTAGCACATGGCCAGAGTTAGTCCAGAGTTTCACAGTCTACCTGTTTTTACAGATGCAGGTGTTTGGGCACCTCTGACCACATTATTGGGTCAGCGCTACATAATTTAGAGTGGGGAGTGGTTCCACTACATAATGCAGGTTGGGGGGGTGGTTTCCCTTCCCATTTGACTATTTCATTCATTTATAAATACAATGAATATTATTCTGGACATCTGTTATGAAATCACTACAGGTATGCAATAATCTAGTCAACAGCTGGGACAGTTGGTTTGTGTACTTCTGTGTACGGACCTCTCTGATAGTCGGGGACTCATGTCTATAGTGACAGGGACAAGGCTATGACAACTCAGGGACAATCATGGACACTTCTACCATATTAGTACTATTAACTTGGAACATGTTGACAGATTCGTAATACTACTAATTGTCTGCAGTTAAATGCGTCTAGTACTCTTCATTGTTGTGAGTAGTCATTCTCATTCAACACCTTTCCCCCAAAGGGCACTGGCTTTGTGAGTTTTTAAGGGTCTGGCCAGTTATTGTGCAAATGCTCTGACCATTGGTATCATTGACATTGTCATATGTACGGGTTGTGCTGTATTCCGGTGACTATGGTTGGCACGTTTTCACATGGCCAAGATGGGATATTTTCATATCACACCTGGTTTTAAATGCCGACACATACCCACGGTCAACACAACGGATAGAACTGTACTTATTTGCTGACATAAAAGCCTATTGTTGTAGCGGTTTATTTGCTTATTCTGTTTTTTTGTAACATTTAGGTATTGTAGATACTGCAATAATTATTTTCTGCAGGGGCGGCTCATGCTATCGGACTGCCAGTCTGCGGCCCTCCCACCTAGAAAAAAACAAAGAAAAAAAATCTGTGAAACAAAAAATCACTCGGACTGCCTTTATCAGCAGTCTGGATGCAGAGAAAGAGGTACCCAGCAACCTGTGCTGTAGGATACCCAGGAATCTGTGCGGTCGACCGCACAGAACAGAGGAGCTCTGGACAGCTTCCCTTGCAGACAGGGCCAATGAGGAGTGAGCTGAGAGCTCACTCTCAGCTCTCATGGGGATTTCACTGTGCGGGCTTCATGCAGATTGAGTCTGTTGGTCACTGGCTGTCATGCAGATGGATTCTGTTGGCTGGATAGATTGATTATGTGGCTTTGCTGGCTGGATTATGCGGGGACATGTTCTGTTGGTTGGTTGGTCGGTAGCTGGCTAGATTCGGCTGTCGTGCAGATGGATTCTGTTGGTCAATTGCTGACTGGATTCGGACATGTTCACAGGTAGTGTGTGTTTTGGCTGAATTATGTGGGGACATTTTGGCTTTTTCAAGATTTCTTGTGCTGCAAAGTTCAGAGATACAACTGTGTGTCGAGTAGATGTTACAAGGAGCTGAGTGCTGCAGGAGAACAAAACTTTAGTGCTGCTTATTCTGAGTCGGCTTGCATTGTTAATAGCACAACAGGTAGTGTACTTGATCTTGATGCAGAAGGTTGTGGGTTCTACTTCCACAGTAGATAGATGTATTGCTGATACTGTACTTTGTTGTAAATTGGGTGGATGCTGCAGTCCTTTTTGGCAAAGATACCTAGAGTAGTAACTATGAACCTGTTATCAGTTTGCCATACAGTCCCTATTCCGATATTACTAGCTTATCATTTTTTTTAATGCATGCAACATAGGCAATTTATTCCTCAAGGGCAACAGGCACTTTATTTGTAGATGAATAAACAATGACATATAAAGTTGTTTGTTAGCAGCAATCTCTTCATTGTTACAGATTTCATTAATGTGGAATTATTTAGATGACTTTTACACTTCAGAGATTGTGCATATTTACTGAAACTGGTGGAGTGTAGAAGGTTGAGTAGACTTTTATGATGGAAATGTTCTGCATTGGGTAGTTTTGTCATTGGTGCATGCATTTTGTTTCATTGTTTACTAATGTTCAAATCAATATATTTAAAATGCCCTATAACAACTGTACTGTATTGTACAAGGAATACAATTTAATACAATCGGGAAGGTGTATCAAAGAGCATGTGTATGTTTCGTGTTCAAGGGGCCTATGATTTGAAAACAGCCCAAAGTTAATCTTTATCTGCCACTGTCAAAATGTATTTTCTTTGTATGTGGGTTTCAATGCTGTTTCAATGCATGTGAGTTTCAAGGGCAGAGAAGTTTTAATGCTAAGTCTGTTTTCATTGTGAGACTGCATTGCTTTGTTTAGTAGATATCTACTGGGGTTTGTGCTGTAAAAATGCAAAATAAAACTTTCAAATGAAATCCAAATCATTGCAGAAGTAAAGCAGTATGCACATTACAGTGTTTATGGTAAATGGGGCAAAATAACCAAGAAATGGGACACTGGAATGTTTGCAGGGGGGAGGCTCCAATCGACTATGATTTTGAGAGGGGAACGGCAGCAAACTCAGGCAGCCTTGGTTGAACTATACCTCTCAGCTGTCCATATTTTTGCAGACTGAATAGAAATTTGCTTCTTATTTTTGGTTTGTTCCTCATAAAATGTGTGGTTTTCTGGCAAATCATTTAGGAATTAAGTCACTAAATGACAAACATTGAGTTTTACGTCATAACCTTCAGAAATTCATGCTAAAGCAAGACCTGTTATTCTATCAACTGTCTTAAGTTTATACAAGAACAATTTTTAGTAGTGTTTGTATGTTCCCCCAATATATTTGGCCTTGTCCCGATTTCCTGCATTAACAGGTTGAGAGGTACGTGCAAATAAAATTGCTTTATAGAATTAGGCATATCCAAACCTCTCAACAGTCCCCGATTTTGGCTCAAAATGTTGCTCTTCCCCTAATAATCCCTCTGCAAAATGACAATTTTGGAAGAAAACATGGAGGGTTTACAATTAAAAAATAACTGTAATAATCAGTTATATATTACTTTTATTTCAGAAATGCATGTAGATTATTTTATTTTGTCAGCTGCTCAAGTTAGCAGTACTAATATTAAAAGTGTCCCTTCTTTGACAGGTTTTCAGCTGAATTGTATGGCTATTTTATATTTTTGCATCACATTTTTGGTCCATTTTTCATAAAATTGTGTTTTTTGGCAAATTAGTGGCAAATCATTAAAGACTGAAGTTAGAAAATAATGAAAGACATTTGAGTTTCAGATTTCGTACATTTCAGAAAATTCATACTAATACAAGACCTACTATTCTATTATCTTTCTAAGTTTATAAGAGCAATATTTAAAAATTGTCCTTATTTTTGGGCCTTTGTCCCACTTCTGTGTATGGCTTTGTCCAGATTTCTTGCTCTGAGGTTGAGAGGTATGACAAATGTGTCAGGGCTATCACAGTCAGCCAGAGACATTTCAAATTGTGACAAACTTGTTGCACCCCACTCCCCCATGTAGGGAATCTGGATGTGTCCAAGCAAGGCAAGGAGCAGTTATGCAGTGTAAATGTGCAGAGTGCAGACTACCCCCCCCCCCCATCCAAGGTAAACACAAGTACTACAGTGCTTTTCATCTGTCATTGATTTTACAGAATGTTCTGGTTTCTGTCATTTTTATACTGTTGATATATGCTTATTATTATTCAGAAAGTGCCTTTTGCTCTGTGTTTAAGTAGCAGTGTTTTAATGACCATCAGGTAAGCTTGTCTGATATTGTAAGATGCAAGTAAGTTTTAATAAGCAGTATTGCCAACATTGAAAGCCTTTCTGTTGTTGCCATGCAGAGAATATTGCATAACTAGATAATGTATACGCTTTGGGTATTGAAATGCATATGACAGTATTTGTAATAAAGGCCAGGATTAGATTATATTAAACTCATTACAGGCTTTACCTGCAAGCTAAACAGAATGCCAATCTATCATGCGTGGTCTATATGCTGTGCAGTAATCATTTAAGCAATATATGTTGAGCTTGTTTCTTGTTTGCTTTTCATTTTTTACTTTGATCATGTTTTCCCCATGAAACAAGTAGATAATTGTCAGGCAGCAGGTCTTTTTTGGATAAGAAACATTTTTACAAATTAGGGTATCACAGAGATTGCTACTTTCAGCATGTTACTTGGTACTTTAATAAAGCTGAATATAAATTATAATTAGAACTGGAGTGCAAGGAGAAGTGATTTGAGTTAAGTGCTGCTTGTTTTTCTTATACTTGATTTTGACTGGCATTCCAGTAATGTATTTAAAAAGTAATTTATTTTTTCATGCCTCACATCCTTTTTGTTTCCATCTAGATATTAAGTAAGCTGTCATGCAGCCAACGGATTGAAATATTTTTTTTTCTTCTACACTTCATTTTGTCTTGATTGGAGTCCCATAATGATGGTTTGGCACCCAGGACAGCATATTTAATTAAAGTTTTTGTGGTTTTGAGCATAGCTCCTCCCCTTTCTAGTTGGTCACACCCATTCCCATTGACCCCACCCATTCAGCTGTCTCCTGCAGCCCCCCCTTTGATTTGAAGTCACCAGCCGCCACTGATTTTCTGCTACTTTTACATAACATATGGGACATAATTATGTCCTACAATCCCAGGACATTTGCCATTTGATATGTCTTTTTCCAGGACACAACTCTCCAATGATGGACTATCCCTCGCAAAGCGGGACAGATGACAACCCTACTGCGGACACCAGATTTTTTGGGCCAACACATAGCCATGGTCACTGCAGGTTTAGAACAGTCATTTGTTTCCTAGCTGTAAGCCTTATACCTTTGGCACTTTTGTTGTTTGCCTGTTTCTTGTACAACTTACATTTTATTCTATCCTGACGTGACCACTTTAGGCAACTGTTACATGCAGTATGGTGCATAGTTATTCCCTACTGTCACAAGACATTTGGCATTGAACCGTTGTTGGTCAGGTCACACCTACACACACATTAATTGTCCCTCACACAGTGGATCAGGGGTATCCTGTTTACGTCAGTGCCTTCATCACCCTTATACCATGTGCCACTATGTAAATGTGTGCAATATATTCACCCGCTTATTCGTGTTGGGACACGTGCGTCACGGGCAGGTGTTTCATCCTGGGTGGTAGGTTATGCATGACCACTTAGGGCTGGACAGTGCCACGCACCTCTAATGCACATTCCAACTTGTGTCCAGATATCTACTGGACTGGACTTCGTGTCTTCCATTCTAATGTTTACACAGCTTACGTATCCCATGAGGGATATCCAAAAATTGGATCGATCCACAAGTGAGATAACAAACATCTTTTTGGCTGTACGAAAATGTGCTGGGGGTTTTACATGCAAGGGATACATAGTGTGCAATCCTGCAACTGCCTAGGGTGACATACCTACCACATATGCGTAGTAGTCACTATGTGTAGCTGTGGCTGCGCCAAACCAGTAGGCCAAGTATGGCTGGATTTGGTTGACGTTCAGGTAAGGGAGCAGATTGTGTGATGTGGAGGGGATGCTGGATAGTCCATTATGCATCCAGGTGTGCTGCATTTGTTATGGCCAGTTCCATCAGGACCAATCTGTGGGTATGTGCCAGTGACATGCCTATCGATTTGTATCTCACATTTCAATATTCATATGTTTGTGGGATCGTGTTCTACAGTATGGCCTGTCTGGTTGTATTGCAGCTGTTTATACATGTGCTTGTGTTTCTTTCAGCTTCACCCGCTGCTCCCTCATACACCTCCAGTTCACCTATTCTGCATACGACACAGTATCGCCTTGGAGGATTGTACCATTACCAATCCTCCACGCACACAAATTCCTCACACCCCATAAATCACTGCTTTGGTTGTTGGCCCATGACAAGGCCAGAGTAACACATTGAATACCCTACATGTGTCAAGTACCTTTATCGTTGTGTGGACTACCCTGCCATGTTTGCTTTCCACATGCTATGCCTCACGCACATAGGTAGACGCCCATACTTAACTTTCATTACATGGTTGGTATACCCAGGTACTACCCGTTCAACTGTGACACATCCTGACAAGTTCGGCTTGAACCTCTGATTTCCGGATTTTGGCAGCCTGTTCTACTCATTGGTAGGATGCCACCTTTTCCTATGTCCAGGATGGGATATATTCCATACACATATCCGACTGTACTGGACAACATGTCCCCACAGTCGATGGTATGGATAATACTGTTCCTTTCGGCCTACATGTTTCCTTATTTTTGTAGCTGTTTATATGCTACTTCTGTTTCGTTTGCATGCTTATTCTATTTCCTATCGCATTTGGTATGTGAAATACGGACATACCTTTTGTATGTGACTATTACATGCCTTGTGGGATATGATTCAGACATAAGGTTGCTAGATATCTACATTTATCGTGTAATTTGTTATGGACACATCTGCCCAGCTGTGTACCCTTCCTCACATTATGGGTCAGCTGGTGACCCTCACCATTGTGCTGGATGTACCTACTGGCGGTTCGCTAACATATGATGCGTTTCACTTCCACTTGGTATAGCTATCTAAATGGTTGGACTATGGCCACACGGTCTTCCATGTCATTTGTTCGCAGGATAGGGACCCATTATTCCCTGCCGTGCATTTGTGTTTGCTTCTTCACTTTGTATTCACAGGAACTTTCTTGCATGCTTTGCATACATTTCAGTATCCAGGGACACTGACAGATGTGATTACTATCTTGCAACTTGTTATATGCAAGCATTTTAGGTTGCACATCGGCAGCTGCCATTTCCACGCCTCCGTGTGGCACTTCGACACGCCCTATGCACTCGCGCTCCTTTCCTGTGCACGTGACTGTGGCAACAGCATGCCTTCATTAATATGCATTTGGTGCTACTGTGCCATCTTCACCCCACACTGTCAGCGCAAGCCTACCGCCATCCTTGTGCCGAGCTTCATGAATCCCTGGGAGTGCCTTATTTACACACAGTGAGAGCTGCCCAAATTTTAAAATGTTTTTATTTTTTTTTAGAGATAGGATACCTGGAAATTAAAAAGGAGGTGATTCCAAAACTTTATTGGAGGTTAGAGAATGTTTATGGCAGCTGAGTTTGGATGCTACAAATCCACCTGGTATAAACAAATGTATTTCAATATCTAGTATTTTGAAGTACAGAGCACATTTTATTTAGCTATATGGAAGTAATAGGTACAATATAGTACAACATTGTAAGTGTTTAGGGTTAAATGTTTTTTAAAATTCTTTTTATACGAATAAACGATCCATTATAAGGTTAATTTTATTCATGTTTAATTGGTTTTGTTATGCTATAGGACAGATTTTAATTGTTTTTATGATGTCACCACTATTTAAACAGAATGGCTTGGTGAAATAATTAACTCTGATGAAGCCCACAGTATGGTTTGGGTAAAAGCTCTCAGTTGTTTTTAAAAATAAAGATTGAACGGTTGAATGGCTCCTAACTGGTTCATGGATATTTCAGTATTACAGGTTTGGATACCTTTTGGTTCATTCTTTGGCTGTGTCTTTTTATCCCAGCTAGTATCGGAGACCATCACCCATTTTAACTCTTTAGGATGGGACATTTGTTGGTGCAATATATGGACATTTCACAGCAAATTATCAGCTATATGCGTGAAAATGGAAGAGGGGATTTAGCTGATAACATTAACGTTTCTTTGTCCACAACACAAGCTGAACTTTTAACTTTACACACACCACCATCAAGCAGTGGGTTATGGACTCAAAACAATGGTAATGCAAGCAATGCAGGCAATGGTACGAACACCAGCGGATCTATGGTGAATGATTCACCCAATAATGCACGCCCTTGCTTGGATACATGGCTATCACCACCATTATTGAACGTAATGCTGGCAAGGGAGAATGGAGCTGGTGTAGGTTTTCTTAACTGTCAGTTACATGAATATGAGAAAACAATGTAGTGATTCAAGTCATTAAAATGGATATTTATTTTGGAACGATCAATTGAGCCAAGTTCCAAGGGGCCTGAGGATCTTCAAATTGTCTATGGATATTACCGAGGAATCAGAGGCTTTCCGGGACCTAACTGCGCTTTTCAACCACACAGGTATAGATTTGATGCATATTATAATATGCAAGAATAACAGTAAATTAGCTAAATTGAAAAGTGAAAGCCCTAAATTCTAGTATTACAAATGACCTTTTATTTGACTTTCGTAAAGCCTGTTTTGACAAAAGTCGGTTGGACATTGACAGGTTTGTTAAAACAGGGCTATAGAAAAAAGAGGGGAAGTTAGCAAGAGATACCCTGGAGTATGTTGTGAACCGGGCTTATTTATTCAACAACAACAAAAACAGGGGTATTGAAACAAGGCATGAGCCTGGTAATAACAGGGTTGAGAGACAAGGTGACAATGGAGTGATTTCCACAACAGATTGTGTGGACAATGAACGTTTTTTAGAATCCCCACCCCTAAGATGATCAGACCGGATAAGGAACCGGTACTAGAATCAACAACATCAGAATTTCATCAGGGCCCTGGAGAGGGGGCAAATGGATCAATGGAGAGGGAGGGGAAGTGGTCCATGCAATACAATATACAATCAATGCCCCAATTACAGATACAATCATTCTTAAATGGGGAGAGTCTTTTAAACCCCAATGTTTCAGACCCCACTGTTTCTGATCATTGTTGTAAGGAGCTTAATTTTTTACTGATGAGGCGGCTGCACTAAACAGTGACTTCATTGATGGAATGGACAATGAAAATGATGGACACCTGCATTTACAGAAATGTAGACTTTTTACTGCTGAAGGTTTTTCTACTTACAATTTCCTGCCCTAGATATGTCAGTTGATTATTTTTCATTGTTTAAAAAAGGGTTTTTCATTTATTCCAACATATCAATATGAGGTTGGTAAATTGTTAATCAACCTCAAACTGTTTACCAGACAGTTGAATTTGAAGGTATTTAAGGTTAAATGTTCTTTTTAAAATTCTTTTTATATGAACAAATGATCCATTATAAGGTTAATTGTATTCATTTTATTTATGTTTAATTAGTTTTGTTATGCTATAGGAAAGATTTTAATTGTTTTTATGATTTCACCACTATTTAAACAGAATGATTTGCTGAAATAATTAACTCTGATGAAGCCCACAGTATGGCTTGGATGAAAGCACTTAGTTGTTTTTAAAACTAAAGATTGAACAGTTGAACGGCTCCTGACTGGTTCATGGATATTTGAGTATTACTGGTTTGGATACCTTTTGGTACATTCCTTGACTGCTTTCTGAGACTTGACTAGTACCCAGATTCACTTCTGTAGAATAATGCGGGACTTGTTTCTATGTTGTGCACATTCCCTCTGCTTCTAGACAGGATTTTCTTTTTTTTGTTGTTATTGTACAGCCTATTGATACTAGGGGTCCACCAAGGAGGCTTGTTTTTGTGGTTCGACCTGGGTTTATTTTGGTCTGGTACTGCCATTTTTATGCAGTTGTTTTTATGGTCATACAGTGCTTTTGTGAATGCCTATGCCTAAGTTTTGATTTTTTCTGGATAATGGGGAGCATGCAAACTAGTCATACCATCCCTTAATAGGTGTTAATTTACCTTTAGTGCAGCTCTTATAAAGTTTTTGGGGTTAGGTGGAGGGACTAGTTTTACCTTTATTTCAAAGGAGCCGGCTTTGTGATCTGATCTTACTAGTGAGGGCATAACAATTGGGGGAGGTTGAAGCACTCTCCCATATTTGTGAGTACCAGTGTTAGGCTATTTGTTCCCCTAGTGAGACTGCAGACTAGCTGTTCCAGGGCATTTGAGTTTACAAAGTAAAACACTTTGGCAACTGCATGTCTGTGGTTGTGTATGGTTCCCAATTAATGGAGGGGTAGGTAAAATCACCAATGAGTATGGTATTGAGCTGTATGGTGAGTTACTCTAGTAACTTCAGGTATGATGTATGGGTTTCCTGGTTAATAGACATGTGTCTGGAGCATTTCTCCCCAGGCCTTTGCTGAAAATGGGCACTGTCCCAGTTGGACTTTCCCGGTAAACAAATGTTAACTAAAATAAAATAAAACAAAAATAAAATAAAATAAAATAATGGGGACCTGTAACTAACAAGAATATGCTAAAGGTTTTCCCTATTTTTACTTAGACATGGAGTAGCTCAAGCATGTCATATTGTTTGACCAGCCTTGAGGTGGTGTTTATCCTTTATATAGATAAACTTCCACATTTAGCTATTTCATGCTCAGTGGGGGGTCAGAATGTAGGAAAGGCATTATAGTCATGCACTGCTGGAGTGCTTTCCATGGCTTTGAACTACGTTTAAGAATCTGCGCAGATATCAGCAATGCACTGCTGGAGTGCTTTCCATGGCTTTGAACTACGTTTAAGAATCTGCGCAGATATCAGCATTCTTCAGGGTGAGGAGAGCATCAAGGGAGTGCAGTTTCTTGTTGAGGTTCCTAGCACTAAGCAGTAACACTTTTAGCTGGTCCTGAGTAGCTTTTGTTATATTGGAAGGCTTGGCTAGTTGGCAATGCCTAAAAAAGACCTATAGGGGTGGATAATGTTTTGGCCAATATCCAAAAGCCTGGAGTTGACAGGTGAATATATATATATATATATATATATATATATATATATATATATATATATATATATTCACAATATTGAAAGACCACATCATCAAAGATGAAATCATAGAGATGACATCTTCAAAACTTTAAAACATTGAACACACAAAACTCTGAAATATATCCCTGTGAAAAGAACCACCTGGCCACCAGGACAAAAAAAAAACAAACAATGAAGCAAGTAAAACCCTCCAAAGTGGGGGGCTTCACCCACCACATCCCCTGATGTGAGAGGCTATGCTCCCCATACCCCCTAACAAAATATACCAATGCTAAGCTCCCACTACAGTGGGGAAAGGGCAATGTTCTCCATAGTGGCCAAGTGGTTCTTTTCCCAGGGTTTGTTTTTGATGGTCAAGGTGTTCGACATTTTAAAGTTTTGAAGATGTTATCTCAATGATTTCATCTTCGATGATGTGGTCTTTCGATATTTTAAGGTAGACCCATATATATATATATATATATATATATATATATATATATATATATATATATATATGGGTCTAGGACACATGCTTGACTAGCATATGTCCAAATCACAAAACATCAAACACAGATACACGAAAGCGCTTAACATCAAAAAGCACTTCCGTGTATGTGTAGTTCAAAAAAAAATCTACATTTCTGCAGGGGGGCTTCGCCCCCCTGCACCCCCCTACTTTATTATTCTCACTCCAAGATCACACTACAGTGGGGAAAAGGGAATTTTCCCTTACCCACACTGTAGTCTGATCTACAAAACAGGCACACATACACAGAAGCGCTTGTCGATGTTAAGCGCTTTTGTGTATGTGTGTTCGATGTTTTGTGATTCGGACATATGCTAGTCGAGCATATGTCCGGATCCCATATATATATATATATATATATATATATATATATATATATATATATATATATATATATATATATATATATATATATATATATATATATATACTCTAACATGTTAACAAGAAAGCAGCTATGTCCATCCATCCATAATTATGTATCTCATCCAATTTCTTTAGTGACCCCTTGAACAACTGTTACCAACCTCATAGTTTAGAAGGCAAATAAATAATAGAGGTAGATTACCAGGTCTTTCTTCTGGATCTCTCTGTCTCTGTCTGTCTCCCTCTCCCTCTCTCTCTCTTCCTCCCCTTCTCACACACACACACACACACACACACACACACACACACACACACACACACACACACACACACACACACGCACTCACACTGACCCATAGTGAGGTATGAAAACTAAAGGAGGCAGTGTCTCAATATTAATTTAAGATGAATATACTTCCAGATTAGTTGTTTTTGATGATCCAGATGTTTGATGTTTTAAAGTTTCAGAGATGTCACCTCAATGATTTCGTCCTTGATGATGTGGTCTTTCAAAGTTTTCAGTAGACCTGTATATATACACTAACATGTTAAGAAGAAAGCAGCTCCATCCATCCATAATTATTTATTTATTTTATTTATTTTACATTTGTTAACCGAGGGTGTCTGACTGAGCTGAAAAGGCCCTTTTTCAGCAGAGGCCCGGGGAGAAAAGCTCCACAAAGAAAAATTACAGATACATTTAGTTATTTAGACATGATCAGTATACACACAAATTACAAAAGACATGTTTTTACAGTGGTATGCGGCACATAAACAGTTACAGTGGAGAGAACAAACAAAAAAAAATTAATTTAAAAATAAAGGTAATTAATAGATTTGTGGTGTACAGTTGAAATTTGGAACATAGGTAGAATACATACATAGTACACAGGTACAGTACATACATTGTAGATAGGCCAATGTTTGTAAGATTGAAAACTATTATCAAGTACTCAAGATTTAGTATGTATACCTTATCTGCTTTCACTAGCCTGGGGAGCAATCATGGCACTGCCAACTTTGCTTGAGATGTTGCCTGATGAGGTCTTTAAAGGAGGCTTTGGATGATGTGTTTTGAATGCTAGTGGTTACAGAGTTCCATTTTTTAGCCACTGAACTACTATATAGCACATCTCCAAAGCTATTGTAGCTTTTGGTGACTTCTAGTAGTAGTTTGCTTGATGATCTAAGAGGCCTTTTGGCTGAGTGATGTTGTACTAGGTTTTTGAGGGCAGGACACTTATTGGGGAGGTAATAGAATGACAGAGGCAGAGCTGATTGTAGGTTAGGAGTTTGGGCAGTTCAAGCCAGTGGAGCTGTCTCAAAGCAGTACAGTGATGAATTCTATATGAGCAATTTGCAGCAAAGTGGGCAATTCTGTTATAGCAAACTTCCATTTTGCTTAGTTCAGTTTTGTTGAGATTAGTCAGAATGGGAGATGCATAGAGTAGGGTGGATAGAAGTTGGGAGTGAGCAATGGCTGATCTTGTGTTGTTGGTAAGAAATGGTTTGATATGGTAGAGTGATCCCAGTTTGGCCTGTACGTTTTTAATAGTTAAGTTGAGATGACTATCAATTTTTAGGTGGGCGTCTATGGTTATTCCCAATAGTGGGAGGTTAGCATAATGGTTAAGGTGCTTACCTTACAAACACAAGGTGCAGGGTTTGATTCTCACAGGGGGTAACTGGCTAGGCTTAAAATAGCCCACAAGGGTAGTTAGCCTAGTACTAACCTATGAACCTATAGCTTAGCCAGTGCGACTGGAGTAGCATTTGTGGAGTTGATAGTGAATTGACAGTTATCAGTGTTTTTGTTAGAACTGGTTATAATCATAAACTGAGTTTTCTTTGGACTGAGGGCAAGTTGGGCTTTGGTAAGGTAGTTTTCAGTGTCAGAGAATGCTAGATGAGTTGTTTGCAGGAGTGTGGGAATGTTTCGTGCAGCACAGATTAATGTAGTGTCATCTGCATACTGAATGATAGATGAATGCTGTGTGGCGGTATGGAGGTCATTTGTGAAGACTGTGAATAGTAGTGGTCCTAAGATAGAACCCTGTGGGACTCCTATAGTTATGGGCAACTGAGGAGAGAGAGAATTTCCCATTTCACAGCTTGGTACCTGTCAGTTAAGTAGCTTTGGAACCAGGTAAGAGTGGAATTTGATAGGTGATATTGGTTTAGTTTGTTTATCAGAATTTGGTATGAGACTGTGTCAAATGCTTTGGACATATCCAAAAAAAGAGTTGACACCTGTAGGCCTTCATTTTTGAGATGATTTACTGTGTCTGTAAAGCAGAGGAGGGCTGTAGTGGTACAATGGGCAGGTCTGAAACTATGCTGAGTAGGTGACAGGATGTTGCTGTCTAGGAGATAGTTTAGCATCTGGGTATGGATGCATTTTTCTAGGATTTTGGCCAAGGGGGAAAGTAAAGCAATGGGTCTGTAGTTATTAAGTTCAGTGGCGGTCCCGCCTTTATGTATGGGTGTAACATAGGATATTTTCCAGAGTTTAGGCACATAGTTTTCAACAATTGATCTGTTTTTGAGAATGGAGACTGGGATAGCAATAGCATCTGCTGTGAGTTTCAAGAAATAGCTGGGAAGTAAGTTGACTGCTGTTGATGAGGTTTTTAGTTTGGAGAGCATGCTTTTGATTGAAGTGGTGGAAACTGTTTTGAGGGTAAAGCTTGTATTAGTGTTATTTGTGTTGGGGGGGGTAGTGAGGAAGGAACTGTCCTGTGATACTAAGGATAGAATTGAGTTCACAAAGTGGGAGTTGAATTGTGTTTCGATGGGAACTTTGGTGTCAGGGGTGGTTGGTTTGAGGGTAGCCTTTTGGGTGGATTTTAGTAGCTGGTTTACATTTTTTGGGGGTTGTGTTGGTTTTTAGTTTGTAATGTGTGGTAGGATTTTTTTGTCCAGCCTAATGCATTTTTTTGCACGGTTGCGCAGTTCTTGGTACTTAGTTAGGCTTTGTGTTTCTTTGTTTTTTGATAGTAAAGCCAGGCAGTGTCTCTGGACTTGAGGATTTGTTTAGTTTCTTTACTGAGCCAGGGGTTTGTAGAGGCTGTAACCTTGATTTTGCGCAATGAAGCAACAGGGTCTAGGAGTTGTAGAAATGTTTTATTGAAATATTCTACAGCCTGGTCAAGTGGGAGGGTTTTTAGGGGGGTCCAGTCACAGTTACGGAGTAAAGTGTTGAGGACTTCAAGAGAGAATTTTTTTTGTGTTTCTAGTGGATATTTAGTTAGTGGTTTTGCATATTCTTGTACTACTACGTATAAAGTCTATTATGTTGTGGTCACTTAAGGTGTCTGGGAGACTGCTTGTGTGAGGGTACAAGGTGGGGCTGTTAGTTAGGATGCAGTCAAGGATGGATTCCCTTTTAGTTTTTTTTTTATCACATCTAGCTGGAATTTGGTCTAGTTGCTCGTAGCCATGGAGATTTATTAGATTACTTGGTGGTTCTGATATACTGGTGAACCAATCTAGGATGAAGTCCCCCAGAATAGGGGTTTCTTGTGAGTATGTGGAGCACCGATACTAGGAAGAGGACCGGAACTCCCGCTTAATATCCCTTCAAATACAGAAGTTTCCCACACAAACAGTTTTGCATATACCTATTCATCTAATTCTCAAGAAATGGAAAAAGCCATCTTGCATCATTGGCCAGTCCTGGCCCTTTTTGAAGAACTAAAGGACTACATACCATCTAAACCTAGTTTTGTCCGAAAAAGAGGGGCCAACTTGAAAGAAATATTTGAAAAAAAGCAAGAAACTAAGAAGAGAGTCAAACAACCCAGGTTGGGCACATTTAAATGTGGTACTTGTGCACAATGCCACGCCATATTGAAAGAAACATCTCCCTACATTCCATCAAGAAATTACAGAGTACATCCAACAGGCTTTTACACGTGTGGCACTAGAGGGGTGGTTTACTTGGGTGTATGTACTACCTGTCAAAGCTTCTATGTGGGTAAAACTGAGAGGGAATTAAGAAAACGAATTTATGAACACCTTTACGATATGGCTAAAAAGAAAGAGACGAATGCTTTTTTCAAACATTCCCTCTCTTGCCCAGAGCTCAAAATTCAGTTTCTAGTTCTTGAACAAGTTGAATCAGATGCAAGGGGTGGTGATTGGGAATCTACCCTAGGTTATCGTGAACTACAATGGCAGTTGAGGCTGGATGCAGGGAAACCGCCTGGCCTCAATGGGACGATCAGCATCAAACCAGTTTTGAAGCTAAGAGCTAGGTTATAGCGTTGTTGCTGAAATTCCTCAATATAACAACACATCCACATACTAAACCAAACTATATGGGTAATTATTGTTTTGTATTTTTTTTTTTTTTTTTTTTTTTTAATTCCTCACCATCTCTACCACTAAATTTATATCTATGTCATCGATTAATGTCTATTATTAACTATTTAATTTAATATCACAGTTTCTTTTAGCAATATGTAACTATTTGTAATTTACCCAGCACACTCAATATAAGTGTCATTGAATTTTAAAGTTTAATTTGAATTTTTAACTCCTCATTTTTAAATTCTTATTAGTGAAGCCTTGTGTTCAAAACCTGATTTATATACATATATATATATATATATATATATATATATATATATATATATATATATATATATACATGTTTTATTTTTGATAGTTGATGTTTAATGAAATTAATTCTTAGTTTATACCTTTAACTCACTGAAGCACTTTACCAACAAGTTTTTCCAATTAAGACCATAATTACCAGGATATATATGGAACATTGGAACATAGAATTTTTGTAACACTTGATAAAGCTCAGGACTGCCTGAGCGAAAGCGCTTGTGTGATTTTTAACCTTGTGATTTGTGCCACTTTTAATCAGAGAACTTTGCCATTAAAATTATTTTAGCTTGCAATCGAGAACTGCTTCCTTCTTCCATGGTCGTGGACTAATTCTTCTTTGGTTACTGTTGTTCTGGTTTTTGTTTTACTTTGTGTTTCTTTGTTTTTTGATAGTAAAGCCAGGCAGTGTCTCTGGACTTGAGGATTTGTTTAGTTTCTTTACTGAGCCAGGGGTTTGTAGAGGCTCTAACCTTGATTTTGCGCAATGAAGCAACAGGGTCTAGGAGTTGTAGAAATGTTTTATTGAAATATTCTACAGCCTGGTCAAGTGGGAGGGTTTTTAGAGGGGTCCAGTCACAGTTACGGAGTAAAGTGTTGACTTCAAGAGAGAATTTTTTTTGTGTTTCTAGTGGATATTTAGTTAGTGGTTTTGCATATTCTTGTACTACTACGTATAAAGTCTATTATGTTGTGGTCACTTAAGGTGTCTGGGAGACTGCTTGTGTGAGGGTACAAGGTGGGGCTGTTAGTTAGGACGCAGTCAAGGATGGATTCCCTTTTAGTTTTTTTTTTATCACATATAGCTGGAATTTGGTCTAGTTGCTCGTAGCCATGGAGATTTATTAGATTACTTGGTGGTTCTGATATACTGGTGAACCAATCTAGGATGAAGTCCCCCAGAATAGGGGTTTCTTGTGAGTATGTGGAAGAACACCAAGATAAGAAGTCTTCAAGGCTAGCAAGTGTATTACCAGGTGGAATATAGATCACAGTTGTGGTGATGACCTTTTAAGGGTGAAGTTGAAGTTGTGAGATAGTATGTCCCAATTATTGGGGGAGGGGTAGGAGTTTGGCAATTGATGGACAGTTAAGTTGGACTTGTACAGTAAGGCAGTTCCACCCCCTTTACTAAGTGGTCTGTCTTGTCTAATGATATTTTAGCCAGTAGGGAGAACTTCTGAGTTAGCTATGTTTTTATTTAGCCAGGTTTCTGTTAAAGCAACTATGTCTGGGGAGTAGTGTGCTATTGTGGCCTGGAGTTCAGGTATTTTATTTTTGATACTTCTAATATTAATATTTAGCATTAAAAGTTGGTTGGTTTTGCTGCTGTTGTTGATTTGCCCAGGGATGAAGAAAGTGGGGGTGTTATGTTCAGACATTTGTGTTGGAGCAGTCTGTGTTGGACAGGATTGATTTGGGCCTGGGTTGGGGTGGATATCCCCACTTATGGTGAGCCTGGTGTTAAAATAGTGATACAGATGTTGGAGTTTGTTGAGGAGTATGAGAAAGTACTGTGTTTTTTTGGAGTAGGAATGAGAGCATATGTGTTTAGTTCTGAATTGGTCCTTTATGTAGTTCTCATAATCTCATAACTTCCTTAGTGACACTGTGAACAACTGCTACCATCCTTATAGTTTACTAAGCATGTAAAGAATAGAGATGGATTACGAGGTCTTTCTTCTGGATCTTTGTCTCTCTCTCTCTCTCTCTCTCTCTCTCTCTCTCCCTCTCCCTTTGTCACACACACACACACACACACACACACACACACACACACACACACACACACACACACACACACACACACACACATACCATATGCAACTGGAGAATATTTAGTACCACCAACCCACTTAGTGTATGTCTTTGGGAGGTGGGAGTAGATGGGAATACCTCAAGAAAACCCACATGAACACAGGGGTGACATATAGACTTCACACAGACGGCACTCCAGATGAGAATACGATTGGAGAACATCATGGTGTGAGGTGATAATGCTGCTCACTACACCACTTCCCAACCCAGTCAGCTAGTTATCAAGGTATTATTTGCAGACTAATATCTGTATATAAGGAGGTTGCTTTAAAAAGAGCATGGAAGTGATAAATGAGGGCCCTGTCAGAGCTAAACTAGTAGAGGTATCTTGTGGACGTTCTTGGTTATAGAGCAGGGAAATGGCATGGGAGTATCCTTCAGCCTTGGTCTTTCTTTTCCCAAATGGCAACCTGTATCCTGAAGGGAATGTGTGGAGTGAACACTGTTAATGAAAATTTACTAAAGATACCATGTTTATTTTGTTTCACTCTGGAAGCCTAATGTGTTGCTCATTTTCTTGTAAAACATAAAGACATTAATTTTGTTTAACTGAATTATGTAGGTTACTAAACAGGTTCATACAAGGCTATCAAAAGCACACTATTAGAAGCCTAGCCAATAACCAAAGGTCAGAATCAAAGGCTGTACTTTGTATCTGTATGGTAAAGATTGTGACCATAATGCATAATCTCTCTCTGTATTTTTTATATAAGCCCTGCCACCATTGTCTGCATGGACTTACACTGAAGGTATGTACATGGACAGTTTGACAGCAACTTGCTAATTAATTGTTAGTTCCTCTCACTAGTTCTACTGCCAAGTGCAAGTAACAGCTGGACTTCTAGTTCTCTACAACATTGTATGTGTTGCTTTCCAGGTGTGGATAACCAGTGACTGAAACCATGGAGGAATTATTAAATGATGTGGAATCACTATAAACTACAGCAGCAGCCAGTTGTGATGGACAAGACAGCTGTCATCCTCATCCCCAAGATTGTGCCACCTAAGAACAAATTAACCAGCGAATATTACCAGGAGTCCTGTTTGTGGAACTTTAATGCTATGCCATCACAGAGAACTGGAAGTGACCAGACTGGACAAAATCCTGTTATCCCAGTCTGCTAGCTGTAACTCATGAAGTACAAGTAATAGCATTTCATAACTGGACATTTCATGTAGATAAATCAGTGAGTGCACATATGAATAACCTAAAGTAAATTTTAAAGCTTTGGGATGGAACTGATAGTGGCAATTAAGTGCAAATGTTGAAGATTTTAGAAGTAGACATGTTTAAAGAATTTCACTTAGTAATATAAAAAAAATCAAATAAGCTGGCGACATTAGTCATGCACATATTAATCAGTGATTCGGTGTTTAAAATGAATTGTCTCTTCCTGAGTCTAAAACTGCAGTAAGTGATGTGCCTCTTTCTAAAACAAAAAACACTGCTAATGTGTTGCTTCTAATGTAGAGGAAGGTATCACCTTGTCACATTCTGTACCAAAAGGACTTTTACTGCTGGAAATAAGAAGATGGAAATGCATGCCATAAATGAAGTTGTTTTATAGAGTTTGATCAGTCAATGTGTAGGATAATTGAGTCAGCATTATGTCTGTTTATAATAGTGAGGTAAGGAAATCTGCAGTGCTACTGAAAGGAACAGACGGATGAAACTGTACTAGAGTCTGTATACATGTTGCCCATTGTCAAGGGTTCCCTGACGTGTACTGTAAAATTAGTAACAAACAAAACGTGTAAGTAAGATGCACTTATGGTAACGGAAAACAACATCCTCAAATACTTGTAGTAATTCCACAAGTTTTACATTCTGTGGGTGTCAGACATCAATTAACTTATTAGGAAAAGATTTCCTCCATTTTAAAACACTGTGTAAACTATAGAAAAAAGGAGAACTGACAGACACAAGAGTGTCAGGTTGATATCCATAACGAAAAAGATGGAGAGCAGCAACTTTATATAACCACTCGTAGAAGAATGGGAAGGGGGGGGGCATGGCAGTAACATTCAGAAAGAGATCCAGAACCAAAAACAAGGAAAAGGGACTTAACATGGAAACAACAAAAGGAACTGGAAATTGGTTGTGCTTGGACAGTAAAAAAGACACTGTCTACTACCAGAATCATGTTCCAGTGATGCAGCAACAGAAGGCCAAAACAATAAGACATGTCAGTAGCATAACTGATGATAAACTGATAGGAACTTATTAAGTAAAAGTCAGTTGAAGAAGTGGACACAGAAATTTACAAGAAGAGTACGAATGGAAACAGAAGACAAAAACAGAGCAATAAAGGCTCTTGATTGAGGGTGAGTACTAGCAGTGGCTCATTTATGTAGATAACTGTGGACATGTTCGCTAGTGTAAAGCACAGAAAGAAAGTAAAGCTGGACTCTCCTCCATGGGTATTCATAAGCCAAGAAAGAAATTAAATAACATTTGCTCTACAATATCCTCTTTTTAGAAAAAAAGGCAACATAGGGAAGGAAAGAAACATGAGAACATCGTAAATGTTCACATAAAGGTAGAAGGGAAGCAAGCTAAAAGAAAAAAAGCACTAATGAGTCCTGTGCTGGTAACTAAGATAATAAAGCAGAAGGTGATTCTTGTTTTCAGGACAAGATATAAAAGAGACTGCAATGCCAGTATTTTAGGGGAACAAGCTACGTCTTCCATCTCGAGGGCAGTTACCAAAGTAAACAATCCTGAGTTAGTGGACTTGCGAGTAAGTCACATAAGGTTTAAAAAGACACAATGGGAAGTTAATGCTTTAATGGTGATACATGAATATTAAGCAAATGTTGAAGCCCATAGAAGAGCTAAAAAGCAATCAAGAAATGAGCAGTGACTTGTATGGGATACACATAAGCAGATCATATAATTTGCAAAGCAAACTCCACCCTGGCAAACCATAAGTTTATGCACCGCTATATGGTGACAACATGGACTGCCAAGCTGCCTTGATGACCATTGGTATATGTCATGTGATACCCATAGCACGCATCAATGTGAATGTGCTACCATATTCGACTAGATTTTTACCTTGGCAAATTTATACCAGAACAACATTCAGTCTGTGTAATACTGAATTACATGAGTTAATAGAGTTTAAGGACCTAGGTACTTATATAAGTTCTAATCTATTGTTTAAGAAACACTCCTGTGTAGTTAAGGCCAAAGAATTGTGTACAGTGGGATTACATGTGAAAAATTTCACTATGGGATCTAACACAGTTCATGTGAAATTATACACAACTTATGAAAGGCCCAAAATGGAATACAATTCTTAATTTTGCTTCTGTTTGAAGGGTTATTTATCTGTCCTTGAGAGTAAATAAAGGAAGTTAACAAAGAGAATCATAAATTCATTTTCTTCATCTAAAGATCCTTATAGATCCATAACCTAGTAAGTGCCTATGAACCTAGGAGTCTATTGTGAGATCTTCTCTTCTAAGAATGCTCAGAAAATCTTATCTATAATAGGCTATGTGGAAGACTCTGTTTAGCCTGTTGAGTTGCTTATGATGAAGAACTGACAATTTTCTTAAATACTGAACTGTTATAATCCAGTAAGATATTACATGGAGCCTATTATCCATCTCAAATTGCAAAGTACAGAATGGCCCTAAGAACCAAATTTTTACCTCAGGCCATTATAAGATCAAGGAATAAATTGCCCACAAGTTTAAGAGAAATGAACTCCCTGGAATCATTTAAGAACTAATTAGATATTTGGTCATTTCCTAAAGTGTCATATAATATTACAAGCAAAGATAAATTATTAGTGACATTAGATGTAAAAGCATTCTATACTAGTATTCCACATGATTTAGGTGTGGAATATACAGATATTCCAAAAGTCAAAATCAACACCATTTGATATTTAATAGAACTGGTTTTACAAAATATTTTTTTTTACATTCAACAACACAATTTACGAACAAACAAGTAGTGTTGATATGAGGGCAAAATTAGCACTATAATTTTCCAATCTAGTAGTGAATGTCTGGAAAGCAGAGGTGTTGGAGAAATTAAATGATTTTTCTAGTGTTTGCCTTTATATACATTACACTGACAATGTATTTTGTATATGGCAGGGGTCCAGATTGAACTAGATGTTTTTTGTTTAATGAAATCATTGCTAGTAGCCGTTTGTGGAAATTCACTATTTCTAATATTGGAAGTGAGGCACAATTTTTGTACATCCATTTGTCTATGGATATGGTGAGTAGTTCCTTCAGTTTGAACGTTTATAGGAAATAGATATTCTGAAATAATTATTTAGATTTCAATAGTGAACATCCATTTTTTATGAAAAGAAATATTGTGAAAGGACAGTATATTCGCCTTTCATGAATTAGTAGTAAAGAAGTCACATTTGAGAAAGAATGTATTTTTTAAAAGAATAGTTTGTGGCAAGGAACTATCCTGTAGCCTTGGTAGAGAACATCAAGAATGAAATTTCTAATCTTAGGTCGACTAAATATCCAGCTATTTTGAATAGTGAGTTTCCTGGTACTAAGCCTGTCCTTAAGATAAAAGATGAATTAAGGTTTCCCTAACCTATTAGTAAGGAAATGAAAAGTATTAAAGAGGTAATTGCCAGTAATTGGGGTATTTTAGCTGGGAATGTTGACTTAGTAAGAGTTTTAGGGCACTAGCCTTTGCTTTTTTTTACAAAAAAAACTAAAACATTCAAGAATTATTTTGAGGAACGGAATGTTGCAAAAAGGAGTAAAACTTCTTTCAGTGGTATGCATAAATGTGTAAGATGTAATATATGCAAATATATTTTTACTGGTAAACATTTTATTTAACTGCACTTTCTTTTAAAATAAATATGTAGAGACCTTTTTTTTAATTATAGATCCAGGAATGTTGTTTACTTAGGGATTTGCAGTTTGTGCACTTGTTTTTACGTAGGTAAAACAACAAGGAAATTAGGTAAATGCATTAGAGAGCACTATATTGCAAACAGAAACAAAGATGTAAAGAATGCTATTGCAAAACATAGTTTAGTATGTGAAGGGTTTCATGAGTTTAAAT
>NC_056743.1:1883143105-1883172506 GCF_019279795.1 Protopterus annectens
AACCTCATTTGGTTGATTCCCGTATTGTCAACCTGTAATACTGCAAGTGTGCAGTTTAGCGAATGCCACTGCGCGTTCACTCATATGTCATCAGATTAATGATTACAGATCACTGTACAGTGGGGGTCAGGATAACATGAGTCAATCACTCATAGGTAAACCAAATAAGAGCACCACACAAAACCACATAAGGACACAGTGAGTATATACAGATGTTCCATAAAAGACAACCTAGACAGTAATTAAACTGGAGCATTGAACACTGTGAGACAGCAGTGGTAACTACTGTTATTACCGTACTGTCACACAATCTGTAATGTTATTCCAAACTGCGTTTATTTCCTTAATTCATATTGATATATTATATCCTTGTGCCCTTCTCCTATAGTGTAGACTGTGGTTAATAATTATCTCAGGACTAGTCCACTTATTCAGTTAACAAACAGAATAAATAATTACATTTATAATAAAAGTCATTACAGAAACTGGGAAACTGGATACAAAATCATAGCTTTGTATCTGAGCTGGAAAACAAATGATTAAGGAAAATTAGTTAGCATTTTACTTTCACCTTGGATGATGTCTCAGTACAAACAGAAAAAGATTGACTTCAATGACTGGCTTAGTTTCTAGTGTCATTCTAAAAAGAATCAGTATATGTCAGCCTGGTATGACATGATCGACAGACCACGATGCTTTGTCAGAGATGATCTTCAACTGTCACCCCTGGGATTTTGGCTACTGGCTAAGGCTCTTGCCACCTCCATAGTACCTTTTAGGCAGTGCCTCAAGGACAAAATTTCTGATGTAAAACCTCTATCTAAAAACAACCTCAAGGCTATGCTGGTAAATGCTAGGAGTCATAACATGAAAATGCACTCACTGGAAGCAGTCCTGACCTTGTAAGGTGCAGACATTTGTGCAGTCACAGAAAGCTAGTTCAAGGCTGTGGAGAGCATGCTAGCCATACCAGGTTACACCTCCTTCCACACATTCAGATCACAAACTGAAGGCATGAAAACTAAAGAAGGCAGTGTATCAACATTCATTAAAGATAAATACAACTCCAGATTGGTTAAACAGTATGATTCCCTGGAGATATTTAACTGTTGGTAAGACACCTATTCATGTCACTGCCAGCTACAGGACACCCTCCATGAATCAGGACACCCACTCAGCCTATTTGGATCTACTTGAGTCTATCAAGATACATCCGAACATGGTTTTGGGTGACTTTAACTACCCATCCACTGACTGGGTAAATTACTTGTGCTCAAACTCACTTGCCAAAAGGTTCCTAGACTTTGTTAACTCCAGTGCCCTGAACCAGCTGGCTGAAACCCCCACAAGGGGTGCCAGCATCCTGGAGCTGGTGCTTACCAAGATGGGAGATCACTGTAGCACCCCAACTGTGAAGTCTTGTCTGGTGAGATCTGACCACAAATCAGTCTCATTTGAAGTAATTATCACACCTGACCCCCCCACCGCCCCCCAGCAGCAGATTATAACCTCTTACAGGATGGTATAAATAGCTTCACTGCACCTCCCCCTTTAGATGGAACACTACCTCTTTTATCCATTCAGAATGCAGACTCATTTAAAACACAAAAACAACTACCTAAAAATCAATGGATCTGTTCCTGTACATCTGCAAGATAAATGCCTGTGTTATCCTCAGATGGAACTGGCAACTATGCGGAGTTCTACACCAATGCTTTATACAAATATCTGTATAACTGCATTGATTTGGCCATACCTGATAGGACCAAAACAAGCTCTTCAAGAAAGAGCAAACCTGCCTGGTGACCAACTGCCATTAACAGGCTTTACAATAAGATGTAAAATATGTATACATACATATCTATATCTATATAGGTTCATAGATTAGTACTAGGCTATTTGTCCTTGTGGGCCATTTTAAGCCTAGTCACGTACCCCATGTGAGAATCAAACCCTGTACCTTGTGTCTGCAACCATTCTGCCATCCTCCCACCCATATATCTATATCTATATCTATATCTGTATATCTATATCTATCTATCTATATATATATATATATATATATATATATATTTTTTTTTTATATATCTATATATCTCTCTCTCTCTATATATATATATATATGTGTATGGTTCCCTATCAGTTGATCAAATGTTCAGAAACTCGAACTCCATATTGTCGAGACCATATGATCGAGTTTTTGAAAACTTGAAGCTTTTCAAAAATGATTGTGGTAAAGGGAAGATTAGGAAATCTACCTTTGTCCTCACTGTAGTGTGATCTTCGAGTTGGTATATATAATGTAGAGGGGTGTGGGGGGTGCAGGGGGCTTGTCCCTGCTGCAAAAACATAAAAAAGGTAAATTTTTATGTTTTTTTTTTTTAAATGATGTTCACATTTTTGGAAACTTTCAACATATGTCCCGGGATTCATGAAGCTTGCACCAGGCACAGGTATAGCGTAGGCAGAATAACACCAAATATGGCCGACGAGCGATTCAGGTACGATCCAATTTCACGTGCACTACCGGCGTATGCCAGAACTGCGCAGCCCTCGGCATAGGTATGCTAATCACCCCATGCACAGTGTCGCACCATGCAAATGAAGGCAGATAACGATTCATGAAATGGTGCAGGCATAGCGTAACCCCAGGGAAATGTAAACCAAAAAACACGGTTTACATTTTCCCAAACAGAACATCGGAGCTATGGAAGTGGACCAGACTCATGTATTACAAAGTTAACATATGCCAATGGCTAAATACACAGCCAATGGCATAAGAAAAGATGCACAACACCGAAAAAACAACATTTAATGTCATGTCGACAGTAATGCACAATACAACTGCAGGGCATGTGTGCGCAAACAGGAACATAAAGAAAATATACAAAAATGTCATAAAATCGCAATGTAATACAAATCAGGTTTTCACCATAATACGCAATGGTAGGCATGGAACACCACAACCAAGGTTCAAGGGTTGCTAAGGGCCTGCGACAGTGTTCGGCGTGGTAACTATGAATTAGTAGTCAATGCCATGCAAATGAGGCAGGTAATACTGAATCGCAAATGTCCCACTGGATGAAGGATTTACCAAACGGCGCAGCACTATAACACAGAGGAGTGGCTCATAAGAGATACATGACATCAGCAGAGGGGTGTGCCACCGTAGTAGTAAGCACATTGGAGCAATGCAAATTTGGCCTGGCCGTTGCTAAGCAAAGCTGCAGGACAGGGGTGGGGAGGAAGGTATAGAATCGTTTAGCTGAGAGCACACATGGTGCCTGAAAGCGCATTTGTACGGGGAGGAAAACGTGCCCGAAACCCGGTAAGTGGATGCACGTGCCACGAACAATAGCACAAACAGGAAGATCAGGGGAAGAAAAGAAGGAAATGCCGAAGTAGGGTAATTGGAGTACTACTGAGCAATTAACACCAATCAACTCACGGCAGCCAGTCGACGGCAGCTGACAAGTCTGCTTGCAGAAACCTGCAAAACAGGATATGGGAGGCATTGGATTGTAAAGAAAGGAAGGGAGGCATTGGATTGCAAAGATAGGAGATCTGTCATAGCAGAGCAAAGCAAACCAACAGTAGACTGGCAATAGCACACATTACGCAAGATAAGCCAGGTCTAGGAAAGTACAAATGAAAGCAGGCTGCTGGATGCATGCCAGAAAATGGTAGGTGGAACATGCAGAAATGTAAAAGGAAGGTCAAGAGGTAATCCACGCAGGCAAATGTAATTCAACACCAAAGGCACCACAATAGTAGTTCCGGTAGTAAAACACATAAGATACCCTGTAGCTACGATCATACATACACACCCTATGACATCATCGGTGTTCACAGCACAATAGTATAAAGTGTGAAAGCACCCTACACACACCTGTGTATTCCCAAACACTGCACCATAGGTGTAAACACACAGGGAACTTTTAAAATGTACATGTTGGGAGCTGCCATAGCTGTGATTCATCAGCATATGTTAGAGACTGACGGTGTTGTGGAGGATGATGCCGACAACAACCACAGGCCCCGGAGGAGGAGAAGAGTGTTCAGACCAAGGGTAACCTACCAGGGGCTACATGATCTGGAGATAGTAGAGCGTTACAGGGTGGACAGGGACATCTTACAGCAAATAGTGGAGCTGTTCCGGCCACGCCTGAGAAGCAGAAACAACAGAGGGGAACCCATCCCAGTGGACACGAAGGTATGTGTAAGCTTGCGAATACTAGCCATAGGTACCTTTCAAAGGCCAACTGGAGATATAATGGGGATCTCACAGGCATCAGCATCCAGGGTACTACACCAGTTCCTGGATGCCATGTTACCACATGCCAATGAGCATATATACTTCCCCCGAACTCAGGAGGAGTTGGCCAGCAATATGCATCACTTCCACCGTGTGGCACACTATCTGGAGGTACTGGGTGCGATAGACTGCACGCACATACAAATCAAGTCACCACCCGGTGAGCATGGTAGGTGCTACATAAACCGTAAGGGGTTCCACTCCATCAACTGCCAGGTCGTGTGCAATGCCCAGGGAATTATCATGGATGTGTATGCTGGCAGCCCTGGAAGCTATCATGACTCCCATATCTGGCATGCCTCACAGCTGTATCAGGTATTTGTCAGGGGGGACATCCCACATGGCCACCTTGTGGGGGATGCTGGCTATGCACTGGAGCCATGGATGATGACTCCCATCAGAAATGCAAACACACCCATGTAAGAACACCATAAAGAGGCACACGCACAAACCAGAATCATCATAGAGCGTGTGTTTGGGATGTTGAAATCACGGTTACGGTGCTTGGACACATCTGGTGGAGCCTTGCAGTACTCCCCAGGCACGTGTGCCCACATCATCATAGTATGTGCCGTGCTACATAATATGATCCTGCGGAAACAGCTGCAGCAGGGACAACATGGTGAAGGCCCTCATAGCCCACCGCAATTGTCAAGGCCATCCACAGGCACAGAGGGATTCAGACCACGAACACACTGCGCCAGCCCCAGAAGGCAGATGGAGGTGTGCCAAATATGCCTACGCCTTGGCAAAGAGGGAACATATAGCACATACTCTGACAGTGTAGGCCCCTATGGACTGACACACCTCTCCACCTGCACACACAGTAAAATGGATGGCACACAAAGATGACCACCTGTAAATTGTAATGTATAGGTGTGAATCCCACATAGGCAGCCCTCGAACATTGTACACACAACAGCTACTGGAACACGGAATGTCAACACCTGAACAGCACATGCACCTATCAGCATATGGTGGTGCTGTGTGTATAGGTTCCCAGGTACATCGGTAGGTATACGGCCAATTGTCAGAGGCCATACACCAAACGGGGCAAACAGTGTCTGCTGTCACCACAGCATCGAGTAACCAACTGTCGCTTAGTGGAGCAGAGGCAATCGTGGGAGCACATGTGTGTAAGCACTGTTCTGCACACACTTAGCACGGAGTCCCTGCTGCGTTAATGAGGGGCTCCACATAATGTAATCATGGATGTTGTGTCAAGGCATGGGGTGTACCCATGACAGGTATTTGTCACCCCAGCATGCTCCACCTACGGTCGTTTGAAGGTGTAGCACAGTATCTTGTGTGGCTCACTGTGACATACATACCCAATGCAGGAGCACATCCAGTAAACATCACATGGACATACCATTAACTGGACTCATGCATATGTAAACTAACTGAGTTACCCATGTGAGTGCAGTATGGAGTAACAGCCGTAGTATACTCCACATACAAAACGACATAACACGTGTAAAAATCCCAGATGTCCAAGTGTTAAATGCAGTGACCATCATGCATGTTCCCAGTCACACGTCCTGCAAGGGATGTAATGTAATCCCGAAGGCACGAGTAATTCATGTCGGATGCAGGTCATCAGTTCATGTTTAGCACACGTTAGTGAGAATATGCGTTGCCCACTGCTGGTAAGGGACATTTAAATATGACTATATGGATATGCGCGAAACAGGGATAAGCTTCTCCGAATATCGCGCAGATCATGGTCAGTGATGTCCAGCACAGGTGAAACCAGCATTATTCACTCCTGTACTAATAGCGCCTGCTCTGGAGGGTAAAACGACCACTGCCAGGAGTAGAACATGCAATCATGTATACAATCACCAAACAGTATTGCTAGCCAAGATGTACCTATGGTAGAGCTGCCACCTCTTTAAATGACCAATGTGGGACATACGTCAGATGTCTGCAGGCCAACACATACACCCAGCCAGTATGAAAATCAGAACTTCACTGTTTTGCCTAGATAAAAGCTTATTCTTGTAATGTTTACTTACATATTCTGTTTCTATAACATATAGGTGGTTCAGCTACTGAATAACTGTTGTATGCAACTATTACATAAACTATAGGAAATAAGTATGTCCTAAACTCTCAGGACATTTGCCATGTTTACAGATATTTTGCAGGACACAATTGCCCAAAGAGGGATTGTCCCTTGCAAAGTGGGACAGCTGGTAACCCTAACCTATGGCAGGTGTGTAATGTGACAGGTACAGACACAAATGTGCGGAGTCCAGGAAACAGTATACACCGACAAGTACACAATGAAAGGTGTAGCTTGCCTGTCACTTACCTTGTCAGATATATATATGTATATAAATATATATATATATATATATATATATATATATATATATATACATACACATATACACATATACACATATATATAATACAGATAGAAAGGGCGATAGAGTGATATATGTTAATATATACGGATTCAACGATATCTGCAAATATATATAGATAGGTCAATGACATTCATAACACCTTGGAGGTACAAATAAATAGGATACCACCAACTATGGAATGTGTAACATACTGACACGTGTAACCATGAGGCTGAAAGACCGAAAGAACACAGTACAAGAACAGTACAACTGCGAGTAATAGTATGATGATATGAAGGGACATTTAGTTACCACTGCCGGTGTTGCGGTCCACGTAGGTACTGTGTTCAACTGTGTTTGTGAGTGCCGTAGTCTGTGTATGTGTGTGTTGAGGGTGCCATGTGCATCTCCATGTGACTGTAATGTGTGTGTGTGTGTCCGCATCGTGTGTCTGTTAGTGCCAACTCGGAGGTAGATCATTACGGTAGGTGTGGGTATAGCTAGACAACTATGGAATGTGTAACATACCGACATGCATAACCACGAGGCTGAAAGACTGAAAGAACACATTACCGGAACAGTACAACTGCGAGTAATAGTATGATGATATGAAGGGACATTTAGTTACCGCTGCCGGTGTTGCGGTCCACGTAGGTACTGTGTTCAACTGTGTTTGTGAGAGCCGTAGTCTGTGTATGTGTGTGTTGAGGGTGCTGTGTGCATCTCCATGTGACTGTAATGTGCGTGTGTGTCTGCATCGTGTGTCTGTTAGTGCCAACTCGGAGGTAGATCATTACGGTAGGTGTGGGTATGGCTAAGGAGGGACAGTCCCTCTCTAGGCAGGTGTGTCCTGACATAAAACATTACAAAGGGCAACTGTCCGAGATTGTAGGACATTATTATGTCCCATATATTATGTAATAGTTGCATTAAATAGTTATGCCTGTATGTAAGAAACGTAAATGTTACATGCAATATGATAAGTAGCCAAAGTCCTACAACAATAAGTATGTATTGAGGATAAAAGTATGTGCTATCCTGTGTACTGACCGTGGGTATGTGTCGGCCTGTAAACAGCGATGTGTGTCCCACAAGTGTCCCACAATGTCCATATGAAAAGGTGTCAACCCATGGCAAAGAGGTTCTGTCACCAACACAACTGCAATGATTGCAAATATCTGGGACAGAAATACACGGGATAGCTGTCATTTAGACATATCCCTTTACATATCGCTGCAATTCCAGGGGTATGGAAGTATCAACCTCACCTGCATACTATATAGAAACCAATTAACAATGGCCCAATGTAAAATCCCGTAACATAAGTCTACTAACTGATAGCTCTTTAATTACGGATGGAGCCCACACACATATATATGGAATATGTAGAAATGCAAGCCCCACAAACCTGTATATGCTATGTACACCCACCGACATCCCCCACACTAGAAACTGTAGCAATACAGACTGTAATTACTGCACAAACATCCAGTCAGTCAATTACATCTGCAGAACCATCAACATACCTTGTGAGAGACGCAATTAAAGGCGCCATGCAAAATTGTAGCTGTTGTATAATGGAACAAATGGCGATGTTACAGGTTTTGTTTGCAATAGTCCGTTATCAGATGGTTGGGATGACAGGTACTCCCACATGTTGAACCACATACTCCAGCTGTCACACACAATCCACGGGGGACATGAATCCAAAGTATACTTGTCTCTAAACATAGCAGTTGCAATTACACACAACAAAACACAATACAGGCCATCTCCCCGAAGGTAGGGCAAATAGGCAACGCCCAAGTGGAGAATTCAATTATACCCCACTGTTGCTGCATAATTGGCAAATGGAGTAGCTGCACAGCTGATGTGCAAGTAACTAGTCACTCAGGAACACCAATTGGCGGCAGGAAACCCACATGTTACAGGTATCGACGTATATAAGGATGACTTGCCAGACATTCAAACCATATGCTCATACCATATACTTGTTTAAGCAGTGTAAGATAGATAGAGACGAAAGTTCGGAATGAAAATGAGGTATGTAGAACACTCGGTATGTACGTTTATGTATAGCATGTTTTGTATTAATTATTTAGTGTATGTATAGCCTGGTTTGCATGAATTAAAAGTGTCCACAATGCATAAAGTGGGAAAAGGTATTTATGTAGTGATGTCTTGCTGAGCATACTAATGCTTGTAGAAACCGTGCGTCCAGCAGTGGGCCACAAGGTACACATCACAGACACCACAAGGGATGCTACATGAAGGCTTTAAACAGAACAATTCCATACAACCCGCCGTCAGCGGTAGGGTATGTCCAACAAGTACGTGCCATAGCAGGGGATAATATATGTTGATACACTGTCACAGTAGGCATGTGTATGGGCATATAACAACAATGACATGTCTAAGGTGGTCCAGCTGTGCAAGTATGCTTTGCATCATGGGATACTATGTAAAATATGTGTAATGTATAGTATTGTAGGTAGATATGTCAGATACTGTACACAGCATAACAGGCATATCATGCATACCAAAGGTATCTTCTATTGGCATGTACAATAACAGGATACATATGGCTTGTAGGCACGGGACAGTGTAATAGCATGATAGCTAATCTGAATTGAAGGGCTACCAAGTAACCATGCACAAAGGACATGTAATAGCTTCACAGGTTCATAGTGGGGCACTATGCAGTCTGGCAAGTCTATGTGTAAGCACAACTACAGTGTTCACACCAGTGGCACATCTCTAGGGCAGTGTCCTGTGAACAGCAGAGTCATGTGTTACCTGCACCTCTGCACAGTACAGCCACTGCAGTGATCCCTGGCGTACATGTGTCTCCCAACCACCAAGTGAGGTATCACATGAACAGTGCTACTGAGTGTCCCTGCGTGATGTACATAGGACTCATGTTCCAAAGCATGCTGAGTGTCCAGTTTGGGAATGTAACCCTCAAGCACATCCTACTCATCGTTGCGTGTGTGCACATATCCATGAGCATATTGCTCACAGTGGCTTTTGCTTATGTCACGTATGTGGAGTATATCCATTAATATTGTTGTGGGCATGGGCCCTGTCTGTTCAGCAGAGGTCACCCCTGAGTATGTAGTATGCAAATGTGTACAGACGTGGTGTCCGTACGTCAGCCGCATACTTTAACTGTCGAGCTCAATAAACATCATGGCGTGTTAATGTTGTGGTATGTAAAGCTGTAGCTGTTGTGTAAGGTACACCCTAAATGGGGTGGTGTACCCTTGAATGTGTGTAGATGTCTGGAGTTCAGAGGTACAATGGGTGCCTATGTACCAGCTACACACCCAGTACAGATAAGTGTGGCCACGTAGAAGGATATCCATGCCACAGTGGCAATATGGTAACCACAGGAGTGGGTGCGACATATGTGTGTACTACGAACACGTACAATGTGACATGTATGTAGGGGACTACCACCTATGTGATAGTCAGTGGGTGAATGGTGTAATGCAAAGGTGATGTTCATGCACCTTGTGTCACGCAGCTGGAGGCCATGATATTCATATCAGGTATCTGTCACAGTGACACCCATATGGATGGAGCCAGTATCAGCTGGTGGATCAATCATGGTGCTTTGTATGCAGGGGTTTGTAAAGCTAGGTAGGGAAATTCCCTCTGTGCTAGCCTGTACCTTAGGGAAGCATATACTGAACATGAGGGGCCCTATGACTGAAGACTGTGGTATGCCAAGTGTAACTGAAATGCAGTAGGTACTATGGTATGCTACCCTCATTGTGTGTGTCCTATTCATGAGCCATGTTGCATAACATCCTGAGATATAGGGTACGATGTGCAGGTGGATGTGTATGTTGTCAATACCAGAATGGAGAACGGTGCTGAAAGGCATTGAGAGGACAATGTAGGATGTGTGGACCCCTGTACCGTCATCAACTACCCTGGTAACTGTATGAGAGGAGCCCACCGGGTGTAGGGGCCATGCTCTGGCCCTAACCAGTCCAACCCAGGTGGCTTCAAAGGACCGGAGCCCAACAATGTTTCTGTGAATGACGTCCATGATGATGTGCCCCATAGCCATGCAGAACAGTCCAGTCAGGTGTGTAGGACTATAGTCCCACTTGTGCATTGTGGTGCCACCTGTGTGTAGTGTGATAAATGTTGCTGTGTGCCATTCAGGGGCCACAATGTCTGATACAAGGCTATTACTGAATATGGTTTCCGAGTGGGGAGACATGTCGTTCAGAGGTTTGTGGACATCACAGCCTGGGACTTTGTAAGGTGACATGGGGCCAGTGCCCCAGGAAATATAGAGTGCAGGTTAGTACTGTGTAGGTGTGACCGCAGGGACACCGCAATGTTCCTGCATGGATTGTGACCCTGTAGTGAGTGAGAGGGTGTAATGTTAGCATTGAATCCATCCGCCAGCATGTTGCCAACATCACCTGGGTCTGTAATGTTCCTGAGTGATTGTTGTATGTGAGAGCAGATGTAGGTATTGCCATTGACTACTGACATACCACCATAATGCCTTGTGGTACACCCCGGAATGTGTCACAGTAATGTTGATGTAGCTAGTCTTGGAGTATGTGATGAGGGATCCCGTGGCCCTACCGAGGCTGACCAGTGAGCTACCCCTCCCATGGGATTCTACACCACTGTGCAACAGCCTCCACCGGTTGTTGTAAATTATGTCCATGGAACTTGACCACCAGAGTGGCGTCTGTTATCTGGTGTGTACCATCACGGCTCTGTGTGGAATAGCATGATCCATGCAGTCGTGTACATGTTAATGAAATGCACTGGGTATGTTTCAGCGTTTGTATGTGCATTGTCCATCTGCACGGGTGTCATGACGTTAACAACTGCTGTCATAAGATGTCTGTAGTACGTGTTGTAGTACTCGTGTACTGTGTATGCAATGAAGGGTGTGGTGCCAGGATGTGGCTAACTAGGGTGATTAGCATATGTTCGGAATCCAACAATGAGGGGATAACCCCAGGTGTGGAATACCAGTCACATGTTGGCAGTGTTCATGTCAAGGATAATGTTGGTCTTGGAGGTGGTGTGTATGGGTTGATCCAGCCAAGTGGAGGTTATGACTCATGGATGTGTCGTTACATGAGTGGCTATCCCAGTTAAGTGTGGGGTAGTGTCAGTCACACATCAGTAGTAGCTGTCTGAGCCCTACTGTCCAGTACACCAACAAATGAGGTGTGGTAACCGTGGGGTATGTTGTTGAATCTGTAGCTTGTTACAATGTGTGTAGCGGTTCCGGACACAGTTAGTTGCACGTGGAGCACCTCTGATGCATTCTGCTAAATAACTAGCCAGGATGTGTGTACAACATAGTGGGATATGGGAACACCTCAGCCGTGGGTGTGCAGGTCAAGGTATGTGCCTGAAAGGTATGGTCTGTCTATAACCTGTCATTTCAGGTGTGCTCTGCAGAGCCTACAGGCAGGTCCTAGTCACTGCAGAGATATTGAAGTGGTGCATTATAAGGTGTGCCTTGCCTGCGTGCATCACAGAGGAAGATGCAAGCATTGTGTCACATAACCCCATGTCTTGCTTGCCAGTTAATGTTCTGCCAGTGACTGTTAGCGGATACTGTGCAAGACAGGCAGTATAGAAGCAGCAAGAGCCTTACATGTGATCTGTACTCCCAGGGCTGACAGGTGCAGGTCATCTGTGCCAAAGCATTGTGTTTCACCAGGTCAGTCAAAGCGGGCAGATACCAGATGCCTGTGGAATGACAGCAGAAGCATAGGCAACTGTTGAAGTGACGCAGTCAGTTGTTGTACAGTGGTATTGGGTCCGGATGAATGCATAATGCTCCCCAGGGCTTGACCCACACCTTCAGGGCTACAAGACTGGTGAGCTATTGCATGTCCCTGCACATGTAGTCTGTAAAGTAGCATCTCAGGGCAGTCACACTAACATAGAGAATGACAGTCACATCGTACCTGGTGAAGTGTGGCATGGGTGCATAGGTTATGTTGCAGAACCAGTTACCCGACAGCAAGATGTAACCGACTATCGCTTTGTGTAGCCTGCTGTGTGGAACTGCAGTGTGCCCACCTACAGAGTCACCTATGACTGGTGTGTTGTGTATGTTATAACACCCTATTGGCTGTATGTGATGGGCACATATGAGTCTGTGGGCTATAAGTTGGTGATGTTGTGTTCCATGATGGGAACTGCCTCTGGTGCCTACACAGAGTATGGAGAGGTACTGCACAAGTTGTCCTCGTATGTGTGGCCTGTGGTGGAGATCATGTGAGACTATGTGATGAGTGGGGTGTGTTGCAAATGTTATACATCCCCACATGACTGTCAGGTGCATTCAGGGTTGGTGACAGCATTTCCCCCAGCAGGGCTGCATAAGTGTATCCCCCACAGGCTGTAGTGTCGTATGTTGGGAGGTGAGCATTGAATGTGTACATGAGACAATTGCTCTATTGCCACATGTACGACATATCCATCATATAGACAGGCAATAGCACTGGTACGTGACAGTTGGACATGCCTGTATATACAACCATGTCTCACAGGATATGTGAGTTATGTGTGTACAACAGCTGTTGTACCGTAAGTAAGCTGTAAATATGAGGACAACCAGTTTACCTGTGGGGAATGGTGTGGAATGGGTGCTATATTAATCGGTAGTTCATGACATGCCCACAAGTTCTGAACAAGTGCTTAGCATGAACATACAATACAGATAGGGTGTTGGATCATATCAACCCACAAGTGGTGATGGCAGTCATAATGGGTGGCACCGCACTATAACCCTGTGAAGTATGGTCTGCATGTCCCTGAACCATTATCAATGTAGATGTTAGCAGTACAGATGTACAAAACAGTACGGATGTTTGATTACAAATAGCCTTGTATGTCACAGGAGTGTTCTACCAGTGGCCTGTTGACAGACTCACAACTACAAAAGGTGCCAGAGTGACATGTGCATATCACACCAGTGCCAGCTACAGAAAACAGGGTTAATGTGCTGTACTCATCCCACATTGTAGCCCATACCACACAGACAAATGTTAGGCATCTGCATATGTAAGGATGTGAATGGCCATGACCTGTGAGCAATAGCTGTGTCAGTGTTGTGAACAACATACAGAATGGGCTGTGTGGGTGAGGTGTGTGACATATGTGCACATTCTGATGGATGATATCAGCATTGTCACCGCTAGGTGAACATCCCTGTACCCATTAACTAACACCTAGGCTGTGGTCAACATTATGGACACTGTGTAAGGGATGGTGCTGTGCAGTACACCTCCCTGACTTGGTGACGTCTCCAGGCCCCTTAGGTAGTCATACTAGGTGCCCATGTCATGACAGGGTGCCATCCATGAGCACGGAGATCATTAGACAAGCATATACAGCACTGGGGTGACCAATATTGGATCACATATCACCTTTAAGGGGTAATGGCCATGGGTGGATGGGCGATACCAGCCTTCACAATCCTCACCTCCACTATGCAGCATGCTGTCTACCTTGCATAAAGACATTTGCTACACCATGATGATGGACATGCTACATGTCCATATCCTGATCTAAAAGACATATGTCAAGGACAGCCACCGTCCTAATACTAGGATCACCACATGCTGGACAGATCCCTGTGCCATACATGAGACATACTCCCGCCATACCATGCAACCCTGTCCATCAAAGCTGCACATGTCATCCCAGTCATACATGGTGTGATGGCTGCATGGTAGGTGTAGTATCAACTGTCTGGATCAGTAATGTGGCACTGAAGCACCTCACGGTGGCATAATGGCTGTCAGTTACAGCTAGGAAACCTTGCCCATACATGCTATGGTTGATAACCATCCCTGCAAATGACGTCTGACTAGCCATTGTCCCATGTCTATCACATGTGCAACACAGGCGATCCGTGGCAAGATGTTGAACAGCTGTACAGTGCTATGTAGACATATATGGCAAAACACATGCATGTACACGTTACCATGCGTATGTGTGCATTGTCACTGCTCAAGTCCATTAAGGCTGTGTCTGTGTTGATTTGTGACATATACACAGCATCACAGTCAACAGCATTACCGTGGACGCATCCAGGCATTTGCAGATAGGTAAGAACACCAGTGCAGGCAAACAGACATTCCCACATCAAGACAGCATTCACATGGAGTATGAACACTATATAATGAGGTGACACACATATATGGTGATGATATCCAATGCATAATGGGTGTTACATGTGTGTGACACAAACATGCCAGTTGTGTCAGTGTCATGATGATTTGCAAAGATAACTGTGCAGATGTACTAGATGTCATAGAAATGTATGTGCAGCAGTATCTCTGTACATCTCTGAAACTGTGACCTGTCACCATCATTATGTCTTACAGATAATGCCTCGTACACGCCTTCCAGCGTACAGCCGCCAGGAGGATGATGTCCTCATCCCAGACCTCCATGAGAACTACGAGGTGTTCAGCCATGTGCCACAGCATGCCCAGCAGAGGGACAACCTGTGGCAGGATATGCGCAGGAGGGTGAACAATGTGGGTGGCCATAACCGCACCTACCAGCAGGTGCGCAGACACTGCACGGACCTGATACGACATGCAAAACAGCATGCCACTGCAATCACCAGGGAACAAGGAGGAACAGGTGGTGGGCCACCAACCCAGCCCCCACTCACACACACTGAGGAGTTACTGGCCAGTCTGGGGACACCCTCACAACAGCATCCACAAACGCTATCTGCCATCGTGGAGGTGGGTGTCTCCCAACCAATGAGCCTGGAGTTACCTGGTAAGTCAGTACTGCACATATGGCTACTATATCCCATTTACATGCATGTGTCACTATACATTATGTAATGTAACAACATATGCATGATATGTGGACACACATGCTGCATAATACAGTATGCTACCCTGTGTATGCACACATGTGCATACTATATGCTATTGTACAGGTGAATGTGTTAACATGCACAGTGCATCCTGTGGCTGTCATACAGTCATGGATAATGTTCATACTGCTGTGTCACCCCTGTACAGGTACCTCTGGCGTGCCACACAGACATGAGTCCGTTGCAGGTGAGATTGTCATCAGTAGCAGGCATGTAAAAGCATAGATCTATTTGCCATGTGGCCAGTTAACACTTGTACACTTGATGTTCATTCCATTCACGATATACAGGTTACGTCACCCATCATTCACACAGACCACCCATGTGCAATATATACAAACGAACTGACACACTGACATGAAACAAGAGTATTTATCATCACTACATGTGTGGTCAGCTGTGCATACAACAGTGGAGGTGTTCTACAATGGAGGCATATGTACTATACAGTGGAACAACACGTGTGGTACGCAAACAGTATCACACAGTGAGCTGTGATATGGGCAGCCCACAGGGTCACCATTGTGTTATATGCCCCTGCAATGGGTGCACATATTGCGCTGTGCCATCTGACATGTCCCAGACACGTAGAGTATTGGCTGCAATAATGTCACACAATCCCATAACCCATACCCCACATACAACCTGTTGTCTGCATAGCCCTGTGGATGGTGACATATCTGACATCTATGGGTGTATGTTATATGGGACAACACAGCCGTGTGATAGACGGCCATCATTTATCCAACACATGTGCATACATGGCCATGGGGGATGGCCAGAGATACGTAGCCACACAGTAGATGTGATGTGTATACACCCTGTTTCACATTGTCCACACATGGTCCAATTATAGCCTTAGTTGACCAATGATACAGTTGCTGTAGTACACTGGACATCCTAAAAGCCTGTGCACAGCCAGTGGAGGTGTCACTGACATCTAAAATATAAGACACTTGCAGCAGCTGGAGAGGCCACACTTGCAGCAGCTGGAGAGGCCACAAAAGTTCCTCACCAAAAGGGTAAAGGGTCTCAAAAATCTGTCCTATGCTGCCCGACTGAAAGAACTCCAGCTCTATTCAGTCGCCACGCTGCTCAGAGGTGACCTTTGCCTGACATACAAGGCCATGTCAAACCCAGATATGATGAATATGCTTCACCTCAAAAAATCTAGATCCATCAGAGCCACAAGGGCGGGAGACTTAAACCTCGACACGGCTATTAATAGGATGTGCTGGAGGGATAGATTCATCACCCAAAGACTCCCTATGCTGTGGAACAAAATCCCGGTATATGTGAGGCAGAGCACCTCGCTGGCCTTGTTCAAGAGAAATCTTGACCAATGGATGGGAGATCGCAGATATACTCCAGGGATTACCTCAGTGTCACTGCTAGACAGAGGCACAGCAAAATAATGGGTATAGTTCCCCATACAAAAGGGGTGGCGTAAGCCACAAAACTATGGGCTAGGCTTATAAATGCCCTCGGGCAGATAGCCTAGTATGAACCTATGAACCTATGAACCTATGTGTTGAACATCACGCCTGTGTCATAGCATGACAGTAGCCACCTCTACAGCTTCCAGACATTGACACCACATCAGGCCACAGATACTGTACATTTTCCTTGCTGCTGTAGGACATCACCGTTAGCTGTGCACCTCATGTGTGTGGTACAGCAATGTCATGTTGGACATGGTGAATTGACAGGTCCGCTATGTGTGGACATGGTTGCCAGGCAGCTAAGACTCTGTAGTTGTGCAGGAGTGTCATCTGTAGGTCCTCCAGTGACTTGTCACATGACACAGCATGGTTTGGTGTGTATACACCTCGGCATCGTGGGTCACAATCCACAGTTATGTCATGGGTATGCATGCAGTTATGACTATGCAATGTGTACATACTGTATAGCAATATAGACGCCTCATGATGCCATGCAATGGCACAGTGTCTGTACTTCACACTGTAGAGCAATGTAGATGGCTAACACTACCCTTCCATGCACATGCACATCTGCTAAACATGCATTCTATCTGTAGGGCATACAGACAACACTGCAATGTGATGGCCATTACAACGCTGTGCATGTCAGGACACCATTGTGTCAGACATGTATAAATGTTAATGCACACATCAGCAGATTACATGTCAAGGACACATCAGCCATGTGTACTGTTATCCTGTTCTGGTCCACATGGTGTATCACGGGGATGCATGCATACTACCATGATTGTGTGCACTGCATGGCTACTGATATGACACCTGCTTGCTGTATTGTGCACCCCAGGGGGTATGCTTTCTAACACTAGTAATGTCTGAGCTGCATGCCGTCTGCTGTATCACAGGCATGCTGCATGCCGTCTGTCAAATCGCATGCATGGTGTGTGTGTGTGTGTGTTTGTGTGTGTGCGTGTGTGTGTGTGTGTGTGTGTGTGTGTGTCTTTGTGTGTCTGTGTGTGTGTGTGTGTGTGTGTGTGTGTGTGTGTGTGTGTGTGTGTGTCTGTGCGTGTGTGTCTATTGTAATTTAGAGTCTTTCTTTGCATTCACAGGTGATGTAGGTGCGTTACCCTCCTGCGGTCCATCTGATGTTAGTGTCCCCACAGATACTAGCAGTGATGAACATATGCATGAGGTACAGGCTGAGTTGTCAGGGGCTGAATCTGTGCCATTGGTTGCCATCCCATCTATGCCCCCCTCTTCCCCGCACACAGTTCTGCTGCCAACACATACTGCATCACCGGTGGCCATAGAGGAAGGACAGTCAGCGTCTGTTAGTGTGGAACTGGGATGTGTGGTGGCTACAGAAGGTGGTGTCAGTGTAAAGTCTGCAGATGTGCCACACAGGCATGTGGCCAGTGCTGCTCGTAGGAGGACCTCTGGCAGACATGCACCTGCAGGACAGAGCGCAGCAGATGGTATCACTAGACCCATGTTCCAGACTGTAATGGCGGCACAGGCACGTGCTGAATGGCAGAACAGAGAAGGGCAGAGGCTGCAGAGGGCTGCTATCCGTACCCTAAATGACAACATCCAGGCATTGGCAAATGCTCAACAGCAGATTGCTGATGTTCTGGACAGGCGGTTGGGAGACATGGTCGGAATCTTTGACCATGGCATGGCAAACCGCAAGCGTGAGCTGTCTGTGCTGGAACATCTGGTAGGAGAGAGGCGTAGGCCACATGGACGTAGGCCAGCTACACCACCTAGTGCAGGTCGACATGAGCGTGCCACCTCACATGCCCGCTCCCATAGTGCCGGTAGCAGTAGCAGTGCAGCTGGTGCTGTGCTGTCCACACCAGGACACAGCAAGCCACGTGGACATGGCCCTGGATGTACCCAGCGGGAACACAGTTCCAGTGGACATGTGTCATCGGACAGTAGCCAATCTGTACCTCCGCCTGGTAGTGCCCGTGCAACCCCTGGCAGGCACAGGTCACATGGCCATGGCCGGACACAGTGAGCTGTACAACCTGGTCTGTACAATTTGGAGCTGTCAATAATACCCCTGTGTAGGCCTCACAAAAGGCAGAACTGTGTGCACACATACACACACACAAAAACACATCTGTAGGGCACCACAACACCCACATGCATACTGAACAGACATGTCCAATCATATCACCGGCCCTTACCCACACACATGATGTCACCCATTGGTGCAGCCTATGCCCCTGGCACACATTATCACCTTGTGCATATGATGAAGCCTGTGCCGCATCCCTGTCATCCACACCATCGGTGCCAGGGACAAGCTCAAATGGTCTGATGCACAGGGTGAACAGAATAGTGAGATGTATATATTACATTAGTTGTGTACGACTAGTGAGGGAAGTGTATATTACGTTAGTTGTGTAGGAATGGTGAGAGACATGTATATTACATTAGTTGTGTACTGTTGACACGCACCAGATATACCATGTAGTACAGGTGTAGCATGCATTGTTATATGTGCACAACCATGTAGTACAGGTGTAGCATGCATTGTTACATGTTCACAGTATGTGTCTTGGTAACAACAGTAACAGCATGTTGGTAATGATGCCCTGGTTCCCTCCTTATGGTCTACTTGCATGTGCCTACAGGTAGCAGTGTTTGCAGTCTCCCATGTGTAACTGTGGAGTACTCACAGGCACGTATGGCAATCTCAGCATGTTATACGTAGCCTCAACCAGACAGCTGGAAAGTCTAACATACCACAGATGTCCACACATATACTGATCCAGCAGCATGTGTGCAGTTTCATAGGCTACAGTGGCTAGAGACATGACATCCATACCAGGTCACATCACAGGTATGTTGACATGGTGCAGGGGTTGTACACAGCGGTCTGGACAATGATAACGTTAGAGGCCACTTGATAGCATGAGGCCTCACTGTGTAGCAGTAATACCCTGTCACAGTACAGGAATGTGCCTACACTCACGGGGTCGACAACACTACAACACACACCCCATAGTGTTGAGGTGAGGACACTTGCCTATGTGGTCATCACCCTCACAGTACTGTGCACCCACACAATGCAACACAGAGAAGGGACATGTACAGGTAGCCAGTACGGCTGACACCGATGGCACCGACAGGGTAGTAGACTGCATCACCATGAGGGGTTGGGATCCTGTGTGTTCTGTATGGTAGCATACACCCTCACTCCATGCACCAGACAGCCATACATACATACACACACACACACACACACACACACACACACACACACACACACACACTGTGGAGACCACAACTGTCATACACATATGGATAGCTGATGTGTGTGATACACACACCATACCTGCCTACATCATGCTTTCCACACTGCAGTATGTACAGATGTCTACAACAGTGTACAGGGGTGTGTCACAATTGGGATGTAGTCCCCACCATATGTGGCATATATGGTCACACATGCAAACACACATGGCAGTACTGTGAATGATACACCTGCTATATGATGATACGTCTGACAGACATGCAGCAGTATTGGCCGCATTATGTGTACCAATGCTATGTCTGGCAATTGTGCTGCTATATGCACATGGGAGGATGTAAGTGTTACAGTTGTTGAGTGACGTACAGTCGGTAACACCTGACCGCTGTGTAGATTTTATGTCTTCATCGTCAGGTAACAGTAACATAGAGTACTGTTTGCACATGTAATGGTATGATGGAGTGTGACACACCTGTGAGCCGTACCCAGTGAACATCCATCTACACAGGTGCATCACAACTTTACGTACACACATCCATCCATACCTGATGTACATCCTACCGTACTGTCAGTATGTCACCATATACAGGTGTCAATGATGGGGCTGCATTGCTACTGCATGTTGTAGTTAGGCACAGATGAGTTACTTACATCAGCTACTGCACATGCATGGCAGCTGAATGCACACTACAGTTTGTACATGTGTGTTGGTCCTACATGCCTGTCATGTAGCCATGTTTGTATGCATTGCAATCGGTGGACATGTGTGTTGACATACATAACACATGGACTGTTGTATGATATGATGGGTGTCATGGGTAACTAGTACAGAGGGAATGTATCCTCAGTCAACATTGCTACCTCATGTACTGTTGGCATTCAACAGCCATGGACCCACCTTCTATTTGCATGCGTATGATTGCTGTAGCCACTTGTCTGCATGGAGGACAGCAAAAGCTATGCTATGTACATATGTGTTGTGTGTGCGGTCCGTGCACATATCCACTGCAATTACATGTATGACATATCCAAACGTGTGTTCGTTGGTGTACAGAGACAGTCATCTGTCACAGCTGTGTAAGACCCAGGGCCCCTGTTATGTGTAGAGCCGACCTGGTTATGTACAGTGGTATCATTGCAATGCATAACACATGATGGAACCCTGTCGGTACATGTGTAGTCTGCACAGTTGCTGTACACCTATGTACAGTCCACTGGTCATGAGTCACATGGTGTTGTGTTGATGTATTGCTGGTCCAACGACATGGTGATGTCTGAGGGCTACATTGTAGACTGCGGTGTGTGCCTCTGTGATCTGCACCTGAGACATCTGTGATGGCTCATGAGTGTGTACTGGTCAATACATGTGAGTGGCCTTCATGTATGTGGGGATAGTAATACCATACTGTGCCCTTCTGTGTTTGGTATCCATGTGCATGCAAGACGGCCCTTTGCAACTGCTAAGTGTGTGACCATGCCCAGTATGCCATTGTGTAGATGGACATGCAGTATATTCCAAACGGACATGTGATACTAAGCGTGTGTGCATGGCCAGTGACACCTTGTGTCGGTGATGTGCCTCTGTGTATGGGCATGGCCATTGACAGCCTGTATAGTGACGGTGGACATCCAGGCAACAGATGTCCATTTTCAATGTCACGATGGATGCCTACATTGAACACACTGACAGTCTTGCAGGGTGTACTGTCTGCGGCACGTCCCGTATCTATGTAGTGTTGTTGTAGTGCTCCGTAGATATTTAGTTGCCCCAATCACACCACTGATGTGTGTTTGTCTACATCTACCTTGGGACAGTAATATGCTTTCAGACTGCTCACTCTCTATACATTCCCTATCGGTGTCCTTGCCTTTGCGGAAGATGTCACCCACCTAGAAGTATGCCTCTGGGAGTGCTGTGTTCAGTAATCTCAGTAGCGCGTTCTGTAAATGCGTATTGCTGTAGTGTGATAAGATAGTTAGGTGTATGTTCGACTCCCAGCCCTGCCAAATGTATGTATGTGTGTGTATTTCCAGCTGCCTGGGGACACAGTAATGCTTTTAGATGCCTCACACCACATACATTCTCTATTGGCATCTTAGCCTTTGCGGATGATGTCACCCACCTAGAAGTATGCCTCTGGGAGTGCTGTGTTCAGTAATCTCGTTAGCACATTCTGTAAATTCATATTGCTGTAGTGTGATAGTTAGGTATATGTTCGATTCCCAGCCTTGCCAAGTGTGTGTGTGTTTCCAGCTGCCTGGGGACATGGTAAAGCTTTTAGATGCCTCACACTACATACATTCCCTATCGGCGTCTTAGCCTTTGCGGATGATGTCACCCACCTAGAAGTATGCCTCTGGGAGTGCTGTGTTCATTAATCTCGGTAGCGCGTTCTGTAAATGCGTATTGCTGTAGTGTGATAAGGTAGTTAGGTGTATGTTCGACTCCCAGCCCTGCCAAGTGTATGTGTGTGTGTGTGTTTCCAGCTTCGTGGGGACACAGTAATGCTTTTAGACACCTCACACCACATACATTCCCTATCGGCATCTTAGCCTTTGCGGATGATGTCACCCACCTAGAAGTATGCCTCTGGGAGTGCTGTGTTCAGTAATGTTGGTAGCACGTTCTGTGAATGCGTATTGCTGTAGTGTGATAAGGTAGTTAGGTGTATGTTCGACTCCCACCCCTGCCAAGTGTGTGTGTGTGTGTTTCCAGCTGCCCGGGGACACAGTAATGCTTTTAGATGCCTCACACCACATACATTCCTTATCGGCGTCTTAGCCTTTGCGGATGATGTCACCCACCTAAAAGTATGCCTCTGGGAGTGCTGTGTTCAGTAATCTCGGTAGCGCGTTCTGTAAATGCGTATTGCTGTAGTGTGATAAGGTAGTTAGGTCTGTGTTCTAATCCCAATCCTGCCACATGTGTGTGTGTATGTGTGTGTGAGAGTTTCCCACTGCATGACAACAGTACATTGCTTTTACACTATTCACTCCCTGTAGAATCCATACAGTGTCTTTGCCTTTGATGCTGATGCCAGCAAGCGAGATGTATGCCTGTGTGAATGCTGTGATCTAGTAATCACGGTAGCGCGTTCTGTACATGCGTAATGCTGTAGTGTGATAAGGTAGTTAGGTCTGTGTTCTGCTCCCAACCCTGCCAAGTGTTTGTGTGTGTATATCTATTTATATATATATGTAATGTAGATAGATATTGATATGTATGTGGATAGTAGCACTATTGAATGTGCTGCATTATCTGTACGTGAACAGCTTTGATGTATGTAAATCTGCTATGGCTCTGTGATAGTGCACATACTGTGTGCTGTAGTGATCCTGGGTTATAGTTTTGTAGTGACCAGTTATTTTGTTGCTGAGTATTACAAGGGACATTGACAACAATGATAGTACAGCACCTTTAAATGGTCGTGTGCACATCTCAGCAACAGTCAGCAGTGGTTATTACTTTGGAGGATGAGTATGGCTCATTTAACTATGTATTAACTGACACTACTATGCAAATCAGGTTAACATCACTGACTCCCGTTTATCCACAGGTTGTGATACGGATCCCAGGAATGTATGTGTATACATTGACAGGTGCAGGACTGGAATATTGTTGAATGCATGGAAGGGTGTCCATGGCCAGTAATGGCGATCTGTACAGCCTGGCAGGTACGGTCTGTGACTGTCCCACACCCTCCTGTATATGGCTGACACATGCTGAAACTGTGTACATGCAGACACACACACATGAAACAAATAGCTAGGGCTAACATACACACACACATTGCATCAACATTGGGCCATGCAAACACTGTTCTCTCTCACACACACACACATACTTACATGTTGACTGGATGGCTCAATGACAGGCTCTGGAAAAGAAACACCATACCCTGTGCATATGATGACACCTGTGCCCACCTGTAATGTGTAACATTGATGCAGGAACAGACTAACATGGTGCTGATGCACGGGGTGGCTTTATAGCACTGTATTAATGTTATACTGTTGTTAACACAAAGTGTGATATCCTTCTAGGTGTATGTAAGCAGGCATTATGCATTGCAGGTATGACCATCAATGTAGTATAATTTACAGCACTGTTGATTCTGAAGATTTATTATCCATCCATGTGCCATTTGACTGACGTGTGTAGTATTGGCAGCATGTGTTTCAGAGTGTGCAGTACATGTGTGATGTGTGTAGTACAGATTTATACATGCTTTCAAATGTGTACACTGGCTTACATGACATTACACGGGCTTCAACATTCTTACACTAGCTTACCCGTTCTTCAACATGCGCACACGGGCTAACATGCGCGCACACATGTCTGTACAGTCTTTATTTCATATATTTATTTAGTTTAAGTCTGTGGATATATATCTATACACAAATATTTATATATATCCATATATAGATATATAAATAAACGTGTAGAAAACAGCATTCATTTGCTATGCTGTGAGTGGATTACACACGCACATGCGCACTTGCATATCCTTATTTTGGGTTACATATGTTTACTAAGTCTTTGTGCTTACGTGGGTTTTCTTTATTGTGATGGTCCCATTACAATATCTGTAATCCGGTTAATGGACATATGCGAAACACATGTTCACCTTTACATATTTAAATATCTTCACAGCACACATGCATTCATTAACTCATATGTGCTGTAGTCGTAGTTGACCCAGGACTGGATGCTGTAACCACTATACTATTGGTGTTCTGACTCATTTATTTGCATACCCATAGTACATAGCTACATTAACATATGCCTCACCGCTTCACTTACAACACAGGTATCCATTCTCCTGCTGGGAAAAACCCGGTGCTACATATTACACATTCCCTATTCCCTACTGCTCTGGACCCAAGCTGCATATTTAGTCACTCCAAGGATATGCAGAGCTCCAAGGCTTATAGTCCTGGCACATAAAAGTCTTTGATTGTCAGGGTGTTCATGTGGTGATCTGGGTTTAGGCTTGTCCGCCTGGTGAACGGAACTGCCCTGACCGAGCTCAAATGTCAGACGAAGCACATGGACAGAATTTGTCAATTTTATAGAGGTTTAACTGTGTTTACAGACACAGGTCTTTCGGCACCTGCCGGCAGCTTTTTATGTTGGCAATACATAATATGGGTGGGGATGGTTACAATACATAATCCACAGTGAGGGGTATTCCCATTCACATTTGACTATTTCCTATATGCATTCGTACGGGGATTATTATTTTGGACATGAATTAACTATAGGTATACAGTAGTACAGTAAACAAAGGTGAAGGTTTGTTACTGTAAATATGTACAGACCTCTGTAATACACTGTTGTTTTCTGGCACATCAGTAGCTAGTCATTAAAGACTGAAGTCAGAACATAATGACCGACAGTTGTGTTTCAGGCTTCATACTCTTCAGGAAATTAATGCCAATGTACAAACTGTTATTTTATCAACTTTCTAAATTTCTAAAAGCAATCTTTACAAATTGTCCATACTTTTGGGCCTTTGTCCCCCTTTTATTCACGGCTTTGTCCAGATATCGTGCTCTCAGAGGTTGACAGGTATACTTTTATTCACGGCTTTGTCCAGATATCTTGCTCTTAGAGGTTGACAGGTATGGATGGTCATACCTACACACACATTAAGTGTCCCTCACACAGCAGATCAGGGTTATCCTGTTTATGTCAGTGCCTTCATCACCCTTATACCATTTGCCACTATGCAAATGTGTGCAATATATTTCCGCTTATTCTTGCCGGGACACGTGCGTCACGGGCAAGTGTTTGATCCTGGGTAGTAGGTTATGCATGACAACTTACGGCTGGACAGTGTCGTGCACCTCTAATGCACATTCCAACATCTGTCCAGATATCTACAGGACTGGGCTTCATGTCTTCCATTCTAATGTTTACACAGGTTACATATCCCATGAGGGATATCCAAACATTGTACCGATCCACAACACGAGGAATACCGAACATCGTTTTGAAGTTACGAAAATGTGCTGAGGTCGTGTGCAATCCTGCAACCGCCTAGGCTGACACTACCTACTACATATGCGTAGTGGTCACTATGTGTAGCTGTGGCTGCACCAAACCAGTAGGCCATGTATGGCTGGATTTGGTGGACGTTCAGGTACGGGAGTGAGTTGCGTGATGTGGAGGGGATGCTGGGTAGTCCATTATGCATCCAGGTGTGTTGCATTTGTTATGGCCAGTTCCATCCAGATGTGTTGCATTTGTTATGGCCAATTCCATCAAGGCCAATCTGTGTGTATGTGCCAGTGACATATCTATACATTTGTATCGCACATTTCAATATTCCTCTGTTTGTGGGAGTGTGCTCTACAGTATGGCCTGTCTGCTTGTATTACAGCTGTTTATACATGTGTTTGTGTTTCTTTCAGCTTCACCCGCCGCTCCTTCATACACCTCCGGTTCACTTATTCTGCATACGACACAGTATCGCCTTGGAGGATTGCACCATTACCCATCCACCCCACACACACAGATTCCTCACACCCCATACATCTGTGCTTTGGTTGTTGACCCATGACACGGCTAGAGTAACACATTGAATACCCTACATGTGTCTGGTACCTGTATGGTTGTGTGGACTACCCTGCCATGTTTGCTTTCCACATGCTATACCTCACACACATAGGTACATGCCCATACTTCACTTTCATTACATGTGTGGTATACCTGGGTACTACCTGTTTGACTGTTGCACATCCTGACAAGTTTGGCTTGTACCACTGACTTCCGGAGTTTGGCGGCCTGTTGTACTCATTGGTAGGATGCCACCTTTTCCTATGACTGGGATGGGATATATTCCGTCCACATATCTGACTGTAGTGGACAACACCTCCCCACAGTTGACGGTAGGGTTGCTACCTTGTCAATTGGCCAAAGTGGGACATTTTTTTACACACATCACATTTTACAGGCCAACACATACCCATGGTCAGTACACAGGATAGAACTTAGACTTCTTGCCTATATAAAAGCTTACTCTTGTAGCAGTTCAGTTGCTTATTCTGTTTCTTATAACATTTATGTAATTTAGATACAGGAAACCTGTTTAATGCAATTATTACATAACGTATAGGGAATAATTTTGTCCTATAATCTCAGGACATTTGCCATTGTTACATGTTTTTGTCAGGACACAACTGCCCAAAGAGGGACTGTCACTCGCAAAGTGGGACAGGTGGTAATCCTAGTCGATGGTATGGATAATACTGTTCCTTTCAGCCTACATGTGTCCCTATTGTTGTGGCTGTTTGTATGCTCCTTCTGTTTCGTTTACATGCTTATTCTATTTCCTATCACATTTGGTATGTGACATACGGACATACCTTTTGTATGTGACTATTACATGCCTTGTGGGATATAATTCGGACCATACGGTCGCTAGATATCTACATTTCTCCTGTATTTTGTTATGGACACATCTGCCCAGCTGTGTACCCTCCCTCACATTATGGGTCAGCTGGTGACCCTCACCATTGGGCTGGACGTACCTACTGGCGAATCGTTAACATATGAAGCATTTCCCTTCCACTTGGTATGGCTATCTACACTGTGTTGGACTACAGCCACACAGTCTTCCATGTCATTTGTTCGCGGGATAGGGACCCGTTATTCCCTACCGTGCATTTGTGTTTGCTTTGTCACTTTGTGTTCGCAAGTACTTTCTTGCATGCTTTGCATACATTTCAGTATCATGGGACACTGACATGGCTACTATCTTGCAACTTGTTATATGCAAGCATTTTAGGTTGCACATCGACAGCTGCCATTTCCATGCCTCTGTGCGGCACTTCGACACGCCCTATGCACTTGCACTCCTTTCCTGTGCATGTGGCTGTGTCGGCAGCGCACCTTCATTACTATGCATTTGGTGCTACTGCTCCATCTTCCTGCCGCATGGTCAATGCAAGCCTAACGCCGGCCTTGCGCCGAGCATCATGAATCCCAGGGCTGGACTCTTTGATATTTTTTTAGTTTTCGAAAAGTCGATCATCTGACATAGACCTATATATATATATATGTATATATATATATATATATATATATATACATATATATATATATATATATATATATATATATATATATATATATATATATATATATATATATATATTTATGGATCTACTTTACAAGCACGAAGTTTCAAAACTTAAAACTACAAATGGTCAAGACCATAAGATTGAAGTGCTAAATAAATATACCAATTTCAAGATCACTCTACAGTGATAACAATGGTAAATTTCCCATTCCATGCTGTATGGTGAGCTCCATTCAAAAAGTTTGAAATTTCAAAGCTTCACTGTTATGGTCTCGACCATTTGCAGTCTGAAGTTTTGAAACTTCAAGCTTGTGAAGGGAATCCATATATTTATATATAATTATATATACATATATATATATATATATATATATATATATATATATATATATATATATATATATATATATATATAGATAGATATATATATATATTTTATATATATATATATATATATATATATATATATATATATATATATATATATATATATAGATATATAGGGTCTATATTAGAGCATCGAAGTATTACTACTTCAAATGTTCTAATATCGAACCATTTCACCCGAAACACCACAACATCGAACATTCAAAACAGCAAATTCTTTCCCAGGAAAAAAAAATCGCTCTTCCAACAAACATACACAGAACACAAGCACATCAAAATACATAATCCACAAACATACACCACAAAATCCTACACTAAACCATACATACACTACTAGCTATCCACTTACCTTAACCCATCCCTAACCCTAAGGTCCGTAACTAGCGCACACTCACCTTACCCGCTCCCTAACCCTAACTCACCTGTCCCGCCCTAACCCTAAAGTCTTTTGCTATCACACACACACCTCACCTGCGCCCTAACCCATGCCCTAACCCTAACATCCACACATTCGCACACTTACCTCAACCCGACCCGTAATTTCCCACCACAGTCCTGATACTCGCGAAGTCACAGAAGCAGCCCACCAAATTCTTACTTTACAGTTTGAACATCTGGTATTCGATATTCAGCCGTTTCGACGGACTGATAT
>NC_056743.1:1883173006-1883210983 GCF_019279795.1 Protopterus annectens
TGTTCCACATTTTGCACCATTTGTTCCACATTATGAAGAAGCGCGTGTTCCTCATTTAGGTGATAGAAGGTTGAGAGCTATGTGTAACGCCAGTATTCGCTGCAGACAATGGTCTGACTTTGTATGGGGTATTTTCTTAATGTAGTCCCTATCTGTATTTCCTGCTATGCCTTACTGCAGCTGTGTTATTCCGACAGATTTCCAGTTATGGGTGCCATCTGGTCGCGATGTCCATCCATGGAATGCATACAGGACATTGATATAGGGCTGTACATATTTCACACCTGCTTTCCGTGATTATCCGGTGGATGCTTTGCACCATTAGTGGGGATTAAGGCATGTGCTATACCCACATCCTCCTGTAGGCGGGGCGCGGGCTTCACGGATTTTCTGCCAAACAACACCTAGGCCCATTTCTGCATACCCAGGTTCCCATGCCTGCAACCCTCGATGGTACACATTACACATGGTTAATGTGTGCGGTACTGGGATGTGGACGCACTTCTATGGACTCACCACTCTGGGGATATCTGTCCATATGTCCTGCATTTCATGGACATGTGTCATCAACCTTGAACAAGCTTTTAGTGCATGTATAGCTGTTCCGTAGTTGCGGCTGTCACTTCTTTTGCATCAATCGCAGCAGGGCTTGCGAATGGAGCAATTTTTGGAGTCCTACAATGGACACCAGTGTGCATGTGTAAAGTGTAGAACTTGCTGGACTGTCACCTTCTGGCCAGTGGTTTTGACTGCTGCTGTATGTTCCCCGTTCGTGGATGTCTGTTTGACTACCCATATTATCTATTACTTGGCATATTTATATCCATGTGTCATATATATGGGACGTAGGTCTGTTGTGTGTACATATATACATGTGAACCCCTCGTTTCATACCTTGCTTTGTTACTGTCTGTGGATTATCTGTGTAGACACATCTATAACCATACCATACCTTTCCACTGTACAGGTTCTGGCAGAGTGTACGGATGGTTGGCCCTTTATCTTAGGTGTGTGTTACATTGACCTGTGTCTATCTGGCAATTTGCTGGCATTTCATGTGAGACTTACTTGATTCTATAGAGACTTGATTCTATAATTATGACGTGCTTCCACTGACTATATTTTTCTTTGTCTTCTGGAATCTTTATGCAACCAGTCCTTTTTGGACACTTTCTATTGTTGTTCATTTTTGTTTACATATATGACTACTTTGGTATGTTGTGCTATTATTGTGTGTGGAGCATTTCTCCCCGGGCCTCTACTGACACTGGACATATATCCAGCTAGCCTAGCCCGGTCAACAAATGTAAACCAACATAAAACTTACATAATCGTACGGTGGCGTCTTCTGACAAGTAGGTCGGGTTACAGATGCATACCATTCGTCAATCCCTGCTACTAACACACCCATTATTCTATCCACATTCTATGTTTGTCTTATCACATATCATGTGTTTCTCACTATTTGTACCAGTACTTTGCATGGCATTGTCCGGTTCCATACTTTCAGAGGCTGACAGTTTTGAGACATGTATAACTAATGTGGAGGACACAGCATTAACTTACCCTGCTGTGAGCAGATCACACGCACAGCACTTGCATTTCTAATTGTGGGTTACGGGCAGGTGCACATGCATATCCGTATTCTGGGTTACATATGTTTACTGAGTCTGTGTGATTACATGGCCTGTATTAGTTGTGACTGTTCCAGTAACATATCTCTGATCCGGTTAACGGACGCAGCGGAACACACTTTCACCTTTACACATGTAACTGTCTTTGTGGCACAGGACGCGTACTTACCGCTCACATTTATATGTTCTATAGTTGTAATTCAAACGGGACTACATTCACGTTGGCCGTTGCTGTGACCACTACACGTTTGCTGTTCTGTCTCATTTATATGCATACCCATGGTACATAGCTACATTAACATACCCCGAACTCACTTACGTCACAGGCATCCATTCTCCTGCTGGGAAAAGTGCGGTACTACATGTTACACATTCCCTATTCCCTACTGCTCTTGACCCAGGATGCATATGGCGTGACCGCAGGGATATTCAGATCACAGGGGCTTATAGCCCCAACGCATACAGGTCTTTGATTGTCAGGGTGTTCCTGTGGTGCTCTGGGTTTGGTCTTGTCCGCCTAGTGTACGGAACTGCCCTGACCGTGTTCGAATGTCAGACAAGGCACATGGGCACGGTTTGTCCATGTCTATTATACCATAACCCCCCCCATTATTCCTAATCGTGCACGTTGATTGGCCAGCGTGCCCGTTGTAGATCGGGTTATAGTAATGGCACATGGTCCGGTCGCCCGGACCTATTTCCATTAGTATACCTCGGTATTTATAACCTGTCTCACTATGTTACATGGGTTTAACATAGCGTGACAGCTTTAACTGAGCCACGGAGATGTCCGTTGCTTACTTTGGGGCAGTCTTGTTCTGCTACACACATTTAACATAGTGGGACAGGTTGTACAACACAGCAACGGGGACATCGAGCTCTCCGTTGCTGTTTTGTATTGATTTGCTATGTTGACTGTGTTTTACATAGCAAGACAGTTTCGACATTAGCATCAGACATCTCGCGCAGTACGTCAGCACCGCTGCGGATGCCAGACATCTGCGGATGGGCAGCAGACAGGCATTATGCTGTGCCATTATGTCTGGGGATTAATAGTTTATTTTCCTAGATGATATGGCATAATAGCAATAACCCGTTTGGGTGTGGGTACTGTTATTTACCACGGTTGCCTTTGTTTGGTCCTCGGCATCGCCTCGGACTGCACCATGTCTACCGTGGGTATATCCAGCATTACCCACACCCAGGCGGGGGTTATTGCTATGATATTCATTCCGTGTGTACAGACACGAGTGTTTGGACAACCAACAATAGCTTCTGCTATTGGCATACAATGCTGTGGGTGGTGCCGGTTATCATACATATGCCATGTTCTGCTTTTTCCCATTCACACTTGTCTATCCCCTGTTCTCATTCATACATGGATATTTATGTGGCACATGACTGAGCTATGTATTACCTGCAGGTATGCTGTGAACAGTGCACATATGTGATGGTTGGTTACAGTGTATCTGTGTACCTACCTCTGTGATACTGGGGACTACCACACATCCTTCGCAGCATTACATGTGTATGTACATACTATTATTCGGTGGCCTGTGGAAGGTTGTCGGAGCACCGGTTACATGTGTCCCTATTTGTGCATGCATCATGTTGGTCTTTGTCCGGCCTTCATTGCTATCATGGGTTAGACGGTGGTGTTGGTGTGTGTTTGGGTTGTATTTATACTGCTGATACGTCAGTGGGGGGTGGGGTTGGCACGTGATCCTCTTTGCAGGGGGCCCCATTATGGACATTTGTGTCCTGCGTCGACACTTGACATGTGCCATATGTCCTGTGATATTGACACAGTCATGTATGTCTTCCTGCATTACTATCGAACAAACAAAACAAGTAAACCCAATTAAAACCACAAAGCGAACTGGAACGCAATAAGAGACAGCTAAAATGTGAAAGTTTGATTTAATAAGCTCCAAGTAAAATAAGCACTTTTGGTGGAAAAATATGCCGCCTTCTTCAGACAAAACAGCAGAATGACAAAAGAGCAAGTTTTTATAAAATGTGCAGACTGATTACCCAATGAATGTCGAATGCATTATTCAATTAAATATTGTCATGGAGACCTTAAAGAGACTTTTAAAACACAGTAAAAGTTTCAATCCTGTTGTCAAGTACTAATGAAACCTTAATATAAACGCAAATCTGAAGATTGTGCGTGCATTTCAGGTACTAATTAGATCGCAAAAATCATTAAATATACTTGAGCAAAATATATTAGGCTCTATTAAAATGCATAGAAATTAGAATATATCCTTAGTATCATTGAAATACAATACATTCACTTATTCTAGAATGTCTCATGCATCTTATATATATCGAAAATGACTTTAGAGGTGCCGCTATATAGCCTATTGAGTCACATCTAGCCACTGAAAATGAACAAATATACCTTAGTGTAAATAGCATTCATTAGCTGTCACGCTAGCTTGTACAAACAAATATAAACTAATCTAATTGACAGCTTGATTATTTTAAACCTTGTTTGCCAATGGTACATAGCTTGAAGCAGCATGCCTATGTCCAACTACATTAAATATTAGTCATAAATTAAAAAATGACACTTTTCTCATTATTAACAAATAGAGAAAACCAAAAAACTGGTGCCAAAAATTATTTTTGAAATACCTTCAGAAATTATTTCTTAAAAATGATTACAAAAAATATATAATCTATGCCATATTTAACATGTATTTTACTTATAGTCTTTCAAAAAATTGAAATGTAAAATTGACTTTACAATGGTAAAAATTAATTATATTCATCTATTATAAGCTAACCATTTGAGGACACATTTTATAGAAAGGGACTCATTGATACCTGGTAATAAATGGGCTCTGGTACGAATTTGCCAAAGTTCGTCTATTTCTAGGCTGACCTGCAAGGGCCCCAGTATATCTGGTGTTCTTTGCTGTAATATGACAAAACTAAATGAATGCCCACTATGTTCCAAAATATGTTTGGCTAGGGCATTATTTTCGTCCTTTTTAACAACAGCATGCATATGTTCATATATCCTGATTTTAATCTTGCGCCAGTTTTTCCAATATAGAAAGCCTTACAGTGATTACATAATGCTGCATAAACCACGGATTTTGTTTCACAGTTGAAATAGTTGTTAACCTTAAATTCTTTGCCATTAATGGAAAAATGGGTGCCGACCTTGATGTACTTACATTGGTTACATGCACCACATTTATGCATCGTATGGTCGATTGAAATATGTTTTTCTTCATTCTCTCCAAAATGGTCTTCAGATTGTCCCTCCTGTAAGTTATTTTAGGCTTTTCGCAACAGGGTAAACCCTTGTCATGTTTTATAACTTCCCAATTTTTATTGATAATTTCCTTAATTTGATGAAAATTTAAAGAAAAAGTATGCAGGAAACTACTACAATAATTATTCTGCTCGAGCATGATGGTCCTAAGTTCCTACTGATGTTGAGGAAATGTCCAAGTTAGCTTCAAACTGATCAAGATCCTTACTAGAAGGAGAGGGAAAAATGTCCTCTTCGTTTAGAAACTTCTGATATAATACCATTGATCAAATTCGATGGATACCCTCTAGATAGAAACATATTTGTCAATTTACTACATTCAGCTTGAAAATCATGATCATCCGTGACCATCCATGCTGCCCTGACTATTTGTCCTTTAATGACAGATCTTTTTTGGTGGTATGGATGGTTACTAGAAAAATGTAGTAAAGAATTAGAATACGTAGGCTTTCTATAAATAGTACTCTTAAATCTATTATTGATAGGATCCTTAACCAAAAGAATATCTAAATAATTCATTTCGGTATCAGCTGTATTATAAGTAAACTGGAGAAAATCTGTCATGCTAGTAATTCTCTCAATAAATGATGGAATAATTTCTTTGTCACCTTTCCAAATGCAAAAAATGTCATCCTGGTACCTGGTGTACCAGGTGACGTGTTGTTGAAATATCTCATCTTTAAATAAGAATTCAGCCTCCCAATGAGCCATTACAGCATTTGCAAAGGAACCACCACAAGGGGAACCCATGGCCACCCCTGATGTTTGAAGGTAAAAATTATTTTCAAAAGTGAAAAAGTTATTCACTAGTACCAACTCTAAGAGGGTCTCAACCAGATAAATAGTATACCCTTGGATGTTTTTAGCTGACATAAATTCCCTGACCCAAGCTAACCCTATATCTTGAGGTATGACAGTATATAGGTCTTTGACATCTATTGTCAAAAACACAATGTCAGTGATGTAACGTTGTTTACTAATGTCCTTCAAGAAGGACCAAAAGTCCTTACAAATATGTTCCTCACTATCTATAAGGGGCTTCAAGATACTGTCAACAAACTTTGCACATGCGTAGGTAATAGAACCTCTGCCATCAACTATAGGTCTAAACGGGGGGGGGCTTGTAAATGTTTATGTAGCTTGGGTGTGCCAAAAAAGGCAGGAATTTTTGGAGCCACCATCTCCAAATATCGAAATGTGTCCGAATCAATGAAACCTTCTAAAAATAGGTCATTAAGAGTGCCATAGATTTTTTTGTAAGCACCATGTATTTCATTCAATGACACTTGTCTGTATGCCGATGTATCTAAATGTTGCATCATATATTCAACATATTTATAGTGATCCATAAGGACAACCCCCCCCACCCTTGTCCGGTTTCATAACTCGGACACTACAGTCCTTTAACAAATGCAAAAAATCCCATTCGAGCAAAGTAATATTACTAGAATGTCTTTCATTGCTATACATGACATGATTTTTTTATAGCCCAAAGGTCAGTTTCACACATTCTTTCAAAGACTGTTAAAATAGGGTGGAGGGATGGGTTGTTAAGAGCTAGATACCTTCAAAATATTAAGAGTCGGGGTATCATTGCCCATCAGGAAGTTCAAGTTCAATTTCCTAACATATACTTTCAAGTCAATCATGATTTTTCCTATGTCCACATGTTGGCCAGGGACAAATGAAAGGTCCTTGGCAAAAAAATCCACCATGTCCTGCTGGATTTCTAAAAGTGTATAATTGTATAGGACAAAGTCATTATGCGAACTCATTAGCAATTTAGGTTCAAGGCCAAAAGCAGGGTTCACAATCATCTCCTCCTCCCCCGTCTTTTGTTCCTCATGTTGTTCTGCCCCTGAATTCGAGGAGGATTGTTGCCCCTGGAGTTGTTGGCCGTGTGAAAATCCTGGTTAGTCTGCTGGTTTGGGCCATCCATAGAATTATTTTGTGGTTGATTGTTATCCCTAGGCCCAGCACCTGAAACATGTCCTTGATTAGAAACATGCTCTGGTATGAATTTGCCACAAAAGTTCGTCTATTTCTAGGCGGACCTGCCAAGGGCCCCCCCCATATATCTAGTGTTCTTTGCTGTAATATGACAAAACTAAATGAATGCCCACATAACCGATTATAATAATAAATGTGCTTATCCTAGACCCTCACGGGGGGCACAAATACCTCCCAATGAGGCTTTTGATCAGGCCCAACATGTTGGTGATTTGAACTTGGTGGCTAATAATAGTAATTCCAATAATCATAATTATTCTACTGAACAAAAGCAAGGGCCAAGAAGGAGCCCTAGACTCAATAATAACAATGCTGGTGGACATGTTTCTAATCAAGGACATGTTTCAGGTGCTGGGCCTAGGGATAACAATCAACCACAAAATAATTCTATGGATGGCCCAAACCAGCAGACTAACCAGGATTTTCACACAGCCAACAACTCCAGGGGCAACAATCCCCCTCGAATTCAGGGGCAGAACAACATGAGGAACAAAAGATGGGGGAGGAGGAGATGATTGTGAACCCTGCTTTTGGCCTTGAACCTAAATTGCTAATGAGTTCGCATAATGACTTTGTCCTATACAATTATACACTTTTAGAAATCCAGCAGGACATGGTGGATTTTTTGCCAAGGACCTTTCATTTGTCCCTGGCCAACATATGGACATAGGAAAAATCATGATTGACTTGAAAGTATATGTTAGGAAATTGAACTTGAACTTCCTGATGGGCAATGATACCCCGACTCTTAATATTTTGAATGTATCTAGCTCTTACATCCCACCCCACCACCCTATTTTAACAGTCTTTGAAAGAATGTGCGAAACTGACCTTTAGGTTATAAAAAATCATGTCATGTATAGCAATGAAAGACATTCTAGTAATATTACTTTGCTCGAATGGGATTTTTTGCATTTGTTAAAGGACTGTAGTGTCCGAGTTATGAAACCGGACAAGGGTGGGGGGGTTGTCCTTATGGATCACTATAAATATGTTGAATACATGATGCAACATTTAGATACATCGGCATACAGACAAGTGTCATTGAATGAAATACATGGTGCTTACAAAAAAATCTATGGCACTCTTAATGACCTATTTTTAGAAGGTTTCATTGATTTGGACACATTTCGATATTTGGAGATGGCGGCTCCAAAAATTCCTGCCTTTTTTGGCACACCCAAGCTACATAAATGTTTACAAGCCCCCCCGTTTAGACCTATAGTTGATGGCAGAGGTTCTATTACCTACGCATGTGCAAAGTTTGTTGACAGTATCTTGAAGCCCCTTATAGATAGTGAGGAACATATTTGTAAGGACTCTTGGTCCTTCTTGAAGGACATCAGTAAACAACGTTACATCACTGACATTGTGTTTTTGACAATAGATGTCAAAGACCTATATACTGTCATACCTCAAGATATAGGGTTAGCTTGGGTCAGGGAATTTATGTCAGCTAAAACCATCCAAGGGGATACTATTTATCTGGTTGAGACCCTCTTAGAGTTGGTAGTAGTGAATAACTTTTTCACTTTTGAAAATAATTTTTACCTTCAAACATCAGGGGTGGCCATGGGTTCCCCTTGTGGTGGTTCCTTTGCAAATGTTGTAATGGCTCATTGGGAGGCTGAATTCTTATTTAAAGATGAGATATTTCAACAACACGTCACCTGGTACACCAGGTACCAGGATGGCATTTTTTGCATTTGGAAAGGTGACAAAGAAATTATTCCATCATTTATTGAGAGAATTACTAGCATGACAGATTTTCTCCAGTTTACTTATAATACAGCTGATACCGAAATGAATTATTTAGATATTCTTTTGGTTAAGGATCCTATCAATAATAGATTTAAGAGTACTATTTATAGAAAGCCTACGTATTCTAATTCTTTACTACATTTTTCTAGTAACCATCCATACCACCAAAAAAGATCTGTCATAAAAGGACAAATAGTCAGGGCAGCACGGATGGTTACAGATGATTGTGATTTTCAAGCTGAATGTAGTAAATTAATGAATATGTTTCTATCTAGAGGGTATCCATTGAATTTGATCAATGGTATTATATCAGAAGTTTCTCGCAAACGTGAAGAGGGACATTTTTTCCCTCTCCTTTCTAGTAAGGATCTTGATCAGTTTGAAGCTAACTTGGACATTTCCTCAACATCAGTAGGAACTTCTAGGACCATCATGCTCGAGCAGAATAATTATTGTAGTAGTTTCCTGCATACTTTTTCTTTAGATTTTCATCAAATTAAGGAAATTATCAATAAAAATTGGGAAGTTATAAAACATGACAAGGGTTTATCTACCCTGTTGGGCGAAAAGCCTAAAATAACTTATAGGAGGGGGGACAATCTGAAGACCATTTTGGAGAGAATGAAGAAAAAACATATTTCCAATCGACCATACGGGATGCATAAATATGGTGCATGTAACCAATGTAAGTACATCAAGGTCGGCACCCATTTTTCCATTAATGGCAAAGAATTTAAGGTTAACAACTATTTCAACTGTGAAACAAAATCCGTGGTTTATGCAGCATTATGTAATCACTGTAAGGCTTTCTATATTGGAAAAACTGAGCGCAAGATTAAAATCAGGATATATGAACATATGCATGCTGTTGTTAAAAAGGACGAAAATAATGCCCTAGCCAAACATATTTTGGAACATAGTGGGCATTCATTTAGTTTTGTCATATTACAGCAAAGAACACCAGATATACGGGGGGGCCCTTGGCAGGTCAGCCTAGAAATAGACGAACTTTTGTGGCAAATTCGTACCAGAGCCCATTTATTACCAGGTATCAATGAGTCCCTTTCTATAAAATGTGTCCTCAAATGGTTAGCTTATAATAGATGAATATAATTAATTTTTACCACTGTAAAGTCAATTTTACATTTCAATTTTTTGAAAGACTATAAGTAAAATACATGTTAAATATGGCATAGATTATATATTTTTTGTAATAATTTTTAAGAAATAATTTCTGAAGGTATTTCAAAAATAATTTTTGGCACCAATTTTTTGGTTTTCTCTATTTGTTAATAATGAGAAAAGTGTCATTTTTTAATTTATGACTAATATTTAATGTAGTTGGACATAGGCATGCTGCTTCAAGCTATGTACCATTGGCAAACAAGGTTTAAAATAATCAAGCTGTCAATTAGATCAGTTTATATTTGTTTGTACAAGCTAGCGTGACAGCTAATGAACGCTATTTACACTAAGGTATATTTGTTCATTTTCAGTGGCTAGATGTGACTCAATAGGCTATATAGCGGCACCTCTAAAGTCATTTTCGATATATATAAGATGCATGAGACATTCTAGAATAAGTGAATGTATTGTATTTCAATGATACTAAGGATATATTCTAATTTCTATGCATTTTAATAGAGCTTAATATATTTTGCTCAAGTATATTTAATGATTTTTGCGATCTAATTAGTACCTGAACTGCACGCAAAATCTTCAGATTTGCGTTTATATTAAGGTTTCATTAGTACTTGACAACAGGATTGAAACTTTTACTGTGTTTTAAAAGTCTCCTTAAGGTCTCCATGACAATATTTAATTGAATAATGCATTCGACATTCATTGGGTAATCAGTCTGCACATTTTATAAAAACTTGCTCTTTTGTCATTCTGCTGTTTTGTCTGAAGAAGGCGGCATATTTTTCCGCCGAAAGCGCTTATTTTACTTGGAGCTTATTAAATCAAACTTTCACATTTTAGCTGTCTCTTGTTGTGTTCCAGTTCACTTTGTGGTTTTCCTGCATTACTTCTTGCGTGTTACAGGCATTTTGTATCTGGTATGCATGACTATTATGTTGGATAGCTTAAGCTATTCCCATGCTATGACATAACCATTCATCCGGGCATATACGTGTTATTCTATCCTTTGCATTGGCTGTGGGTGTTTTGCCATATGGAACCACACATATCTACGAGTGATGTCCCACCTTGACATTCTGTGCATGTGGCAACCCTGCCGGGGTGACCTGCTTGGTGGACGGCTGTTCCGCCCTGTGTATTGTGTTTGACATGTCTGCATAGCTAATCATCGGTACAGTGGCTGCACATACTGCTTTTTCCAGATGTGTACAGTTATGGACACCGTGGCGTGTGAACACCTATGGGGTTTCGACAGGTCCGTAACCACACGCGGGATGTACAAATTCTGCCGACAAATTCACATGCAGCCATTTGGATATCAGTACCTGGGATGGGATGTTGACATGTGGGGTACATATTTGCACGCGTGTCACTGCCTAGGACAATACTTCCTACTACATATGGGGTATACCTGCTGTGTGTAGGTGTGCAGCTGCGCAAGGCTGCTAGCTGGATTGGGTGGACAGTCGGACATGGGTGCGGGTTACGTTCTATGATGGGGTTGTTGTGTATTACATTTGCATGCATGGGTTCTGCTTCTGGATATTCCGATTCAGCATACGCCATCCTATGTGTATGTGATGGTTACGTTGCTGTGTCTAGCACATTTTACTATACACATGTTTGTCTGTGTTTGGGATATCTGGTTTCTTTCTGGTTGTTATATGGCCACGACTGCCCAGCTGTGTACTCTCACTACCACTGTGGGACTGCTGGTGACCATGCCCATGGGGCTAGTCGTGTGTAGCTGCGCGCTGTCATGATGCAGTACACCTCCACTGGGTATGCCTGCTGACAGTGCATTGCATGACGGACACGGTATTCCGAGTATCCTTTGTTCCGTGGATGGGAACATTTTGTACTTTGTGGATTTATGTTTGGTTCTCCATTTTGTGTGGACGGGTACTATGTTGCATACTCTGCATACGTTTCATTATCCACGGACACTGGTTGGTGCGGTTACTATTGCAGGTGGCCTGTGAGAGTCAGCACTTTAGGTTGCTCATCGCCTGCCGGCTTGGCCACGCCTACGGGCGAATCCTACTTGGGCTCCCTGGACTCGCGAACGTGCCCTATGCACGTGGTTGTGGTTGCAGCGCACACTCATTACTATAAATGTGGCGCTGCTATGCCAGTTATACGCTGCACGGCTGGCGCAAGCCTTAAACTGGCCTTGCGCCAAGCTTCATGAATCTGGGGGACTTCCTAGTACCCTTATACCTTTTGAGGCAGGAATTTCCAAAAGGTCTTTGATAGTAGAGCCCCTTTTAAAAACAATACAGGGTTCAAAACCCAATTTATCTAAAATATTACCTTTTCCATGGAGAACATGCCAGTTTTTCTTCAGTATATCAGAAATATACTGGTAGTCAAGAGAAAATTTAGTAAAAAATGAACATGCATACTTGTTGCTATCCGTGTTTAAACTGGGTTGTTCCACTGGAAGAATATTTACACTATCCTCTTTTTTAAGTGGTGGTTTAAACCTACCATTCTGTCATAACTGTTGGACATCTTTGTGTACTTGATCAATTAAAAGAGGTGGGTACCCCTAGCCAGAAACATGTCCCTTAAGGTAGCACACTATAGTTGGTAATCTACATCCAAACTAACCATCCGTGAAATCCTGACATATTGACCTTTTATAACTCCCCGTTTAACATATTCTGGGTGACAACTCTCATAGTGTAACAAATGGTTACAATAAGTTGATTTTCTATAGAGGTCACTAACAAAACCACCTAAATCTGTGTTCTTCCTTATGGTAACATCTAAGTAATTAGTTTCAGCTGTTCTAAAAGTAAAAGTGAAATGCAAACATTCAGTTGTCCCATTAATGCAGGAAATAAATTCTTGTACATCACTGAAGTCCCCATTCCAAATAAAAAACAAGTTGTCTATATAATGCAAGTAAAGGTTCCATTTGTTCAAAAAAGGGAGTTAAGTAAAAACCTTTTTCTACCACATTAACATAATAATGTTAGCAAAAATGGGGGCACAAGCAGCCCCCATAGCAACTCTGCTTTTTTGAATAAAAAATTGGTCTTCAAAATATACAAAATTGTACTTTAGTACCATCTCCATAAGGGTAATCAGTACTGATACCTCATTGTTGTTAAACTTATGACAGTCGTAAAGAAATTCTTCAAACCATTCCAAACCTAACTGGTGAGGAATGACGTTAAACAAGTTAACAACATCAACAGTTAAGAAAGAACTATTAGTGTCAAAGTTCAACCCATTAAGTTTTTCAAGAAAATGCCAAGAATCAACGCAGATGTGTTCCTCAGATTTTAGAATGTTTTTGAGTATAACATCTATGTATTTACCCATAAAATGTGTTTTTGAACCAGCTGCACTAACAATGGGTCTAAAGGGTGGGTTAAACTGATCCTTATGAATCTTAGGAATGCCGAAAATGCTTGGCACCCTAGGAAATTTTACAGAAAGAAAGTCAAATAAATCAACATCAATTTATCCTTGGTCAAAAAGGTCTTTCAAAGCTAATTCAATTTTGTAGTAAGAAATGTTTACATAATTAAGTGAGGTCTCCTCATAAAAGCCTCCTTCAAAAAGTAAAGCATTCATTCTAGTACTGTAATCATCCTTAGTCATAATAACAGCTCTCCCACCCTTGTCGGGTTTCATTACCCTAACCCCCAGGATTCACGAATCCTCTGTGTAAGACTAAACAAGTCTTACTCGGAAACTGCAGTTGAACGGTATGATGTCACTGTGCCATGCATATTCATGAGGGCATCCTGACTCTACTCCAAGTCTAACACAGACCATGCAGGAAGGCAGAGGGCGTGTCTGACTGCCGAGCAGTCTAAAAGTCCACACCCTGCAAGTGTCTGAATTGTGAAATGTCAACACACATGAGCAAGTCCGCTCAAATGTCTACATACCCAACACTACACTCCCTCACATTGTAAATCCCTAGTACAGTTATAAAATGTCAAACTTATTTTTTTTTATCATTCTCGATATAGCTGCCCATATTTGCGCGTGTGTGCGTGGGTGTGCCCATTGCGTAGCCATAGTTAGCAATTCCGACATTAAAGAGCATAATAAGAAATATTTATGCAAATTAAGCCAAATAGCAGTAGCATAGTAGTAGATGCTTTGCACAAAGAGGAGGTATTCAAAGTTCCAGTCCCAAAACTCCCCATTCTATTTTATGTTAAAATAGTATATGAAATAATTCCTGACATATATGAAAAAAATTTAACTAAAATGCATTGAAATGGTCTATGTATCAGTGAACAAAATGTATATATATATAAATATAAGAAGGATCCTGACATATAATCGCCTGTAGCTAAGCAGCGCTTTACCCAGCTCAGTATAGTTGCTTGTAGTTAAGCAGCGCTTTACCCAGCTCAATATAGTTGCCCATAGCTAAGCATCACTTTACCCAGCTCAATATAGTTGCCCATAGCTAAGCAGCACTTTACCTAGCGCAATAGGTTTGTGCGGAGCTACGCATCGCACTAACCAGCGCACCGTAGGACAATGTGGGGCAACATAGAACAAAGTTGCCTAAACACAGCCACGCCCCCTAGCCTGTCTGGATTTTTACCTTGGCAAATTTATAGGAGAACAACATTCAGTCTGTTTAATACTGAATTACATTATTTAATAAGAGTTTAAGGACCTAGGTACTTATATAAGTTCTAATCTATTGTTTAAAAAACACTCCTGTGTAGTTAAGGCCAAAGAATTGTGTACAGTGGGATTACATGTGAAATATTCCACTATGGGATCTAACACAGCTCATGTAAAATTATACACAACTTATGAAAGGCCCAAAATGGAATACAATTCTTAATTTTGCTTCTGTTTGTAGGGTTATTTATCTGCCCTTGAGAGTATATAAAGGAAGTTAACAACTCAACACCTTAAAAACCAACTGCTAATCATTAGCGGACCGGAGTTCACCTGTGGGAACCCCTAATCGGGAAAAGCTGAAAGACAAACAACAACAACAACAAAGAGAATCATAAATTCATTTTCTTCATCTTAAGATCCTTACAGATCCATAACCTAGTAAGTGCCTATGAACCTAGGAGTCTATTGTGAAATCTTCACTTCTAAGAATACTCAGAAAAACTTATCTATAATCGGCCATGTGGAAGACTCTGTTTAGCCTGCTGAGTTACTTATGATGAAGAACTGACAATTTTCTTAAATACTGAACTGTTATAATCCAGTAAGATGTTACATGGAGCCTATTATCCATCTCAAATTGCAAAGTATTGAATGGCACTAAAAACCAAATTTTTACCTCAGGCCATTATAAGATCACGGAATAAATTGGCCACAAGTTTAAGACAAATTAACTCCCTGGAATCATTTAAGAACTAATTAGATATTTGGTCATTTCCTAAAGTGTCATATAACATTACAAGCATCGATAAATTATTAGTGACATTAAATGTAAAAGCATTCTATACTAGTATTCAGCATGATTTAGGTGTGGAATATACAGATATTCCAAAAGTCAAAATCAACACCATTTGATATTTAATAGAATTGGTTTTACAAAATATATATTTTACATTCAACAACACAATTTACGAACAAACAAGTAGTGTTGATATGAGGGCAAAATTAGCACTATCATTTTCCAATCTGGTAGTGAATGTCTGGAAAGTAGAGGTGTTGGAGAAATTAAATGATTCTTCTAGTGTTTGCCTTTATATACATTATATAGACAATGTATTTTGTATATGGCAGGGGTCCAGATTGAACTAGATGTTTAATGAAATCAATGCTAGTAGCCCTTTGTTGAAATTCACTATTTCTAATATTGGAAGTGAGGCACAATTTTTGGACATCCATTTGTCTATGGATATGGTGAGTAGTTCCTTCAGTTTGAACGTTTATAGGAAACAGATATTCTGAAATAATTATTTAGATTTCAATAGTGAACATCCATTTTTTATGAAAAGAAATATTGTGAAAGGACAGTATATTCGCCTTTCATGAATTAGTAGTAAAGAAGTCACATTTGAGAAAGAATGTATTTTTTAAAAGAATAGTTTGTGGCAAGAAACTATCCTGTAGCCTTGGTAGAGAACATCAAGAATGAAATTTCTAATCTTAGGTCGACTAAATATCCACCTATTTTGAATAGTGAGTTTCCTAGTACTAAGCCTGTCCTTAAGATAAAAGATGAATTAAGGTTTCCCTTACCTATTAGTAAGCAAATGGAAATTATTAAATAAGTAAGTGCCAGTAATTGGTGTATTTTAGCTGGGAATGCTGACTTAGTAAGAGTTTTAGGGCACTAGCCTTTGTTTTTTTTACAAAAAAAACTAAAACATTCAAGAATTACTTTGAGGAACGGAATGTTGCAAAAAGGAATAAAATTTCTTTCAGTGGTATGCATAAATGTTTAAGATGTAATATATGCAAATATATTTTTACTGGTAAACATTTTATTTAACTGCACATTCTTTTAAAATAAATATGTACAGACTTTTTTTGTAATTATAGATCCAGGAATGTTGTTTACTTAGGGATTTGCAGTTTGTGCACTTGTTTTTACGTAGGTAAAACAACAAGGAAATTAAGTAAATGCATTAGAGAGCACTATATTGCAAATAGAAACAAAGATGTAAAGAATGCTATTGCAAAACATAGTTTAGTATGTGAAGGGTTTCATGAGTTTAAATTCATAATTTCAGATCAGGCAAATACTTTTATTGGTGATATCAATATGTTTTTAGAGTGTAAGGAATCACTTTGGCAAATTTTGATTCAGGCAGACATATTTCTGGGATTAATGAAGCAATTAATATCAAATGTGCTCTCAAATGGATCAGATAAGGAAATTATGTCACAAACTGATTTTTTTGTTTGATTGGTTTGTTCATTGCATTTAAAGTAGGTTATTTTATGTTCAAATATTTCTAAAGAAGTCTTTGCTATTAAAGAGATAAAAGCACTCAAAGTTATTGTGCTGGACTGGTTTTGTTCCGTCTTTTGCACACTTATTTATTTATTTATTTTTATTTATTTATTGCTGTTGGTTTACCAGGATAGTCCATTGGGCCATAAAGAACCCGTTTTCAATGGAGTCCTGGGGAGAAAAGCTCCATAACAGAAGGTATTTACAACATTTAACAGTTACAATATTAGTACAGAGAGTTATTAAATATTGTGTAAACAAACAAATGTAGAACTCATCAGTTAGAATAGCAGTCATAACAGTTAAAACAATAGGAAGAAATGTACTAGAATTAAATAAATGTAATATAATACTGATAGAGAATAAATGTCAAAGGTATAGAAGTAGAATATGGTATTGAGGGTGAAATAAGTAGAGTTAGTTATGTGGGGTGGGAACAAGAGCATTCCCACTGAGAAGCTAGATGAAAGTGAAGAGACTTTTTGAAGGCAGAGTTGTTAGAGGTGGTGCGGATGAGTGGAGGTAGGGAGTTCCAGAGGCGGCGAGGCTGAAGGAAAGAAGGTTTTGCCTGGGGATGAGTCGGTCTGTGTACTTGAGTAGATTTTGATTATTTGACCTTAGAACTCTGTTAGGTAGGTGCATTTTAAAGGCAGAAGAAAGAGAGGGACAGAGGGTAGGGTTGAGAATAAGCTTATGGGCTAGAGTTAGTTGAGTATAAGTTAGTTGATTGGGAAGTTCTAGCCATTTTAGCTTATGGAGGGAGATGCAGTGGTGGGTGGAGGATTTTTGGCTGGTTGCAAATTTTGCAATTTTGTTGTAACAGGAGGTAAGTTGTTGTTTTAAACAGGACTGAAGATTAGTTAGTAGTGGGGCACCATATAGAAGGGATGGTATTAGGAAGGAGGTAGAAAGAGTGATTTTAGTGGCAGATGTGAGGTAGGTGTTCTGTCTATAAAGCATGCCAAGTTTCTGGTGTGTTTTTTTGATGTTAATTTGCAGGTGGGAGTTAAATTTCAGTTGGTTATCGATTTGGACCCCAAGAAGCTTGGTTTCTGATACTATTTCAAGAGGTGAGTTGTGTAGAGTGGTAATTGAGAAGGTACCCATGTCGGGATGGATGGCTTTGGAAGGAGTAAATAACATTAATTTGGTTTTGGAAGCATTGAGAGCTAGATGATTACATAGCATCCATTGTTCTGTGGAAGAGAAGGCATCTTGAGTAAGTTTTTGTAGGGTATTAATAGAAGAGGCAGAACAGATGATAGTTGAGTCATCCGCATATTGGATGATGCTAGAGAAAGGGATAGATTTGTGTAAGTCATTAATAAAGATGTTGAAGAGAAGAGGACCCAGTATGGAGCCTTGGGGAACTCCTGTAGGGTACCAAGGAAAGAGGAGGTAGCTTTTTTCCATTTTACAGCTTGGCTTCTGTTAGATAGGTAGTTAGAGAACCAGTTCAAAGAGGAGGAAGACAGGTGAAGTTTGGAGAGTTTGTTTAAGAGCAGGCTATGTGAGATAGTATCGAAGGCTTTGGAGAGGTCAAGAAGTAAGGTAGAAACAATTTTTCCAGAGTCACGGGCTTTATTTACAACCTCAAGGAAGGAGAGGAGAGCTGTCATGGTGCTATGATTGGGTCTGAAACCGTGCTGTGTGGGAGTTATAAGATGGTTGTCTAGGAGGTGAGGAAGGAGCTGAAGTTGGACACATTTTTCTAAGAGTTTGGAAATGGGGGACAGGATGGCTATGGGACGGAAATTAGTAATGTTATTATTGTTACCACCTTTATGTAGAGGTATAATAAAGGCTTGTTTCCAGACTTGGGGAACTGTGTGTTCTTGTAGAGAGCGGTTAATTAAAATGCTAATGGGGTAGGCAAGGGTTTCAGCGGCTATACTGAGAAAGTAGGAAGGGATATTATCAGGAGCATTGGTACATGGTTTCAATTTCTGAAGAAGTTTTTTAATAGTAGATGTTGGTATAGGATTTAATGAGAAGAGGGGGCAGTCAGGAGTGGGGAGTTTTGGGTAGGTGGAGATGGGGATAGGGTGGATGTAGAAGAGAGGGTAGAGGAGTCAGTGGGTGAGGAGTGTGGTATAGAAATAGGAATAGTGGGGGTGGGTAAGGGTATATTAGATAGTAAAGAGGTGTTAGAGAAATAGGAGGTTAATTTAGAAATTGAATCAATAAAGAAGGAATTGAATTGGGTGGCTAAGTCATGATCTGGAGCATTTGGGTCTGGGGTGGGAGTATCCGGTTTGCTGGGGTGGAGGAGAGTAGAGATCCCTTTCCAGAATTTCTGTGGGTTGTTTTTATTTTGGTTTTGGAGTGTAGAGAAGTAGTTTTGATGATCAGAAGTAATGAGTTTCTTTACTTTTTTTTGGAGGATTTTATATTCGTTAAGGAGTGATGTTGTCTTGTGTTTTTGGTAGCGTCCCCAGGCTTTGTCTCTATGTCTCATGATAGCAAGAGTAGTTTTGGAGAGCCATGGGGCTGATTTAGTTTTTATTCTTTTAGTCCTTAAAGGGGCTTGGGAGTCGAGTACTTTTAAGAAAGTTGAGTTAAAGTAAGAGACTGCATCATCAAGGGATAGTGTTTTTAGACAGTTCCAATTAATTGCTTGCAGTGAGCTTGAAAAGATTACTGGGTTAAAGTTTTTGTGATCACGGATTGTAATGTGGTTGTGAGTATGCTGAAGGATAGTGGGAAGCCGGTGGGTAAAGGTGGGTAAGTGGTCACCAAGTGGGTCGGGAAGAGTTCCAGTGTTGGTGAAGTAGTGAGGGTGGGAGACTAGAATCCAATCCAATATACTCCCATTGGAGGGTTTTTTAGCAGGGTGGGTTACCAGAGTGATAAGTTGTGAGAAATTGTAGAGGTTGATGTTAGTGGGGTTTGTAGGAGTCTGTATAAGGGCCCAGTTAATATTAACATCTCCTAGGATTATGGTTTCATTTTTAATGTTACTAGATAGCCAGGAGAGGATGAGTTCAAGTGTGGAAATATTGTCCCCTGGTGGAATGTAAAGGGAAACTATACATATATGTTTGTGATCGTTGATTTGCAGCATTGTAAGGAGAAGTTCGGCATTGTTAAAGCGTGGAGTAGGTTTGTTATATGGAGTGACTACTAGGGAGGAAGTGTATATAAGGGCTACTCCTCCGCCTTTTTTGTGAGGTCTGTCTTTTCTTATGATGGCGTAGTTAGGAGGAACTATTTCAGAGTCTTTAATGTGTGGTTTTAGCCAGGTTTCTGAAATAGTGAGGATGTCAGGTTTATTATGTATGAGCCAAGCATGTAGGTTTGGGACTTTGTTTACTATGCTTTGAGAATTTAAGGAAGTGAATAATAGAGATTTATTTATAGCAGTCGTAGTGGTGGGGCCTGGGTTAGGATGGATGTCTCCAGATATGAGAGTGGATATCAGGTGTAATATATAACAGTCTATGTGAGTAGTTAGCAAGGAGATGAGATTGAGTTGTTTTGTGAATTGGAGGGGTTTGTTAACAGTTATGGTTGAAAGGTTAGAATAAGAGGAGATAAGCTTATGTTGAAAGAGAAGGAGGTTTTCAGAGGAATATAGGTGGGGAGAAATAAGAGAGTTTGAGGGTGAGAAGGCTGTGTTGTGAGGGTTAGTTATATGAAAGGCTTGGGAGTGGGTGGAAATTGTAGGTTGGGAGAGGCAGTAGATGAAGAATAAGGAGAATAGTAGAAATAGTGAAAGGAAGGTGAAGGGGTGTTTAGAGGGCATAGTGGAGAGGAGTTATTAGAATAGTGGAATTGGGATAGAGGAATATGCAATATAGCAGATACTATATGAATAGCAACTGGATATATCTGGTCAGATGTAGTGTGTTAGATTGTAATATAGAACTGCTATGTGATAGATGGGGTAAATGTTTGAGCAAGAGAGATAAGTTCATATAGGAGTAGTTAAATATGAATGTATAAGGTTGGTGGTGGAAAGAAGAGTTGGGATTGGAGTAGGTGAGAAGGAACAGAATGCCTTAAGTGATATAGCTGAGGCAGATAATTAGAGGTTAATGTGGGTGGGGATAGGGAGGGGTAGTTGGTGTTAGTAAGTATTTAATTGGATGTGAGTGTCAGAGGGTGTGGTTATGGGGAAGATAAATGTAGATGCACTGGGGGTGGGTGGGATTTGGGGGTAGGGTAGGGGAGCGGAGTGAGCCCACAGGGCGAACAGAGCGGGAAGAACCAAGAGGTCCCCAGGGTTCCGGAGTCAATCAGAGAAAGAAGGTTCACAGTGGGGCAAGTAGGAAGGAAGAAGGACCTAAGGTGTTGGGCAGGAGTGAAGTATGAGAAGCTAGAGGGAGAGATTAGAAGGAGCTGTGATTACAGCTAGAGTGGCCTAGAAGAGTTAGGAGATATAATACGAGGGGAGAGGTCAGATTTAAGACAGAAACACAGAGATCTGCAGAGGAGTCTGAGGTCTTGTGCCACTTAGAATATCTTAGGGGCAATACTTGGAAAAAGAGTACAGCTAGTGTGGATCGGGTTGGGGGGGAGCTAAGGCTGCTGGCTATCTGGGCAGGCTAGAGTACTACCAAACATTTATTAGACCAAAACATTAGTGATTAATGGTTAACTGCAGTTACACATACTTTCTTAGATCCCCGTAGGTGTAAAGTCCCAAAAAAAACAAGGGGGTGTGAGGCAGCTGAGAAGCCTGCTTAGCTGTTTGATATTTTCTGGAGCAGTTAGGAGAGCTGAGTTTTGAAGGTAGGTTTACAGGTATCCTCGAAGGTTAACTTGCAGGGGTAACTCAGGGCAGAGAGCTATAACAGGGTGAAGAGATTAGAGAGAGAAGTAGTGTTAGAGAAACTAATAAAAAGGTTTATGTTAAGACTGTAGTGAAATAACAGTAAAAAGTAGTACATCAAAGCAATTTCTAGCAATTACAGCATTTGAAAAGTAACATTGCATTTCTATGCCAGGTTAGTTGTCCTTCAAAAAAGTAAACACAGCTTTTAGTCGTTGTAACTCAGTACACATCAATATGCAAATGGTCCTAGAGAAACCCCAAATTACCTTAAAAAATATATATACATCAACTAGTCATGGCGTTTGCTGATCGTTTGGATCGCAAAAGCTAATACAACGATAAAATGCAGTAATATTTCCCTCCTTAAATCAGCTGTTGAATGCATTCGTCACAAAAACCCAAAAGAAGATGTTTTGGCAGAGATTAAAAACGAAGCACTTGGAGTAACATATACATCAACCCGAGCCCTTGCTAGTGCAGAGAAAACAGCCAATGTCACAAAGATAGATAGAATTACAGTCAGTGAGTAGTTAGACCTTCTCTAAATCAGTTAGAACCTTTTAGCTATTATAGGCCAATTGAGCACAAAACAGTTTAAAGGTGGATGCCTATCGTCGCATCTCTATTAAAATGTAACTTCCTTAACAGTAACAACCCAGGCCTTGCACGTGAATGATATCCTGCACGAAGGTCCCAAATTATGATGCTGACAGGCTATGAAGATCCCCGAATAAAAAATAGTGCAAACAGCAAACCGGACCATGCGCTTATTAAATACAGGTGTGCGCAGGGGTTCCACTAAAAATAGAGAGTCTATGTGTTATCCAACGACTACTCAATCAAACGGGCCTTGGATTACAATTGCAGGGCCCAAGTAGAATGAATTAAAGAAACTGCAAATCGGACCATGCGCTTATTATAACAGAAGTGCGCAATGGTTCCGGTAACAACGCTAACGGTCATAAGATATCAGGACTAAGTATTCAATCAACCGGACCTTGCATTTAGAATTGCAGGGTCCAACATAGAATAACTAATTTAAAATAAACTACAAATCGGACCATGCGCTTACTAATTACAGAAGTGCGCAATGGTCCCAGTAACAGCACAAATGGTCGTAAGATACCAGGGCTAAAAACACACACAATCTGACCTTGTGTGTAGGATTACAGGGCGCACAGGTCCCAACATGAAAGCAGAGAATATAAAAATACAATTAAGCAGGAAATCACAATATGCTTAAATAAAAACAGGTACAACTTACAGCGGTAGTACTCGCGCAGCTAGAGCGCACAGCAGCAGAGAAGGGGAAGGTTTTAAAAATTGCGCCCAGAAATTGGGGAGAGCTTTATCACTTCCAAATAGGAAGGGGAGGGACAGGGAAAGGAGTTAGCCGGAAGGGCTGTGAGGTAATAGCTAGAGGGAGGGGAGATGAAGGAAATATCAGAGAAATAAAGACAGGAAGGTACAGTTAAGAAAGTTAACATGAAAGTGTAAGTGGAATTGCCAGGTATCACAAGAGAATAGGGTATGTAAGAGTAGGGTTAGGAAATAGTACAGGAGAGCACAGAGCTAGGTAGAGAGGAGGGAGCAAGATCTACAGGTAGGAAAAGAAGACAACTGTGAGATAGGAACCAAGAGGTCCCGAGGATTCCGGAGTCAATCAGAGAAAGAAGGTTCACAGTGGGGCAAGTAGGAAGGAAGAAGGACCTAAGGTGTTGGGCAGGAGTGAAGTATGAGAAGCTAGAGGGAGAGATTAGAAGGAGCTGTGATTACAGCTAGAGTGGCCTAGAAGAGTTAGGAGATATAATACGAGGGGAGAGGTCAGATTTAAGACAGAAACATAGAGATCTGCAGAGGAGTCTGAGGTCTTGTGCCACTTAGAATATCTTAGGGGCAATACTTGGAAAAAGAGTACAGCTAGTGTGGATCGGGTGGGGGGGGAGCTAAGGCTGCTGGCTATCCGGGCAGGCTAGAGTACTACCAAACATTTATTAGACCAAAACATTAGTGATTAATAGTTAACTGCAGTTACACATACTTTCTTAGATCCCCGTAGGTGTAAAGTCCCAAAAAAAACAAGGGGGTGTGAGCCAGCTGAGAAGCCTGCTTAGCTGTTTGATATTTTCTGGAGCAGTTAGGAGAGCTGAGTTTTGAAGGTAGGTTTACAGGTATCCTCGAAGGTTAACTTGCAGGGGTAACTCAGGGCAGAGAGTTTCTTAGATCCCCGTAGGTGTAAAGTCCCAAAAAAAACAAGGGGGTGTGAGGCAGCTGAGAAGCCTGCTTAGCTGTTTGATATTTTCTGGAGCAGTTAGGAGAGCTGAGTTTTGAAGGTAGGTTTACAGGTATCCTCGAAGGTTAACTTGCAGGGGTAACTCAGGGTAGAGAGAGTGGTAGTACTCGCGCAGCTAGAGCGCACAGCAGCAGAGAAGGGGAAGGTTTTAAAAATGGCGCCCAGAAATTGATTTGATAGATTGTGTGTTCTTTGAATATATATATATATATATATATATATATATATACATATATATATATATATATATATATATATATGTATATATATATATATATACACGGGTCTCCTTCATATGTTCGACATTTAACAATGTCGACATTCATATGGCCGAGACCATATGATCGACATTTGAAATGTTGACCATGGGGAACCAACATCTCCGTACAGTGAGGAATGGAAAGATTTCCACTTCCACACTGTAGTGCAATCTTGGAGTTGGTATATTTAAGTTCTGGGGGTTTTTGCCCGTCTGGGGTGCAGAGGGCATATCCACCCTACTAGCAGTGTGAAAGTATTTTTTTTTTTTTGTTTTTTACTTTCTACTCGTTTGGTCGACATTTCAAATGTTGATCATATGGCTGCGGCGACATGAGTTTCTACAGTGTGAAATGTCGACCATATCAAGTAGACCCATATCTATATATATATATATATATATATATATATATATATATATATATATATGTAAAATCATCTGTATAGATAGATATATAATCTCTACAGATAGATATATAAATGTATCTAACTATATCTTTCTATCTGCATTGGTATTTATATCTATTAATCTATCCGCATATGAGTTGTGTATACACATTGATACTGGTTTCACTGAGTCTTGGTTCGTCAAACCTGATCCAGTGAATCCCAACTCACCAAAACTCCGAGACAGGCTTTAACATGGACCTGGAGAGGGGCTAAGTCCCACTCTCCTGGTTGTTAGTGATCAGTGAATCAGGTTCAGTGATCATTGACTTGAATAAACCCAGTTCACACACACACACACACACACACACACACACACACACACACACACACACACACACACACACACACATATATATATATATATATATATATATATATATATATATATATATATATATACATATATATATATATATATATATATATATATATATATATATATATATATATATATATAAAATATATATATATATATATATATATATATATCTATATATATATATCTATATATATATATATATATATATAGATATATATATATATATATATATATATATATATATATATATATATATATATATATATATATATTCACTTTATAATTTTGAAATACCGAAAGGTTGAATTTCAGTCTCTCAAGACCATAAAGTCGAATCCACAAAAAAACGACAGCCCAAAACCGTGAAACTTCAAATCGCGAACACACCATAAACCACACCACAATACCCACACTACAAAAAAACCCCACAAAAACATAACACCACACATCTACAAACCTACACAAGGTGCACCTACCACACCCTTCCACTTATATATACTAACTCCGAGTTTTCACAAACAGACAAAGACATTCTACAGTCACTCGCGTGCATGTGCACACACACACACACACACACACACACACACACACACACACACACACACACACACACACACACACACACACACAAACACCACCACATCCAACACTTAAACTCTCATACTTTCACCTGCATACCCTAACCCATACATAAAACATACAAACACACTCACATACACTCAAACTCCTTCCCAAAACCCTTACAAAACACCCACTTACCTTAAATTCCACCTAAATCCACACACTACACCGGACACCATCCATAAAAAACACTACACGTCACGTAGCGTAAAACCATAACCGTGAATTCGACATATTCAGATTCGCGATTATGTACTTTGGCTATTTTGAAGATTCGACTTTATGATCTCGAGGTACTGAAATTCAACCTTTCAGTATTTTGAGATTATAAAGTGAATCTATATATATATATATATATATATATATATATATATATCTATATGGATCTATGTCAGAACATCAGAATGTCAGCTTTTCAGAAAGTTAAATTTCATATGGTCAAAACTACATGATCAACTTTTGAAAAAGTCGAACAAGACAAAACAACAAAAATCTACACTTATGTAGGAGAATCAAGTTCCCCTCCTCCCACCTACATATTATATATACAAACTCTGAGATTGTTATACAGTGGGGAAAAGGGTAAATTCCCCAGTCCCCAATTACTGCAGTGTTTTGGAAAGTCAGTCATATGGTCTCGACCATATGAAGTTCGACTTTCTAAAACTTTAATCTTCAAAATGGAACCTGTACATACACACACACACACACACACACACACACACACACACACACACACACACACACACACACACACGTATACATATAGTTTTATATATATATATCTATATATAGATATATATATATATATATATATATATATATATATATATATATATATACAGGTTACTATGACAATGTTGAGTGCATGGTTGGGAAAAAAAATGGGAATGTCGAACCTCATTTGGCTGATTCCCGTATCATCGACCAGTAATACTGCAAGTGTGCAGTTTAGCGAATGCCACTGCGCATTCGCTCATATGTCATCGGATTAATGATTACAGATCACTGTACAGTGGGGCTCAGGATAACATGAGTCAGTCACTTATAGGTAAACCAAATAGGAACACCACACAAAACCACATAAGGACACACTGAGTATATACAGATGTTCCATAAAAGACAACCTAGACAGTAATTAAACTGGAGCATTGAACACTGTGAGACAGCAGTGGTAACTACTGCTATTACCGTACTGTCACACAATCTGTAATGTTATTCCAAACTGCGTTTATTTCCTTAATTCATATTGATATATTATACCCTTGTGCCCCACTCCTATAGTGTAGACTGTGGTTAATAATTATCTCAGGACTAGTCCACTTATTCAGTTAACAAACAGAATAAATAATTACATTTATAATAAAAGTCATTACAGAAACTGGGAAACTGGATACAAAATCATAGCTTTGTATCTGAGCTGGAAAACAAATGATTAAGGAAAATTAGTCAGCATTTTACTTTCACCTAGGATGATGTCTCAATACAAATAGAAAAAGATTGACTTCAATGACTGGCTTAGTTTCTAGTGTCATTCTAAGAAGAACCAGTATCTGTCAGCCTGGTATGACATGATCGACAGACCATGATGCTTTGTCAGAGATGATCTTCAACTGTCACCCCTGGGATTTTGGCTACTGGCTAAGGCTCTTGCCACCTCCATAGTGCCTTTTTAGGCAGTGTCTCAAGGACAAAATTTCTGTTGCAAAACCTCTATCTAAAAACAACCCCAAGGCTATGCTGTTAAATGCTAGGAGTCTTAACATGAAAATGCACTCACTGGAAGCAGTCCTGACCTTGTAAGGTGCAGACATTTGTGCAGTCACAGAGAGCTGGTTCAAGGCTGTGGATAGCATGCTAGCCATACCAGGTTACACCTCCTTCCACACATTCAGACCACAAACTGAAGGCATGAAAACTAAAGTAGGCAGTGTATCAATATTCATTAAAGATAAATACACCTCCAGATTGGTTAAACGGTATGATTCCCTGGAGATACTTAACTGTTGGTAAGACACCTATTCAAGTCATTGCCAGCTACAGGACACCCTCCATGAATCAGGACACCCACTCAGCCTATTTGGATCTACTTGAGTCTATCAAGATACATCCGAACACCATGGTTTTGGGCGACTTTAACTACCCATCTACTGACTGGGTAAATTACTCATGCTCAAACTCACTTGCCAAAAGGTTCCTAGACTTTGTTAACTCCAGTGCCCTGGACCAGCTGGTTGAAACCCACACAAGGGGTGCCAGCATCCTGGAGCTGGTGCTTACCAAGATGGGAGACCACTGTAGCAAACCAACTGTGAAGTCTTGTCTGGTGAGATCTGACCACAAATCAGTCTCATTTGAAGTAATTATCACACCTGACCCCCCCCCCCCAGCAGCAGATTATAAACTCTTACAGGATGGTATAAATAGCTTCACTGCACCTCCCCCTTTAGATGGAACACTACCTCTTAAATCCATTCAGAATGCGACTCATTTAAAACACAACTACAACCACCTAAAAATCAATGGATCTGTTCCTGTACATCTCCAAGATAAATGCCTCTGTTATCCTCAGATGGAACTGGCGACTATGCAGAGTTCTACACCAATGCTTTATACAAACACCTGTATAACCGCATTGATTTGGCCATACCTGATAGGACCAAAACAAGCTCTTCAAGAAAGAGCAAACCTGCCTGGTGGCCAACTGCCATTAACAGGCTTTACAATAAGATGTAAAATATGTATACATACATATCTATATCTATATAGGTTCATAGATTAGTACTAGGCTATTTGCCCTTGTGGGCCATTTTAAGCCTAGCCAAGTACCCCATGTGAGAATCAAACCCTGCACCTTGTGTCTGCAACCATTCTGCCATCCTCCCACCCCTATATCTATATCTATATCTGTATATATATATATATATATATATATATATATATATATATATATATATGGGTCTATCTTAGTTCATCGACATTTCATAATAGCGAAAAAGGATTTAACGACACCATAATATCGAAAGTCACGTCACCGACGCCAGAAGATCGACAAGGCAGAAGACCGACGGAGGAAGACACCGACGCTGAGAAGCTGCGATGGGGAAAGGATATGTAAGTATGCGGTAGTGACGGACGATAGGGCAGTAAGGTAAGTGCGATGCTGGTGTTTAGTAGGGTAGGGTGGGATAAGTGAGTTAGGGTTAGGGCGCCGGGTTAGGTGAGTGTGCAGTAAGGTAAGTGCGATGCTGGTGTTTAGTAGGGGTAGGTGGGATAAGTGAGTTAGGTTAGGCCGGTTAGGTGAGTGTGCGAGTAAGGTAAGTGTCACGATGTTGGTGTTTTGTAGGTGGGATAAGTGAGTTAGGGTTAGCGCGGGTTGGGTGAGTGTCGATAGTGACGGACCTTAGGGTAAGGGTTTGGGTTAGGGTTGTAGATAGTTGTGTATGTATGGGTTAGTGTTTGTTTGTAAGGATTTTGGTGTGCTTGTGTTGTGTGGGTGGGTGTTGGATAGGGGATGTGTTTTGTTTGTTGGTATGATGTGTCGGGTGTATGCAATGTCGTGTTTGTGAACTGTCGATCTTCTGGCATCGGTAAAATGACTTTCGGTGTTTTGGTGTCGGTTAATTCGTTTTTGGTATTTTGAAATGTCGATGTACTAAGGTAGATCCATATATATATATATATATATATATATATATATATATATTTATATACATAGATAAAGATATATATATATATATATATATATATATATATATATATATATATACTTTTTTTTTTATATATCAATCTCTCTCTCTCTCTCTCTCTATATATATGTATATATATATATATATATATATATATATATATATATATATATATGTGTGTGTGTATGGTTCCCTATCAGTTGATCAAATGTTCAGAAACTCGAACTCCATATTGTCGAGACCATATGATCGAGTTTTTGAAAACTTGAAGCTTTTCAAAAATGATCGTGGTACAGAGAGGATTAGGAAATCTACCTTTTTCCTCACTGTAGTGTGATCTTGGAGTTGGTATATATAATGTAGAGGGGTGTGGGGGGTGCAGGGGGGTGCAAAAACATAAAAAAGGTAAATTTTTATTTTTTTTTTAAATGATGTTCACATTTTTGGAAAATTTCAACATTTGGTCTCTTTGATATTTTTTTTTGTTTCCGAAAAGTCGATCATCTGACATAGACCCTATCTAGATATATATATATCTATGGATCGACTTTACAAGCATGAAGTTTCAAAACTTAAAACTACAAATGGTCAAGACCATAAGACTGAAGTGCTAAATAAATAAATATACCAATTTCAAGATCACTCTACAGTGATAACAATGGTAAACTTCCCATTCCATGCTGTATGGTGAGCTCCATTCAAAAAGTTTGAAGTTTCAAAGCTTCAGTGTTATGGTCTCGACCATTTGCAGGCTGAAGTTTTGAAACTTCAAGCTTGTGAAGGGAATCCATATATATATATATATATATATATATATATATATATATAGAGAGAGAGAGAGAGAGACATATATATATATATATATATATATATATATATATATATATATATATATATCTATATACACATACACATATTTAGCTACAGATATATATATATATATATATAGAGAGAGAGAGATATATAGGGTCTATATTAGAACATCAAAGTATTACTACTTCGAATGTTCTAATATCGAACCATTTCACACGAAACACCACAACATCGAACATTCAAAACAGCAAATTCTTTCCCAGGGAAAAAATCGCTCTTCCAACAAACATACACACAACACAAGCACATCAAAATACATAATCCACAAACATACACCACAAAACCCTACACTAAACCATACATACACTACTAGCTATCCACTTTCCTTAACCCATCCCTAACCCTAACTCACCTGTCCCATCATAACTCTAAAGTCTTTCACTATCGCACACCCACCTCACCCGTGCCCTAACATCCACACATTCGCACACTTACCTCAACTCGACCCGTGATTTCCCACCACAGTCTTGATACTCGCGAAGTCACAGAAACGGCCCACCAAATTCTTACTTTACAGTTTGAACATCTGGTATTCGATATTCAGCCATTTCGACGGACTAATATAGACCATATATATATATATATATATATATATATATATATATATATATATAGATGTATATTTATGGTTTCACTTCAGAAGCCTGAAATATCACAAGCCTGAATTTCATAAGCTGGAAGACCAAAAGCCTGAAAATTCAAAATCCTGAAAACTCAAAAGCCTGAATCCCATAAGACTGAAAATATACAGAAAACAAAGAATGACAATTTTCCAGTACAAGGACACACGAAGTACCGGACCCTTTGTGGGGGCCTTTTTTTATGGAAAAAAGCCACGCAGACACCAGGAAAGTTTGATTTGAGCGCTTTCGTTCGCACTTTTATTATAAAGTACAAGAACTTCTTCAGAAATCAAAACAAGTGCATTCCTTCAGGCTATAAGTACATTAAGTGATGTCATGTATGACCTCAGGTGTGGGCAGGTGTTAGTGTAGGCAGGTGCCTGTGGGTGGGAGGGGCCTGCTATGGTTACCTGATCCACTTGAGTATACATTTGATATTGAGACTACCATTGAGGCCTGGGTAGTTGTCAGCCCCTAGCTTAATTTGCCACTTCAGTTCTCTGACTTCAAGTGGGGTGCTGGAGTCTTCGCTGAAACTGGGGGCACTTTCGAGTACTAGGAAGTGGAACCTAGCTGGTTTGATGCAGTGTATTGCATGTTTGGCCAGGGCATTGTTGTGGTCCGCTCTCCTAATGGCTTGATAGTGTTCTTTCACCCTGTCGCTGAGTTTCCTGGTGGTCATGCCAATGTAAAAACATTGGCAGTGCGTGCATCTGCTGAGATACACCACCTGGGTAGAGTTGCAGTCAAATGGTCCCTGTGGGTAGATGGGGCTGCAGTTACCTATTTTGACTGGGACTTCTGTGCAGATGTATTGACAGCATACACACTGCCCACAGGGTAGGGTCCCTATGGGTCTGTCATGACTCAGTTGTGTGTCTCTCTTCATTTCAAATGAAGTTTTGAGAGAGTGGCATCTTTTGTGGGTGAAAGAAGGGGTGGTCCCTAGTGACTTGCTAAGGTCAGTGTTGCATGTCAGTATGTCCCAGTTTAGTGCCAGGGTATCTCTTATTTTGATACCATCAGTGGAGATGGGGATTGGGAACCTGGGTTGAGGTTCATCTTTGGGATCTTCTTTTCGAACTTCCCGTATATCAAAATGGGCTGGTGCCTGGAGTGTCTGTGTTCATTCACCTCTCGGGCTATTTTGTTGACCAGTCCTTTGGGGTAGTTCTTTTCTAGGAACATTTGTTTCAGTTGTAGGCTCATGGTGTAGAATTGAGCATCGTTGCTGACAATTCTGCTGAGTCTCACAAACTGCCCTTTGATTACATTTTTTTTCATGAAGTTGGGGTGTAAACTTCTGTAATCAAGTAGGTTGTTCCTGTGGGTGGGTTTCCTATACAGGTTGGAGGAGAATGTCCCAGTGTCTGGGTTGAAGCTGAGCGAGATGTCCAGGAAATTGACATGGGTGCCTTTGTCTCCTATGGTGAAACTTAGGAACGGGATACTGCTCATGACATCCCCTAGGAATACATTTAGTTCTTGGGGTGTGCCCTTCCAGAGGAAGAAGAGGTCGTCTATGTACCTCTTGTACAGGTGGACTTTGTTGAACCCTTTTAAGTGGGTAAGGGTATCTTCTTCCCAGGCACAGAGTACCAAGTTAGCATAGGCAGGGGCAACTTTAGCTCCCATGGCCACTCCTTTCAGCTGTTTGTATATGGTGTCCCCGAACTCGAAGAAGTTGTTGTTCAGGACCAATTTCAAAAGTGTACATAGGGTGTCTGCCCTTTGGGGTGCGACCCTTCGGTGTGTCACCAGGTATTTTTTGACCAGTTGTATTCCTTCTTTCTGAGTGACTAGTTGGAAAGGAGTGCCCTGTGTTTCTCTTTGGATCAAGTGGATCTCTTTAAGAAAATCCCAGGAGTCCTTGAGATAGTACTTAGAGGTTTGGACTAGTGGGTTAAAGTAGAAGTCCAGTAGTTCGGAGACAAACTCTGTCTTGGTCTTTTTGGAGGAGACTATGTGTCTCATAGGGGGGTCCTGTTGGTTTTTGTGGATCTTTGGGATCCCAAATAGGCGCCCTACTGTGGGTGAATCTACGGACATGAAATCAAATTCCTCTTCTGTGATTTCCTGTCTGTAGGCTAATATATATATATATATATATATATATATATATATATATATATATATATATATATATATATGTGTGTGTGTGTGTGTGTGTGTGTGTGTGTGTGTGTGTGTGTGTGTGAGTGTGTGTGTGTTTGTGTGTCTGTGTGTGTGTGTGTGTGTGTGTGTGTGTGTGTGTGTGTGTGTGTGTGTGTGTACACGTATATTTGCATGATTATATTCCTTTTCATAGCCCCGCTGCATAAATGCTTTTTTCTTTTCTATTTTTTTTTTTTTTACACATTTTAACGAAAGTGCTTTTTCGGTAAAAGCGCTTTCGTTAAAATGTGTTGGGTGATGTTGGGTTCGGCTATTGCAGCTTCATGCAATAGTCCTAGACCCATATATTTATATCTATATTTATTTTTATATCCATGAATGCACATATTTTGTGTATATAAACATAAACAAATTGTGAATAGAATAACTGTTTACAACTATATTTATGTTTACTTACAGCTTTTTGCATACATATACATAGTTTTTTTTTAATTCACACACAGATTTCTAATTACAGATAGCTGCATTTATGTAACATGCCTTTACACTATCACTGTATTTTTTTTAAAGTTATGCAAATTAAGATGAAAAGGTGAAATATTAAAGTACTTACTGTAGATCTCTGGCTTTCTTGCCCTAACCTAGGAAGCCCACTCAGACAGCTGGTCAGGCGTCTACTTCTACAGGTCATCATACCAGTGATGTTACTGGTGCCCAGACCAGACTGGTGGTCACCTAACTACTGCCAGATGTCATAGGTTCATAGATTAGTACTAGGCTAACTGCCCTTGCGAGCCATTTTTTTAAGCCTAGCCAATTATCCCTTGTGAGACGCAATCCCCGTACCTTGTGTTTGTAAGACAAACACCTTAACCATTAGGCCACCCTCCCAGCCCCAAATAAACAGTCTCTCCAAGGCTCAAACCCAGGACCCTGCACACCATAACTAAAGTGATTTACCACTAAGCCATGTCAGATATAAGTCATATATCAGATATATGTCAACCTTCTTCCACTGCATTTTCAATTTTCTGCAGGTATGATTCTAGCAGGAGGTAGATCATGATCTTAGCATCTTTATGTTACTAGCCTAGAGCTTCAGCCATCTTTCAAAAGTGCCAGAAACAAAGTGATTAATGTAACAATAACACAGAGGGTCAGAGGGTGGGAACCACACTTTCTGAGGTGTATAATTGTCATACCCAGCCCATGCAGCCATACTGGCTGAAAGTAATATTTTTGTCATGTTATGTTTACTAATTGCATTTCAACAGTGACATGGAGATCATTTTTTAATTGAATATGTAACAACAATGTTGGTATGGTAGGAGAAATCAATGATTAATGCATTTCTTTTTTATGTACTTATATGTGGATTTGCTTATGCAGTTTAAAGTTTTCACTTGAATTGTTAAGTTCTCATTATGATCTTGCATTAATAAGTTATGGAAGCATGATTTTTGAAGTAGTGTTCTCATATTATTGTTTTGTAACTGAAAATGTTTACTAACTCCAAAAAAGAATCCACAGACTCGAAAATCCAAACGGACCAATTGTTTATTGAACCAAAACACAAGTTAAGCACTTTCGTCAGTCCAATCAGCTGACTTCTTCAGAACAAATTAAAAAACTCACAAGGAGCCTTTTGTACTTTAAAGTAAGTCACATGCCTAAATGGAAAAAACAAATTGCTTAAATAGATCAGACAGTTTAAATAAACATGCCAATTCATGTCATAAAAACAAATACAAATACATGCAAATAAAATAATTTTAAATAATATAAGAAAGTAGTCTCAAATAACAACTAAAATTAATGCCATCGTTGATTCCAGGAAAGTTGAGTGCGTCCAATTTTAGTTGCCAGCACAACTCCCTGAACTCAAGACGGTCATTCCACGGTCCACCCCTAGGATCCTCTAAAACCTGGTCTATCACAACAAATCTAAAATCATGCCCAGGGAATTCAGGAGAATGTTTGCAAAGGGCATTAGTAGTGTTCCCCATTCTTATTTCCCTACAATGCTCATAAATCCTTTCTTTAAAGTGTCATTTGGTTTTACCGATGTAGAGCCCAATGCATTTGGTGCATAGGGCTGCATAAACCACACCTTTGGTATAACAAGAAAAACTCCCTTTAACTTTAATTATGGTGTTCTTGATTCTTATCATGTTTTTACAAAGAATGAAATTGCATTGTGTACAAAAAACACACTTCCTAGTACCCTTATACCTTTTGAGGCAGGAATTTTGTGTTTCTCTTTCCAAAAGGTCTTTGATAGTAGAGCCCCTTTTAAAAACAATACAGGGTTCAAAACCCAATTTATCTAAAATATTACCTTGTCCATGGAGAACATGCCAGTTTTTCTTCAGTATATCAGAAATATACTGGTAGTCAAGAGAAAATTTAGTAAAAAATGAACACACATACTTGTTGCTATCCGTGTTTAAACTGGGTTGTTCCACTGGAAGAATATTTACACTATCCTCTTTTTTAAGTGGTTGTTAAAACCTACCATTCTGTCGTAACTGTTGGACATCTTTGTGTACTTGATCAATTAAAAGAGGTGGGTACCCCTAGCCAGAAACATGTCCCTTAAGGTAGCACACTATAGTTGGTAATCTACATCCAAACTAACCATCCGTGAAATCCTGACATATTGACCTTTTATAACTCCCCGTTTAACATATTCTGGGTGACAACTCTCATAGTGTAACAAATGGTTACAATAAGTTGATTTTCTATAGAGGTCACTAACAAAACCACCTAAATCTGTGTTCTTCCTTATGGTAACATCTAAGTAATTAGTTTCATCTGTTCTAAAAGTATAAGTGAAATGCAAAAATTCAGTTGTCCCATTAATGCAGGAAATAAATTCTTGTACATCACTGAAGTCCCCATTCCAAACAAAAAACAAGTCGTCTATATAATGCAAGCAAAGGTTCCATTTGTTCAAAAAAGGGAGTTAAGTAAAAAACTTTCTCTCCCACATTAACATAATATTGATAGCAAAAATGGGGGCACAAGCAGCCCCCATAGCAACTCTGCTTTTTTGAATAAAAAATTGGTCTTCAAAATATACAAAATTGTACTTTAGTACCATCTCCATAAGGGTAATCAGTACTGATACCTCATTGTTGTTAAACTTATGACAGTCGTAAAGAAATTCTTCAAACCATTCCAAACCTAACTGGTGAGGAATGACATTAAACAAGTTAACAACATCAACAGTTAAGAAAGAACTATTAGTATCAAAGTTCAATCCATTAAGTTTTTCAAGAAAATGCCAAGAATCAACGCAGATGTGTTCCTCAGATTTTAGAACATTTTTGATTATAACATCTACGTATTTACCCATAAAATATCTTTTTGAACCAGCTGCACTAACAATGGGTCTAAAGGGTGGGTTAAACTGATCCTTATGAATCTTAGGAATGCCGAAAATGCTTGACACCCTAGGAAATTTTACAGAAAGAAAGTCAAATAAATCGACATCAATTTATCCTTGGTCAAAAAGGTCTTTCAAAGCTAATTCAATTTTGTAGTAAGAAATGTTTACATAATTAAGTGAGGTCTCCTCATAAAAGCCTCCTTCAAAAAGTAAAGCATTCATTCTTGTACTGTAATCATCCTTAGTCATAATAACAGCTCTCCCACCCTTGTCGGGTTTCATTACCCTAACCCCCCGGATTCACGAATCCTCCGTGTAAGACTAAATAAGTCTTACTCGGAAACTGCAGTTGAATGGTATGATGTCAGCGTGCCATGCATATTCATGAGGGCATGCTGACTCTACTCCAAGTCTAACACGGACCGTGCAGGAAGGCAGAGGGCGTGTCTGACTGCCGAGCAGTCTAAAGGTCCACACCCCTGCAAGTGTCTGAATTGTGAAATGTCAACACACATGAGCGAGTCCGCTCAAATGTCTACATACCCAACACTACACTCCCTCACATTGTAAATCCCTAGTACAGTTATAAAATGTCAAACTTATTTTTTTTTTATCATTCTCGATATAGCTGCCCATATTTGCGCGTGTGTGCGTGGGTGTGCCCATTGCTTAGCCACAGTTAGCAATTCCGACATCGAAGAGCATAATAAGAAATGTTTATGCAAATTAAGCCAAATAGCAGTAGCATAGTAGTAGAGCCTTTGCACAAAGAGGAGGTATTCACAGTTCGAGTCCCACCACTCCCCATTCTATTTTATGTTAAAATAGTATATGAAATAATTCCTGACATATATGAAAAAAAATTTACTAAAATGCATTGAAATGGTCTATGTATCAGTGAACAAAATGTATATATATAAATATAAGAAGGATCCTGACATATAATTGCCTGTAGCTAAGCAGCACTTTACCCAGCTCAGTATAGTTGCTTGTAGTTAAGCAGCGCTTTACCCAGCTCAATATAGTTGCCCATAGCTAAGCATCACTTTACCCAGCTCAATATAGTTGCCCATAGCTAAGCAGTGCTTTACCTATCGCAATAGGTTTGTGCGGAGCTGCGCACCGCACTAACCAACGCACCATAGGACAACGTGGGGCAACATAGAACAAAGTTGCCTAAACACAGCCACGCCCCCTAGCCTGTCTGGATTTTTACCTTGGCAAATTTATACCAGAACAACATTCAGTTTGTTTAATACTGAATTACATTATTTAATAAGAGTTTAAGGACCTAGGTACTTATATAAGTTCTAATCTATTGTTTAAAAAACACTCCTGTGTTGTTAAGGCCAAAGAATTGTGTTCAGTGGGATTACATGTGAAATATTCCACTATGGGATTTAACACAGTTCATGTAAAATTATACACAACTTATGAAAGGCCCAAAATGGAATACAATTCTTAATTTTGCTTCTGTTTGAAGGGTTATTTATCTGCCCTTGAGAGTATATAAAGGAAGTTAACAACTCAACACCATAAAAACCAACTGCTAATCATTAGCGAACCGGAGTTCCGCTGTGGCAACCCCTAACCGGGAAAAGCTGAAAGACAAACAACAACAACAACAAAGAGAATCATAAATTCATTTTCTTCATCTTAAGATCCTTACAGATCCATAACCTAGTAAGTGCCTATGAACCTAGGAGTCTATTGTGAGATCTTCACTTCTAAGAATGCTCAGAAAAACTTATCTATAATCGGCCATGTGGAAGACTCTGTTTAGCCTGCTGAGTTACTTATGATGAAGAACTG
>NC_056743.1:1883211483-1883213983 GCF_019279795.1 Protopterus annectens
GGCAGTAACAATGCGAGTTCTATGTATAACAAAGATCTGCACGTTAGCGACTACCACACAGCGAATAAAGATAATGTTGTTTCTATAGTGAATTCCAAAGATAATTCCAAAGATAGTTCTAAAGAAAGTACCAGTAAAAACAATGAGCTACGCCATAGCGACTACCAGATGCGTAGTGAAACCCACTGCATTAAGAGAAAAGTATTTAGCACTGAGACTCCTACAGAGAGTTCAAGCCGCGGCACTAAAGAACCTGTTGGCGCCTTTTTTGTGGCGAACAGCAGTGAGTCATCAGAAAATGCCAACGCTAATTTTCAGGTTTCTAGCCACAATGAAAATGATAAGTGTTTCAATAGGGGTAATGAGGACGCAGGCTGCATTAAGATAGTAGATACTGCTGTGAGAAAGTCAGATGTCTTCCACAATGAGAATATCAATCCTGCATATGTTAAGTTCGATAAGTTCCACGATGTGTTTTTCAATCCTGTTCATGTAAAGTGTGATGCATTACAAAATAAGAATACCAATCAAGGTAGCTCATTGCATGATTCTCAGCACCTTACTCGCATTCAAACGGACAAACACACTGCAGGCAACAGTAACCAGGAACGTATCTCAAAGCATCCCACCAAGACTCCGAGTCACCCCACAGTGAGAACTGTTGGTTCAGACAACACGGAGATAGACCACCCCCCTAGCCCACTAGACAACGTGTTTGTCAAAAAGACAACACACACAAATAACTTACCATCCACAAGCCTAAAAAGCTTAGAGAACCTTGTTTTCAAAAGACCCTATACGACAGAAACCCATAGCTCTGGACCTAGCACGAGCTATGCCTCTAAAGCCTCAGAGGCACCAAACGATACACCCAGGCCAACTGCTAGGGCATTAGGGACGTCAGGCAGCCCGGTTCCCCCAGACCAGAGGAACTGTAGCCACCTGCAGCTTTCTCCACCCGGACCAACTGCTAGGGTGATAGAGATGTCAGGCAGCCCGGGTCTTCCAGACCAGATGGACAGTAGCCACCGAAAGCTTTCTCCTGCCAATTCTCTTCACAGTACCAACTGCCACGTCCGAAGTAAGAACAGGATGCTCTCAGGAGCGATCCAACAGGAGGGTCTCACCCCCACCACCCCCACCAACTCCAGACAGGTCTTAAGTGAAAGTACAGGATACGAGACTCCCCCCATACTTACCTACTCAATCCCCTCCTCCTCAGAGGGCGACACAGACTCTACCCAATCTAGTCAGGACAGCCAAGTTGGCCCACCTGTACTAAGAAGGAAGAGTACCATCAACCCCACACTTAACACACATATCAGTGTGTTTGCCAAAGTTTGTGAATCAGAAATAAGAACACTGCTAGGCAAAAAACCCCCTAGGCAGCACCCAAATATATCCCACCAGGAGAAGGAAGCACTCAAGCGACTTACCCACAATGACCAGATTAGAATTCTTAAAGCAGATAAAGGGGCAGGTGTGGTGGTCATGTCAGAGGCAGACTACACCACCAAAATGCAGAAAGTCCTAGATGACAAACAAAGTTATCTTAAGGTCCCCAAAGAAGAAGTATTACACAGCTTCAGGACCATTGACTCAACCCTTATGCTATTAGCCTACAGACAGGAAATCACAGAAGAGGAATTGGATTTCATGTCTGTGGATTCACCCACAGTAGGGCGCCTGTTTGGGATCCCAAAGATTCACAAAAACCAACAGGACCCCCCTATGAGACACATAGTCTCCTCCAAAAAGACCAAGACGGAGTTTGTCTCCGAACTACTAGACTTCTACTTGAACCCACTAGTCCAAACCTCTAAGTACTATCTCAAGGACTCCTGGGATTTTCTTAAAGAGATCCACAGGATCCAAAGAGAAACACAGGGCACTCCTTACCAACTAGTCACTTTGGATGTAACTGCCCTATACCCAAGCATTCCTCACAAAGAAGGAATACAACTGGTCAAAAGATACCTAGTGACACACCGAAGGGTCGCACCCCAAAGGGCAGACACCCTATGTACACTTTTGAAATTGGTCCTGAACAACAACTTCTTCGAGTTCGGAGACACCATATACAAACAACTGAAAGGAGTGGCCATGGGGGCTAAAGTAGCCCCCGCCTATGCCAACTTGGTACTCTGTGCCTGGGAAGAAGATACCCTCACCCACCTAAAAGGGTTTGACAAAGTCCACCTGTACAAGAGGTACATTGACGACCTCTTCTTCCTCTGGAAGGGCACACCCCAAGAACTAAATACGTTCCTAAGAGAGGTCATGAGCAGTATCCCATTCCTAAGCTTCACCATAGGAGACAAAGGCACCCATGTCAATTTCCTTGACGTCTCACTCAGCTTCAACCCAGAAACAGCGACATTCTCCTCCAACCTATATAGGAAACCAACCCACAGGAACAACCTTCTGGACTACAGAAGCCTACACCCCCACTTCATGAAAAAAAATGTTATCAAAGGGCAGTTTGTGAGACTCAGCAGAA
>NC_056743.1:1883218983-1883236374 GCF_019279795.1 Protopterus annectens
TTTTTTAATTATTACCAACTTTCTGATTTAAATGCCCGCATTTGCATTTGTTTCCTCCCTTTCCTTAACTAGTTTAGTCCAGATACAGATTCTTAGTTTTAGCACTTGAATTTGCTTATTCGTGATGAGCACTTTTTCAGAACTTGTAAGCATTAAATAACCTACTAATTACTGCAGCACTCAACCTTCCTCATTACCTAAAGGAAAACAGTATTGGTACTTACTTTCCTCACTTGCTTAGAGAAAAACAGCTCTTGTGTTCACTTTCCTCACTTGTCTAGAGGAAAATAGTTTTTTATTTAGGCATGTCCAAGGGTCAGCTCCCAGTGTTCTCTCCTGTCTATCTGATGAATCTGGGCATCTTGGGCAATGTAGAAATTGCCTCATGTACATAGACAACCCTCTCCTCCTTCCACCCAACACTGCAACCTGTGAGAGATGCACTTATCTAGCCAAACTGGAGGTAAAGCTCTCTCCAATCAAGACTGAAATTGACAGTCAGGAGGAGAAGGTAAACACTTGCACCACACAACACTCATCACATAGTCTCACTAAATCTACACCACCAAAATCCACACATAGAAACACAAAAACATTTGCGGAGGCTCTCAATAATATTCTGTTCAAGCAACAGAGACCTCCAAAGCAGACATGCAAGCAACCCCCCCAACACAACCCAAATGACATATGGCCCGCAGACTCAGTGTGCCACTCAACCGCAGCCAATAAGGCAAAACAACGTACCCAACACACTAGTCATAGGTTACTCTATAGTCAGGCACACTGATGTCCCACTCACCACGCTAAACAAGGAAAACGTTACTGTCAGCTGCCTGTCGGGTGCCAGGATCCTCCACATAACCCACGCTCTCAGGTCACTCCACAACAGGTACAAACATGACTCTGTCCTTGTCCATGTTGGTGTGAATTACCTTAGATGTTCTTCCCTGGACTACATGAAAAGAGACATGGAAGAGCTCTCCGATCTTGTAGCCCAGACAGGTATGACCCTAGCCCTGAGTAGCATTCTGCCATCACCCAGAATGATGCCGCAGTACAAGGACAAAATGATTGACTTTAACAATTGGGTAAGCTTCTGGTGCCATTCTAAAGGGATCCAGTATCTGTCTGCCTGGGATGACATGGTTGACAGACTACGATGCTTTTCCAGAGATGACCTGCACCTGTCAGCCCTGGGATTCCGGATACTGGCTAAGGTTCTTGCTGCCCCTGTAGTGCCTTTTTCAGGCAAGGTTCAAATGACAAATGCACCACCATAACAGGAACAGGCAAGCAAAAACTGAGGGTGATGCTACTCAATGCTAGAAGTCTAAATCTCAAAATGCACTCCCTCGAGGCACTCCTTAAAATTGAGAACATCGATATCTGTGCAGTGACTGAGACCTGGTTCAAGGCTCCAGAGAGCACCCCTGCACTACCAGGCTATAACTCATACCACACTTTTCGACCATGTAACCTGGACCGGAACACCAAAGGCGAGATGTGTCCATATTCATTAAGGATATCCACACCTTCAGGCTAGTTGCTCAGCATAATGCAGCAGAGGTTATCCAAGTGCAACTAACTCTGGGCAAAACTGCAATCCAAATTGTCGCATGCTACAGATCACCCACCATGCCCCAGGATTCCCACTCCTCTTTTCGTGATGTACTGGAAAATATTAGGGTTCAACCAAACACCCTAATAATGGGCGATTTCAACTACTCCACCATTAACTGGGAAAACTACTCATGTACCAACTCCTTTGCTCAACGCTTTCTGGAATTCATAAACTCCAATGCCTTGGATCAACTTATCCACACCCCCACCAGGGGCATCAGTATCCTAGATCTAGTCATTACCAACATGAGTGACCGGTGTTCCACACCTGAAGTCAACGCCTCATTGGTCCGATCCGACCATAAGCTAATTACCCTAGATATCCACATCCCGCCCCCACTCCCCCCATTAAGGAAACCATGGTAAAAAATTTCTCCAAAGCCAACTTCATGCTTTTTAAGATAGAAGTGGTGAACTTCATGACACCCATGCAGATGGATAATACAGTTACGACTACTGAATCCTACACATTTGCACTTTATAAGCACTTACATGAGTGTATGGCTCGTGCTATCCCAAACAGAACCAAGACGCTATCCTCCAAAAAAAGGAAGCCAATCTGGTGGTCCCCTGCCATAAACAACTGTACAACAGAAGGAAGAAACTGTTGCAAACGAGAGTAAAATCCCATGAGTGGAGGAGCTCCCTGGTCAGCCTCAGTAAGAAGCTGCAGTCCCTGATAAAATTCTCCAAAGCTAGTTACTTAAACAAAATCACCACTGATTCTAAAGACAACCACAAAGCATTCTATAGCTATGTCAAGAATCTCAATGGCAACACTCAGATCTGCTCTGAGTTACAGCACAATGGCACTAAATATACAGACCCAACTGATATTGCCAACATCCTGGCAGATAGGTTCAGTGCTGTCCCCCCCCTCTCACCCCCTAAAGAGCCCATCTCTATACTGGAAGAATGCAAAGTTCTTGTAATCACGGCTGCACAGGTAAAATCCACACTCTCCAAAGCCAAGAACACAGCATCCATGGGACCAGACAACATCCCAGGCTGCCTTCTACACGAACTACAGAACGAACTGGCACCCCATCTAAGTACCATGTTCAGTCATAGCCTCACCTCAGGCTTTGTGCCTGCTGAATGGTGCACAGCGACGGCTATCCCACTCCACAAGGGGGGAGCCACCATGGACCCCGGGAACTATCGCCCCATTAGCCTGAAGAGCCTGGTCTGCAAGGCCATGGTACTTATCATCATGGAACTTATAAACAAAGACATTGGTAATCTCCAAACTCTGGACCCCACCCAGTTCTGGTTTGTGAAATGCAGATCATGTCTCCTAAACCTGATAAACTTCTTTGAAGCAGTCACCAAAGCCGTAGACAAGGGTAAGGTGGTTCACACAGCCTGTCTAGATCTTGACAAGGCTTTCGACACCATCCCCCACTCTGGAATTATAGATAAACTCACTAAACTAGGTATAAATCCCTATGTCACAAGATGGGTTGCCAACTGGCTCACTGACGGAACCCACACTGTGAAAGTAGCAGACTCCAAATCCGACTTCAGACCAGTGACAAGTGGAGTACCACAGGGTTCAGTCCTGGGTCCTCTCCTGTTTGGTTTCTACTTTTCTGAAGTACAGGCTAACACAGAAGGTCTGTGGCTAACGAAGTTTGCAGATGACTGCAAACTAGGAGCCATAATCGAAACTGCTAACAATGTGGACATCCTACAAAAGGGCCTCACTGAGATGCCTGGTGTCAAAGCCATGGCCTCAAGCTCATTGCCAAAAAGTGCATTGTCATCCCCCTTGGTGAAAACTCTGTACCCATGAACTGCAACATAGCCGGTAGTATACTTAACACCAAAAGTGTGATAAGAGACCTTGGGACACAGGTGGACAGTAGTCTCTCCTTTGATAGTCACATCACCACAGTAGTCAGGAAATCCTTCTACGCGGCATACCTCATCACAAAAGGTTTCTCATCCAGAAAAAAAGAGGTCATTGATGTCCTTCAAGGATGCATCTGCAGTCATAACAAATGGGTTGTCCTGTCGTCAGGCAGCCCTTCGGTCGGCCGGATTCCAAAGTCTGGGTCCGGCCGCTGATGTCGCACTTCACCCGACGTCATCTCTGCTGGTCTTCGGGTATAAAGGCATCAGCCGACGCCATTTTCCTCAGTCTTTCTTGCCGCGTGGCGCCCGAAGCAGAAGCTGTTCGCAAGTGCCGGTCGGTCAGATCCAGAGATTACTACTACCGAATACTACTCAAGACTTCTAAAAGCTAAGTACCCGTTGGGGACTCTTTCTTGCCTCAGCCGATGTCAGAAAAAGTAAATAACTGTTTAACTTGTGGGAAACAAATACCTCATAAAGATTTCCACTCTTACTGCCTACCTTGTTTAGGCCCAGACCACGACGTAGCAGCCTGTTTAGCCTGTGCTTCCTTCAACCGACGACGCTTAGGCGTCGGTCGGAGTTTGCTGAACAGTTTTTCGCCCAGATTTTGTACATTATGCCGCCGGATCCTCCGACTACCCAAATTGTTAAAAACGCAAAGAAAAGACCGACACTCGCGGTCCGCGGTTTCGCCGAAACCATGGTTAAGCAAGCGCGAGTGTCTCGGTTTCCGCCGAAACCGAGAAAACGGGTCAATCTTCAGCCGAATCCATGACTACTACTGAGGCTCCTGCTACCTTAGTTGAATCGGCCTCTGAAGTTTTGCCTACTACTGTGGTTCCTAGTGAATTATCAGACACCATCCCTTTGGATGTCTCTACCCCAGCACGTGGTGCTGCTAGGCCTCCTGCAGCCATGTCTATAAAGGCCTTTGCCAGGGCTAAAGCAGCCAAAACTGTTAAATCAGTGCCTGTTAAGACCCCTCACATAGGCCCACTTCTAGTTCACAAATGCTTACTCTGGCAGAGGATTTAATCTCCTTAATTAGGGATCCCAATCTCACCCGCACAGGGCCTCTCAGCCTGCAGCAAAGAGACCTAGAGCAGCGCCAGTGTCCTCTGATGATTCTTCGGATGACTCAGACATTACAGATCAACCAGAGGCTCCTTTTTCTACTTATGAAGATTCCGATGCTGAAGAATCCATTCCATCTGCCTCTCCACCAGAGGAATTTTCCTTTGGGGAAACCTTACATGCCATGAGAGAACAATTCCAATGGCAGGGACAAGATTTCTCAGATTCAAGAAAAAGGCTTAGGACCTTTCTGCACTTACCACAACATAGGCCCTTAGCTATACCTCCAGTTCTGCCTGTTGTGGATGATGCATTTAATGATGTTTGCACTGCTCCTGATACTTTACTTCCAGCCCCTGCCAAACCAGATAGATTTTACAGGGTGCCAGACACTCATCACCACCTATTCAAGGCCCCACTTGCAGATCCTGAGACTATATCCCAGGGGCCTAAGGCAGTAGCTTCGACCTCAACAAAAAACCCTCTCCCTTCTGAAAGGGAATCCAGGTCCTTAGAGAGATGGGGAAAAAGTTTACACCTCTGCTACTCTCTCAGCTAGAGCTTTAAACTGTCAGTTTCACATGATCCAATACCAAGAGTTTATGCTTGATCAGTTAACTAAGAAGCTGTCCTCTGATGACTCCTTAGATAAGAAATATGTTTTAGAAATGGTGAATAACATTCAGCAGGTTAGTAACCATTCTTTAAAATGTGGCTATGATGCACTGGAGGCTTCATTTAGATCAGCCATGACTGGCACAGTAATAAGAAGGCATGCATGGTTGAAGGAACAGGTTTTGCCGGATCATGTTAAAGCAAAGCTGTTAGATGCTCCTATGGATAAGGCCAGTCTATTTGGTACACCTGCTCAGCAAGTAATGAAGAAAATGGAAGAGAAGGCAAAATCTGTACAAACAGTTAAGGATTTCTTACAGGTTCAGCCCGCAAGGTTTAGCAGGAATTGGCCTGCCAAAAATTGGTCCTTTCCAGACTCCTCAAAATCTCAAAGAGGCAGGAATAGACGCTCTAGAGGCAGAAATCAACCCAGAGGAGGTGCCTATAGAGGACGCCAGTGGCAAGGCAATAACCAGAGAGGCACAGACACAACCACTGCCACTGCAACAGGACAATCACAGTGACTTGACTCTGACACCGCCTACCAGGGAGCAAATAGCAGCACCTTTAGGCGGAAAGTTAGCCTTATTTTCGAAAAATTGGCACTATATCACAAAAGACAAGTGGATTTTGCAAACCATAGACCAAGGCTACAGGTTCCACTTCCACACCTTACCAGTAAAAAAAGGAATGCCAAACCTACCTCCAAATCAAAAAACAGAAGCTCTAAAGCAGATAGCTCAATTAACAAAGATGAGAGCTGTGGAAAGAGTACCAATAACACAACAGGGCAAAGCATTCTACTCCAGACTCTTCCTAGTACCAAGAAAAGAGACCTATTCTCGACCTGTCCGTCTTAAACACATACATCATTGTACCAAAATTCAAAATGCTGACCCTACAGCAACTTCTTCCCATGCTGGGCAAGGTGTGTTGGCTGGTAACTCTAGATCTCAAGGAGGCATACCTGCACGTCCCCATACGACCAAATTGCAGAAGATACCTCAGATTTCTTGCAGGATCAGAGCATTATCAATTCTCAGCATTGCCCTTTGGCTTATCTACTGTGCCCAGAGTATTCACAAAATGCCTGGCATCAGTAATCGCTCATTGCAGGCTACAGGGAATCCAAATTTATCCATACCTGGACGACTGCCTGTTACAAGCGGACAACAAAAGCAAGCTGACAACAGATTTACAAAGAGTCATTTGCTTACTACAAGCCCTGGGATACACAGTCAATCTAAAAAGTCAAGACTGATACCATCCCAGACAAGAACATTCTTGGGTGCGGAATTGGACACAGTAAAACAAATGGCATTCCTAACTGCAGAAAAACAAGCACAACTCCCTCTTTACTTCTTGGCATTAACAAAGCAGCACAAACTAACAGCAAGAAAAGTACTGCAGGCCTTGGGCTTCATGGCATCATGCATAATCCTGGTCCCCATGCCAGACTGCATATGAGAAAACTACAGTGGTACCTAAAGAATTTATGGTCTCAACACAGGCACAGCTTAGAAACCGAAATCCCACTAATCCCATGCCTGAAACAAGAGTTCCTATGGTGGGCTCAAGCATGCCAGTCAAACCCAGGCTTGCCCTTCCACAACTTTCAAGCAAACCAAACCATCACAACGGACGCCTCAGACCTAGGCTGGGGGCGCACATGTTGGACAAGTGCATACAAGGATTGTGGACTCCAGACCAGCTGCACCTGCACATAAACCAAAAAGAAATGCTGGCAGTAAAACTAGCAATCCAGAAATTCAAACCATTTCTCAAAGAAGGCCATTTAATGATAAGGACAGACAACACCACAGTCATGTGGTACATCAACAAACAGGGAGGCACTCATTCATATCCCCTATGCAGAATGACTCTGGACCTTTGGAATATGGCTCTGAGCTACAACATCCAGTTACAGGCAATATTTGTGCCGGGAAAAGAAAACACCCTAGCAGACATGTTAAGCAGAACCACCACGGATGCTCACGAATGGATGCTACACCCGGACATCTTCAAGGCCATCACAAAGAAATGGGGAATGCCACAAATAGACCTATTCGCATCCCCACTCAACCACCAGCTCAAAAAATTCTGCACAAGGACATGCCACCCACTAGCATGGAAGGTGGACTCTCTATCCTTCAGTTGGAAAGGCCTGACAGCATATGCATTCCCACCTCTTCCTTTGATGCACAAGGTACTACTGAAAATCAAAGAGGAACGTCCAAGGATAATTCTGATAGCTCCGAATTGGCCAAGACAACACTGGTATCCTTTGCTGAGGAGCATGTCTCAGGGGAGAATGTGGCCAATACCCCTGATGCCTTTGATGTTAACTCAGAACAACTACAACATCATGCACCCAAACCTAAAAACCTTACAAATGACTGCCTGGAACATCACATAACAGCTACTAACCCAGACTTATCCCAAAGGGTTAAAGACATTATCCTTGAAGCCCGCAGACCTTCAACAAGAAGGAACTATGCAGGAAAATGGAAAAGGTTTGTCATTTGGAGTACTGAAAGAGGAAAAGATGTCTCGAACATAGATATTGCTAACATCCTGGAGTACTTGGCAGAGCTTCTACATACGGGCCTGTCCTATTCCTCCATCAAGATACATGCATCAGCTATTTCCGCAGAATACAGCTTCGATCCACCTGTCTTTTCGCATCCTCTACTCAGGCAATTCCTCAGAGGGGTCAAGAATGTAAAACCTCCTAGGAAACCACCATTACCAGCATGGGACTTGAACTTTGTGCTAGAAAAATTGACACTCCCTCCATTTGAACCAGCAGCAACAGCAGATCTTCAACACCTGTCATGGAAAACTGCTTTCCTACTGGCAATTACTTCAGCAAGGAGGGTTTCGGAACTACAGGCCTTAATGGCAGTACAACCCTTCCTAATCTTCCATCAAAATAGAGTGTCCATGAGAACTAATCCTACATTTATGCCTAAGGTGGTATCCAGAGTGTCTTTAAACCAGGCAATCCACCTACCTACCTTCTTTCCCAATCCACAGAACAGGGGAAAGGCTGCTGCATACCTTGGATGTACATAGACAGTTACGCTACTACCTGGACAGAACCAAAAGTAACAGAAAAACTGACCAGCTTTTAGTAGCCTATGCAACAGGAAGGAAAGGAAAAGCAATTTCCAAACAGACAATCTCCAAATGGATAGGAAATTGCATAAGATTCTGTTACTCCTACCATGGAAAACCAGTTCCACAGAACATAAGACCTCATTCTACAAGGGCTACAGCCACTACCACAGCTTTCCTACGAGGAGTGGCAACCAAGGACATTATTGAGGCGGCTACTTGGACCTCCGTGCATACATTTGCCAAGCATTATAATTTACCTCTATACTCTAGATCCCGAGCAGGGTTTGCCACTGCTGTATTGCAAGGGATCCTAACTACACCATAATTCTTCTTCCTCCTCCGCTAGTTTGGCTATGGTATTCTACCCATTTGTTATGACTGCAGATGCATCCTTGAAGGACATAGTACAGTTTTGTACCTACCATAAATGTAGATGTCCGAACAGGATAGCATCTGCAGTCAGGATTACCCACCCTCCTTCCCTCTGTGGTACCCCTAGGGTATTTACCCTCCTAATAGCTAGCTGGGGGGGGAGTCTCTTATGGTGTATTTGTTTGTATATATGTACATACATGCTTATTTTTTGTGTTTGCCTTCTACTATTTTGGAAACATTGGCATTTATCCAAAATTTAGCTTTCCTAGAGGGCAACTGGCATCTGGGGCAAGAAACACTGAGGAAAATGGCGTCGGCTGATGCCTTTATACCCGAAGACCAGCAGAGATGACGTCGGGTGAAGTGCGACATCAGCCGAAGCCGGACCCAGACTTTGGAATCCGGCCGACCGAAGGGCTGCCTGACGACACGATAACCCATTTGTTATGACTGCAGATGCTATCCTGTTCGGACATCTACATTTATGGTAGGTACAAAACTGTACTTTCCTCTCTACTCATCACTCATTAGACCCATTATAGAGTACAACGCCCCTTTTGTTATGTACCTCACAAGACATCTGCAACTACTGGAAAGGCCGCAGAAATACCTCATAAAGAGGATTACCGGCCTCAAACATATGCCCTACTCAGACCGTCTCAAAAAAACTCCAACTTTACTCCGTCGCATATCGCCTACTCAGAGGTGATCTCTGCCTAACATACTAAGCTATGTCAAACCCAGAGATGTTGGACATGCTCCACTTAAAGAAATCCCAGTCCCTCCAGACTACATGCTCTAGGGACCTAAACCTTGTTGCCACAATAAATAGAACAAGCCGGAGGGATAGAGTCCTGTCACAGAGACTTCCCATACTCTGGAATAAACTACCTATCTATATCAAACAAAGCTCCTCATTAGCTCTCTTCAAGAAAAGTCTTGATGATTGGACGGGAAATAGGAATCTCACCCCGGGGATGACCTGTCTGGCTCTGCTCGACAGTGGCACAGGAAAATAATTTTCTTGGGTTGCAAAAGCCAGGGTACCTTTTTGGCTGGGCTTGTATAGGCCCCAGGGCAGATAGCCTAGTACCTACCTATGAACATATGGAAATATGGTTTAGTTCTATGAATAATAACAAGTAGCAGTATCTCAGGTATAATGTGATATAAGTGTGCATTGACAACAAATTTTCCTGTTTCACACCATACCCATCTAAATGTAGGGCTCTCAGGAATGAAAATACGAACATAAATATGAAAATTTGACATTAATTAAGTGATTTGATTTCTCTACTGCGGAGCATCCTAGATTAGAAATATTGGTGTCATTCTGTTAATATTTATTTGCACTTTCTAATACTGCCTTTTAGTATTTTATAAGTCACTTGGTTAAGGAAACCAGGTCCAAAAATGGTTTTGATGCCATAAATAGCTATGGGTGTGAAATGGAAGTATACAAAATGGTGTTTATAGGTTTAAGTGTGGTAACTAAAGTAAAATATCCAAGAAAATGCACTTGGTTAAGGAAACCAGGTCCAAAAATGGTTTTGATGCCATAAATAGCTATGGGTGTGAAATGGAAGTATACAAAATGGTGTTTATAGGTTTAAGTGTGGTAACTAAAGTAAAATATCCAAGAAAATGCTAGACAGGAAACAGCTAGGATAAGTACTCCACCAAGGTACAATAAAGTCATAAAAATCCACAAAGAAATGGTGAAGTAACCAAGACACAGAATGTCCTAGTTTAAACACAGTCCAAGGATAAATAAAAGGTAGGTAAAATCCAAGGTAAATGTATTCACTCAGGTAAGCGCTTTCATGATACACATATCACTTCTTAACACCTTCAAACAAACACTTCCTACTCAGCTATATTTAAACAGTATTCAAACCAATCAAATCAAACCAATTAATGCTTGAAGTAATTAGCACTTAAAGTAAAACCAGTCATTCTGCAATATGTACAAAGTCATACTGGAAAACATTTCTAGTATAGATTGTAACATAAAATGCATTAGTTAAAAATGAATTAGTTAAAAATTATTAAAATATATATTTAATATGTTTATCTGTCTTTCATTAAAATAATTTAATTTAATTTGAACAACCTCCTATTCTTCAAAACTGGTTTCAAGGGTATTCTATCATTAAGACCTTTTCCTTTATTAGCTCTTAATCTGATAATCCACCTAGTTTCAGAGGTCTCTGTATGGTTCCTTATATCACCACCTCTCTCATTAGGAATAATTCTCTCAATAACTGAGAACATAAAATTATGGTCATTGCCTTCAGAGGACACATGTTTGGCTAACGCATTAGTGGCAACACCATTCCTAATATTTAATAAGTTTTCCCTGATTCTAAATCTTAGCTGTCTGTCAGTCTTGCCCACATAAAATGCAGAACATTTCTGACAGACAGCCAAGTAGACCACATGGTTTGTGTTACAGTTGGCTGCTACACTAAAATCATATATTCGCTTAGTGTCTGGATGTGTAAATACATTCTCATGATTTATGTATATGCATTGATTGCATCTACCACAAGGGACCGTCCCTTTTACTCCTGCCATATCTTGTCCCTTATTATGATGTGGATAGCATAACATCCTTTTCAAAGATTTCCTGTTCTTAAACATAAAACTTGGATTTTCCCCTACAACTTGTTTGATTTCTGGATTATGTGTTAATATATTCCAGTTCTTTTTTATCACATTGGTTACTATATTCACATCGCTGGTAAAATAAGTAGAGAATCTAACAGATTCATTTTTATGTTGAACATAACCTGTTCTATCATTATTGGGCATTGAAAAATATGGCTTACCTATACTATCTCTCCATGAAGTAGATGCATCCAGGATACCTGAGGTCATACCATCACTGTAACCCTTTTTATTAAATCTGCATTTCAGACTAGTTAGTTCTTCCTTAAATTCATCATCCCTGGCTGTTAGCCTTGAAGTCCTAAGGGTTTGCCCTTTTACTACATTCTTAAAGATATGTCCTGGATGCATACTGCTTCTATGGAGTAAAGTATTTCTGTGGCATTTCTTCCTAAACAATTTAGTGGTTATCCCATTCACATCATCCATACTAATCATTACATCAAGAAATTCTATTTCCTGTCTAGAGTATTTCGTCTCAAATTTTAGAAAGTCAGTGCTGTTATTAATTTCTGTAGTGAAATCTTTTAAAGTTGCATCATCACCACTCCATAACAGGAAAAGGTCATCAACAAACTGTTTATAAAATTGGGTCTGGGGCCATCTTTCATTAGTAAGCACATTCCTGTTTTCCCATGTGGCCATGACGAGATTGGCATAGCTATTTGCGCTTGCCGTCCCCATGGCCACACCATCTTTCTGCTTATATAACTTACCATCAAAACTCAACACATTATTGGTTAAAACTAACTCCATTAATAAGCATATTAGATCTATTTCCTTTCCATCACATGTCCCTTCTTCCAGCAAATATTGTCTTAACAATTCTAATCCGGTTGTATTCGGAATACAAGTAAAGAACGAGCATAAATCTAGTGTCACTAATAAAAGATCTCCATCTTGTCTTTCATATGCATTATTAAACACATATAGGTCCTGCAAGAATTGCTTAGAGTCTCTTAGAATATTCCTGTTCTAATTTACTAACATTCTTAAATTCTTCTCAACATATATGGAGATAGACTATGTAGACCAGTTACGTCCTGACACTATAGGTCTTAAAGGAGGTTGATATACATCCGTATGGATTTTTGGCAGACCATGTATGCTAGGCACTAGAGGTTCTTTTGCCTTAAAGTAATCCTATAGCTCATTTGAGATGGTATTATCTAATAAACAATCATATAGTATCCCATCCAATCGTGGTAACATCCCCTCCATATCAGCTTGGCTGATATTTTCATACTCAGAGGTATCCTGTAGCATTTCATACGTTGCTGTGTCATAATACATTTTATCCATTAAAACTACAGGGCCACCTTTATCTGCTTGATTAATGATAACATTTTTATCAGACTGTAATTGTTTTAAAGTATTCCATTCATCCCTGCTAAAATTGGAGAAAGTTTTAGTTCTGTTTTTACCATTCACATTTTCAAATATTTCATTTTCACAAATGTTAATAAAAACATCAATAACTGGATGGCTGGGTGGAATAAATAAACTAGGTTTCTTATATACATTAACATCTTTAGGCTCACCACCCTGATTTTTAAAAAGCATTTTTAGCAAAACATTCCTACCAAACATGTGCAAATCTAAAATGGTATCAGTTACCTCAGTCCGTTGTGATGGAATAAAAGAAAGTCCCCTTTCCAATACATTTCTTTCATGTTCAGTCAGATTCCTTAAGAAAATATTTAAAACTATACTTCCTTTCTCTATGCCTTCTTGGATACACCCAGGGCTGGAGGGCTTGTAGGTATTTTCCTTTTGTTGCGGTTCATGCTGTATGACCTGCCTCTCTGTAATTGTCTCTCTGAAGTATTCAGTTTTATTGGAAACGTGTGAAAAACCTGTTTTGATGTACCTTCTTGTCCATCATTTTGTATTCCTGATGTGGCTTTCTTTTGTTGCACTTCCTCGGTGGACTCCGGCCTTCGCCTCTCTTCCACTTTTTCACTCGAGTGAACAAAAGTTGTTGACACTTGCTCGATGGATTCCAGCCTTCGCTTACCTTCCATTCCACCATTTAAACGAGCTGTTGAAGTCATCGCTAAAGGAACGCTAATAGTTGGAGGAGCGTTAGATTTAGTTCTCGCTCCTAAATTCCTCGCCTCTTCAAAACTCTCTATAGTGATGTCATTGCGTTGTTTAGCGTGGCCCCCCCCTCTCATTGTTTAAGGTCGTACCTTCTTTAATATGATCATAATTACTATTTTTGGGCCATACAAAGATGTGCCCTTCCTTAAAATCCCTTTTGTCCCTTTCAAGTTTGTGAAATTTGTCATAGCAGTCTACATTGAAAAACTGCTACAGATTCAGCTATCGAAGCACATTTCTCATCCACTAATTTATGTGGATATGAAGCAAATAATGATTCCTGTTCAAAAATTACATTGGCCCTTATTTCTTCCTCTTCTTTAACAGAGGATTCCAATAATAGGCGAATATAGTTAAAGCTCAGTTCTAAATTGAGCTGCTGCCATTTACTTAACAGCTCAGGTTGCCTTTCCCCTTGATTTGGCATTTTCAGGACTCAAGTCCTCTGGGAATGACATGATTTTTCAAACATGCTTCAAAATAACATCTCTGTGTATATAGCTTCTTAATCTTGTACAGGCCATCCTCTAGTCTATGTGTTGCCCTCAAAAAAGCAGCATAGTCTATTTATTCATGTTCTATACCATTTCCATCAAAAAAAGTCTCATTAGATAGCAAAGGATTACCTTTTTTGTTTAGCAGTTCATGTAGTTTATACGATGCTTTCTTTGGTATTCCAGTTTCCACATTTGGAGAATAATCAAGTTCTATCTCAGGCGCAACAGTTACAGTTACACATTCTTCAGCCATTGTTCCCAACTGTAACCAAAAAATAAAAATCCAAGAAAAGGCTAGACAGGAAACAGCTAGGATAAGTACTCCACCAAGGTACAATAAAGTCATAAAAATCCACAAAGAAATGGTGAAGCAACCAAGGCACAGAATGTCCTAGTTTAAACACAGTCCAAGGATAAATAAAAGGTAGGTAAAATCCAAGGTAAATTTTATTCACTCAGGTAAGCGCTTTCATGATACACATATCACTTCTTCAGACCTTCAAACAAACACTTCCTTCTCAACTATATTTAAACAGTATTCAAACCAATCTAATCAAACCAATTAATGCTTGAAGTAATTAGCACTTAAAGTAAAACCAGTCATTCTACAATATGCACAAAGTCATACTGGAAAACATTTCAAGTATAGATACGTAATAAATATTGTAACATAAAATGCATTAGTTAAAAATGAATTAGTTAAAAATTATTAAAATATATATTTAATATGTTTATCTGTCTTTCATGATGTAATGATTAGTATGGATGATGTGAATGGGATAACCACCAAGTTGTTTAGGAAGAAATGCCATAGAAATACTTTACTCCATAGAAGCAGTATGCATCCAGGACATATCTTTAAGAATGTAGTAAAAGGGCAAACCCTTAGGACTTCAAAGCTAACAGCCAGGGATGATGAATTTAAGGAAGAACTAACTAGTCTGAAACGCAGATTTAATGAAAGGGGTTACACTGATAGTATGACCTCAGGTATCCTGGATGCATCTACTTCATGGAGAGATAGTATAGGTAAGCCATATTTTTCAATGCCCAATAATGATAGAACAGGTTATGTTCAACATAAAAATGAATCTGTTAGATTCTCTACTTATTTTACCAGCGATGTGAATATAGTAACCAATGTGATAAAAAAGAACTGGAATACATTAACACATAATCCAGAAATCAAACAAGTTGTAGGGGAAAATCCAAGTTTTATATTTAAGAACAGGAAATCTTTGAAAAGGATGTTATGCTATCCACATCATAATAAGGGACAAGATATGGCAGGAGTAAAAGGGACGGTCCCTTGTGGTAGATGCAATCAATGCATATACATAAATCATGAGAATGTATTTACACATCCAGACACTAAGCGAATATATGATTTTAGTGTATCAGCCAACTGTAACACAAACCATGTGGTCTACTTGGCTGTCTGTCAGAAATGTTCTGCATTTTATGTGGGCAAGACTGACAGACAGCTAAGATTTAGAATCAGGGAACACTTATTAAATATTAGGAATGGTGTTGCCACTAATGCGTTAGCCAAACATGTGTCCTCTGAAGGCAATGACCATAATTTTATGTTCTCAGTTACTGAGAGAATTATTCCTAATGAGAGAGGTGGTGATATAAGGAACCATACAGAGACCTCTGAAACTAGGTGGATTATCAGATTAAGAGCCAATAAAGGAAAGGGCCTTAATGATAGAATACCCTTGAAACCAGTTTTGAAGAATAGGAGGTTGATCAAATGAAATTAAATTATTTTAATGAAAGACAGATAAGCATATTAAATATATATTTTAATCATTTTTAACTAATTCATTTTATGTTACAATATTTATTACGTATCTATACTTGAAATTTTTTCCAGTATGACTTTGTACATATTGTAGAATGACTGGTTTTACTTTAAGTGCTAATTACTTCAAGGGTTAATTGGTTTGATTTGATTGGTTTGAATACTGTTTAAATATAGTTGAGTAGGAAGCGTTTGTTTGAAGGTCTGAAGAAGTGATATGTGTATCATGAAAGCGCTTACCTGAGTGAATAAATTTACCTTGGATTTTACCTACCTTTTATTTATCCTTGGATTGTGTTTAAACTAGGACATTCTGTGCCTTGGTTGCTTCACCATTTCTTTGTGGACTTTTATGACTTTAAAGTAAAATATGTTGGGACAGCTTTTGAGGTACCATTGCCCAAGTTGCACTTGGTCTGGGAAGGAGGGTCAGGAAAACAAACAGTTGTCAGTGTTTGAAGACATTTCTGTAGATTTGTTACTAGGGAATAATTTTCATACTGCAGTTCCTTATGTACATGCAGTTACATGACAGGCAGACAGGCACTGAGACATGTAGGTAAAAAAACAGCAGGAGAGAAACTCAGCCACTGCCCACACTTTTATCAGAGATTAGTAGTGTGGCTACTTCAAGGTGTGTCAAGGTAGTAGAAGTAAGCCTGAATTTGAACCACTGTTGTCAAAAGGTATTGGACTTGTTATGGATAGGGCCACTTCAGGGAAAGAGATGAGTAGGAGCCCAAATCTAAATCTGAGCTTTGCTGTGAAAGGGTACAGGATCCCCTTTGGAAGGGGAACCAGAGAGGAGCAAAGAGAGTTGAGAGTGGCACAGATCTCATCCCATCTTAAAGGGTATGCTAGTGGTAGTCAGAGTTTTTTGATTTTAAAGGACTGAGGGATTCTGTTTATTTGGACAAGGGGGTTATTGTATAGAGAGACTGGACTGCGGGGAGGTGGCTAGAAGAAGTGATGCAACAGTCAGTACCCACGAGGGCCTACTCTCTGGCACTTCTGCCTGTAGCCCATGATACTCCTTTTGAGAAGCAGACTAAACGGAGGTTTATGCTAAATTTTGTTGGTCAGGTATTGTTTATGTGTAGGCGGTTGGTTCAAGAGCACAGGTTTTTCACCATTTGAGCTACTTTAACCTAAGCTGACATCACAGCAAGAAATAGTAAATTTATTTGGGCAATGGTTTATTGTACTGAATAACAATTGATCCCATATAAAACTAATCATTTAATTTCCTCTGCCATTGTATCACTTATGACTCCCTCAGTTGGATGGCCTTTAAAGAGATACCTAATCTGAATAACACAAAACAATAAAATTGTTTAACTATGACTGTCTGAAATGGGTTTTGAAGAAATGAGGTGGATTCCTAAGAAAACCTTTTGTCTGAGATGTATTCCTTTCTAAGAATTGTCTGCACTTCGTGAATTGTTTTATATTGCTACTTATACATCCTAGTTTTTATATTATAAGGCCTTTCTAGCTTTGAAGTTGTTTGTGTTTAGTGTAATCTGCATCTTTTAAAGCCAAATACTTCAAGTCCTTTTGGTCATTTTTTTGGGGGAGGCTTCCTTGTGAACTTCTGCTTAATTATAACACTTGTTTGGGGCCCTTTCTGTGAAACTGAAACTTTAAACA
>NC_056743.1:1883236874-1883271729 GCF_019279795.1 Protopterus annectens
ACGTACTTCCCAGAGACCTAGACATGAGCTAGAGATTGTAGAGTACTACAGGGTGGACAGGGACATACTACAAGAACTCACTGAGCTCTGCCACCCTCAACTCAGACCCAGACCCAACAGAGGGGAACCCATCCCAGTCAAAACAAAGATATGTGTAGACCTTAGTATACTAGCTACAGGTACTTTCCAAAGACCAACTGGGGACATAGGTTCATAGGTTCATAGGTTCATACTAGGCTATCTGCCCAAGGGCATTTATAAGCCTAGCCCATAGTTATGTGGCTTTCGCCACCCCTTTAGTTTGAATAAAAACTATGCCTATCATTTTGCTGTGCCTCTGTCAAGCAGTGACACTGAGGTAACCCCTGGGGTGTATCTGCGATCTCCCATCCATTGGTCAAGATTCCTCTTGAACAAGGCCAGCGAGGTGCTCTGCCTCACATGTACTGGGATTTTGTTCCACAGCACAGGGAGTCTCTGGGTGATGAATCTGTCCCTCCAGCACGTTCTATTTATATCCGTGTCAAGGTTTAAGTCTCCCGCCCTTGTGGTTCTGAGGGATCTAGATTTTTTGAGGTGAAGCATATTCATCAAATCTGGGTTTGACATGGCCTTATATGTCAGGCACAGGTCACCTCTGAGCAAGCGGTATGAGACTGAATAGAGCTGGAGTTCTTTCAGTCGGGCAGCATAAGACATATTTTGAGACCCTTTATCCTTTTGGTGAGGAACTTTGGGGCCTTTCAAGCTGCAGCAGGTGTCTGGTCAGATACATTCTGAACGGGGCATTGTACTCAATCATAGGTCTAATGAGTGATGAGTACAGGGGGACGATGACCTCCCTTGATCTAGATGTGAATCCCTTCATGATCAGGTGGGCGATATAGAAGGTTTTCCTAACTACTTTAGCAACATGAGTGTCAGACGAAAGGCTACTGTCAACCTGGGTCCCCAGATCCCTGATGACTTTTTCTGTGCTCAGTGGATTGCCACCTATATGGTAGCTAGGGGTAACCTTGTTTTTCCCGAAGGGTATGACTATGCATTTTGGCGTTTAACTTCAGGCTATGGCTCTGGCACCAGTTATCCGTTTCTGTGAGGCCCTTCTGGAGGATATCTGTGTCAGATGTGTTTTCGACTATGGCGCCCAGTTTGCAGTCATCTGCAAACTTTGTCAGCCATAACCCTCCTGTGTTTGCTTGTACTTCAGAAAAGTAGATGCCGAACAAGAGTGGACCCAGGACTGAGCCCTGTGGGACACCACTTGTGACAGGCTTTGAGTCTGACATGGTTCCAGCAACTCTGACCCTGTGGGTTCTGTCACTTAGCCAGTTTGCAACCCATCTTGTGATGTATGGGTTTACATTCAAGCTGATGAGTTTTTCGATGATACCTGAGTGGGGTATTGTGTCGAAGGCCTTTGCCAGGTCAAGGTAGGCTGTATGGACTGCCTTACCCTCATCAATGGCCTTGGTGACTGTCTCGAAAAAGTCAACCAAGTTTAAGAGGCAGGATCTGCCTTTGACAAAGCCAAACTGGGTTGGATCCAAAGTCTGCAAGTTCCCTATGTCTTTATTTATGAGTTCCATTATGATCCTCTCCATGGCTTTGCAGATAAGGCTTGTCAGGCTAATGGGGCGGTAATTCCCAGGGTCTGTGGAGGCACCGCCCTTATGAAGTGGGACCACAGTCACCGTGCGCCACTCCTTGGGTACGTATCCTGAGGTGAGGCTAAGATTAAACAGCTGTCCTAACTGTGGGTTTAATTCCTCATTGAGTTCGTGAAGCACACAGCCGGGGACACCATCCGGTCCCATGGATGCTGTGTTTTTTGCCTTAGTGAGGGCAGTTCTCACCTGGGCGATGGAAATGTTTGGGGGGCTGCAATCCTCTGGAATAGATATCTCTCCTTTTGGGGGGAGGGGGGGAGAAGTTTGCACTGAACCTGTCAGCCAGTATGTTGGCAATGTGTGTAGGTTCAGTAATTTTCACATCATTTTGAACTAATTCTGAGCATATCTGGGAGTTTCCTCCTAGGTTTCTAACATAGCTAAAGAAGGCCTTATGATTGTCTTTAGAGTCCTTGGCGATTTTTCTCTCAAAATTTGCCTTGGATGATTTTATGAGAGCTCTTAGTTTTTTACTTATAATGATCAAAGGTGTCTTACCTTTCAAGGATTTTGCTCTATCTTGTAGTAGCTTCCTCCTTTTGTTGTAGAGCTTGTTTATGGCTGGGGTCCACCAGACTGGATGCTTGCCTTTGGTACAGAGAGTCTTAGTTTTGTTTGGGATTGCCTGATCCATGCAGTCCTGTAGGTGCTGGTAGAAGGCATTTGTAAGTGATTCAGCGGTTTGAGTAATGTTTACCACTGGCTCAGGGGCCTTAAAGGAGACCACACTAGTTTTTAGAAGTGTGAAAGCTTTTGAGAAGTTTTTCACTGTGGTCTTTTTTGTTTCAGGTGGGGGCGGGATGAGGACCTCCAGCGAGATTAGTTTATGATCTGATCTCACCAGTGAGGGGTATACTTCCGGTGTTGAACATTTTGATCCCATGTTCATGATGATGAGATCAAGTATGTTTTCTCCTCTTGTGGGGATGGTGACTAGTTGTTCCATGGCATTTGAGTTTATGAACTCCAGGAATCTTTGGGTTAGAGTGTAAGGGTTTGAGTAGTGTTCACAGTCTATATTAGGGTAGTTGAAGTCACCTAGTATGATGGTGTTTGGAGATACATTTATCCTCCAATGTTTTCAGGAAGACCATGTGAGGTTCCTGAGTTTGAGAGGGTGGCCTGTAACATGCTACAAATTGCAGAGCAGTCTTGCCTATGGTTAATTGCACCTGGATGGTCTCCGATGCATCGTGCATTGCCACCAACCTTGAGGTGTGGGTGTCCTTTATGAATATGGACACCCCCCCCCCTTCTTGGTGTTGTCCGGATTTTGGGGCCAGAGGGCAAGATATGAGGTGAAACCTGTTAGTGCTGGGGTGCTCTCAGGAGCCTTGAACCAGGTTTCTGTCACAGCACAGACATCGATGTTCTCCATATTGAGAAGGGCCTCGAGTGCGTGCATCTTGAGATTGAGACTTCCGCATTGAGCAGCATTACCCTTAGTTTTTTCCTTTTGGTGTTCTAGGGTGGTAGGTTTAGAATTTGAGCCTTGCCTAAAAAAGGCACTATGGGGGTGGCAGAGCCTTTGCCAATATCCGGAAGCCCAGGGGTGACAGGTGCAAGCCGTCCCTTGCGAAGCAGCGTGGCTTGTCCAGCATGTCATCCCAGGCAGACAGACATTGGATCCCCTTTGAATGACACCAGAATTTAAGCCAATTATTAAAGCTGATCATCTTATCACTGTATTGTGGCATCATTCTAGGTGAAGGTAGGATACTGCTCAAGGTCAGGGTCATACCTGCCTGGGCTACATAATCAGAGAGCTCCTCGATGTCCCTTTTCATGTAGTCCAAGGAGGCGTCTCAGGTCGTTGACACCAGCGTGGACAATGACTGAGTCGTGCTTGTACCTGCTGTTGAGAGACCTGAGTGCTTGCGTTATGTGGCAGATTCTAGCGCCCGACAGGCAGCTTACTGTGACCTTCTCCTTACTCAGTCTGGTGAGCGGGGCGTCAGTGTGTCTGACTATGGAATCACCAATGACAAGTGTGTCTGGCATTTTGTTTGGCCTTAAGGGCTGTGACTGTTTGACACTCTGACTGTGTGGTCTATGTGTTGCATGTGTTGGGTCGTGAGGTGGTAGTTGTTTGGGTGTCTGCTTTGGTGGCCTCTGCTGTTTTGGTAAATTTTGATCAGAGCCTCCGAGTATGTCTTTGTGTGAGTATGTGTATGATTTGAAGTTGTGATGGTACCATGTGTGACTGGGTATGTATTGTGTGTGGTTACCTTCTCCTCCTGTCTGGTCTTGCCAGTCCTATGTTGAGAAAGCTCAGCCTCCAGTTTGGCCGTATAGTTGCATCTCTCGCATGTATTTGTGTTTTGTGGGAGAAGGAGAGGATTGTCTGTGTACATGAGGCAATTGTAACATTGCCTCAATATTCCCAGGTTCACCAGTTGAGCTGGAGAGGACACTAGCAACTGATCCCTCGACATACTAGAAGTAGTAGATAAAGAGACTTTCAAAGGACTCTGGGGGAAGTGGGTTTTAGGCTGGTGGGGTACTATCTATAATAAGAGTGCTTTATCAAGGTGCAAGTACTGTAGGAGTAAGTGCTAGGCTTTACAGATAGAGAATAGTCTACTTGGGAATCAAGTAGAGATGAACTTTTCAGTTATAGGATATGCTGGTTAGATCAGCAGTACAGCTCGAGGAAGGTAGTTCTAAGGGAAAATTTGAAGAGTGGAATTTAGATGGACCGAATAGTTTAACCTTGTTTAACCGCCGCTGCTCTTGTGTGCAACAGTGGCAACACCGCGCTAAATCGTGCTAACGCGCGTTTAGCGTGTTTTATAGCAGGGGGCTGAAGGGAGCCAGGAATTGGCCCAAAACGACCAATGGACTACTAGTTTCTGGCTGAAACTTCACCAAATTGGACAAAAAGGCCGCTCAGTGCTTCCCACTCCCACTGGTAAGCAAAGAAACTTCCCTCCTTCCTAATAAGGCAATGGATCAGTAACAGGAACTAAAAACAAAGCCCAGGGATCAGCAACTCTGAAACTGGACTACTCTAGTTCAGTAAGGCGGGAAAACAAGAGATTTTTTTGTTTTTTTACAGAGACAAGGAAAAAGACAGACAGTAAATGCTATAAATGCTGTAAATCGGCTAGCGCACTTTAGTGTGTAGCCTACAGAAACAATTTGCAACAATTAGTAACTTAAAGTGCAATAAACAGTGTAAAATGCAGAAATCACTTAAAGTAGCAGAAAAACAGGCGAAATGCAGTCGCTAGCTTAATAACAGTGGGAAAGCCACAAAAAATACTTATATCTGGTAGAAAGTCACTCTTTCAGCTCTCTGCTGCTTGGATCACTCTGCAGGCCACCACGAGGATCTGTGCTGAGTTGGTACAAGCTGGAAAACGTGCGTTTAGCGTGTTTTATAGCAGGGGCTGAAAGGAGCTAGGAAATGGCCCAAAACGACCAATGGACTACTAGTTTCTGGCTGAAACTTCACCAAATCGGACAAAAAGGCTGCTCAGTGCTTCCCACTCCCACTGGTAAGCAAAGAAACTTCCCTCCTTCCTAATAAGGCAATGGATCAGTAACAGGAACTAAAAACAAAGCCCAGGGATCAGCAACTCTGAAACTGGACTACTCTAGTTCAGTAAGGCGGGAAAACAAGAGATTTTTTTTGTTTGTTTTTTTACAGAGACAAGGAAAAAAACAGACAGTAAATGCTATAAATGCTGTAAATCAGCTAGCGCACTTTAGTGTGTAGCCTACAGAAACAATTTGCAACAATTAGTAACTTAAAGTGCAATAAACAGTGTAAAATGCAGAAATCACTTAAAGTAGCAGTAAAACAGGCGAAATGCAGTCGCTAGCTTAATAACAGTGGGAAAGCCACAAAAAATACTTATATCTGGTAGAAAGTCACTCTTTTAGCTCTCTGCTGCTTGGATCACTCTGCAGGCCACCATGAGGATCTGTGCTGAGTTGGTACAAGCTGGAAAAGCGTTTAGCGTGTTTTATAGCAGGGGGCTGAAAGGAGCTAGGAATTGGCTCAAAACGACCAATGGACTACTAGTTTCTGGCTGAAACTTCACCAATTCGGACAAAAAGGCTGCTCAGTGCTTCCCACTCCCACTGGTAAGCAAAGAAACTTCCCTCCTTCCTAATAAGGCAATGGATCAGTAACAGGAACTAAAAACAAAGCCCAGGGATCAGCAACTCTGAAACTGGACTACTCTAGTTCAGTAAGGTGGGAAAACAAGAGATTTTTTTGTTTTTTTACAGAGACAAGGAAAAAAACAGACAGTAAATGCTATAAATGCTGTAAATCGGCTAGCACAATTTAGTGTGTAGCCTACAGAAACAATTTGCAACAATTAGTAACTTAAAGTGCAATAAACAGTGTAAAATGCAGATGATGGGGTCTCACAGGCATCAGCATCCAGGGTACTCCACCAGTTCCTGGATGCCATGCTACCACATGCCAGTAAGCACATTTATTTACCCCACACCCCTGAGGAGAGGGCCAGCAGCATGCAACTCTTCTACTGTGTATCACAATACTCTGTGGTACTGGGTGACATAGATTGTACTCATGTGCACATCAAAGCACCACTAGGTGAGGAGGGTAGACTCTATGTCAGCTGCAAAGGTATCACTCCATTGTTCTATCACAACAAATCTAAAATCATGCCCAGGGAATTCAAGAGAATGTTTGCAAAGGGCACTTTAAAAGAAGACACTTTAAAGAAAGGATTTATGAGCATTGTAGGAAAATAAGAATGGGGAACACTGCTAATGCCCTTTGCAAACATTCTCTTGAATTCCCTGGGCATGATTTTAGATTTGTTGTGATAGAACAGGTTTTAGAGGATCCTAGGGGTGGACCGTGGAATGACCGTCTTGAGTTCAGGGAGTTGTGCTGGCAACTAAAATTGGACGCACTCAGCTTTCCTGGACTCAATGACGGCATTAATTTTAGTTGTTATTTGAGACTACTTTCTTATATTATTTAAAATTATTTTATTTGCATGTATTTGTATTTGTTTTTATGACATGAATTGGCATGTTTATTTAAACTGTCTGATCTATTTAAGCAATTTGTTTTTTCCATTTAGGCATGTGACTTACGTTAAAGTACAAGAGGCTCCTTGTGAGTTTTTTAATTTGTTCTGAAGAAGTCAGCTGATTGGACTGAGGAAAGTGCTTAACTTGTGTTTTGGTTCAATAAACAATTGGTCCGTTTGGATTTTCGAGTCTGTGGATTCTTTTTTGGAGTTAGTAAACATTTTCAGTTACAAAACAATAATATGAGAACACTACTTCAAAAATCATGCTTCCATAACTTATTAATGCAGGATCATAATGAGAACTTAACAATTCACGTGAAAACTTTAAAATGCATAAGCAAATCCACATATAAGTACATAAAAAAGAAATGCATTAATCATTGATTTCTCCTACCATACCAACATTGTTGTTACATATTCAATTAAAAAATTATCTCCATGTCACTGTTGAAATGCAATTAGTAAACATAACATGACAAAAATATTACTTTCAGCCAGTATGGCTGCATGGGCTGGGTATGACAATTTCACACCTCAGAAAGTGTGGTTCCCACTCTCTGATCCTCTGTGTTATTGTTACATTAATCACTTTGTTTCTGGCACTTTTGAAAGATGGCTGAAGCTCTAGGCTAGTAACATAAAGATGCTAAGATCATGGTCTACCTCCTGCTAGAATCATACCTGCAGAAAATTGAAAATGCAGTGGAAGAAGGTTGACATATATCTGATATATGACTTATATCTGACATGGCTTAGTGGTAAATCACTTTGGTTATGGTGTGCAGGGTCCTGGGTTCGAGCCTTGCAGAGGCTGTTTATTTGGGGTTGGGAGAGTGGCCTAATGGTTGCGGTGTTTGCCTTACAAACACAAGGTACAGGGTTTGTGTCTCACAAGGGTTAATTGGCTAGGGTTAAAAAAATGGCTCACAAGGGCAGTTAGCCTAGTACTAATCTATGAACCTATGACATCTGGCAGTAGTTGGGTGACCACCAGTCATTCCTGACAGGGATCGTCTGGTCTGGGTACCAGTAACATCACTGGTATGATGACCTGTAGAAGTAGACGCCTGACCAGCTGAGTGGGCTTCCTAGGTTAGGACAAGAAAGCCAGAGATCTACAGTATGTATTTTAATATTTCACCTTTTCATCTTAATTTGCATAACTTTAAAAAAATACAGTGATAGTGTAAAGGCATGTTACATAAATGCAGCTATCTGTAATTAGAAATCTGTGTGTGAATTAAAAAAAAACTATGTATATGTATGCAAAAAGCTGTAAGTAAAGATAAGTATAGTTGTAAACAGTTATTCTATTCACAAATTGTTTATGTCTATATACACAAACCCCGGGATTCATGAAGCTCGGCGCAAGGCCGGTGTAAGGCTTGCGCCGGCGGTGCAGTGAATAGTCGGCGTAGCAGCGCCATATGCATAGTAATGAGTGCGCGCCGCAACCACAGACACGTGCGTAGGGCGTGGCGAGACAAGTAGGATGCGTCCGGAGGCGTGGCTAAGCCGGCAGGCGATGAGCAACCTAAAGTGCTGACTTCCACAGGCCGCCCGTAATAGTAACCGCACCAGCCAGGGCCCGTGGAGAATGAAACGCCGCGAGAGTATGCAACATAGTACCCGTCCCAACAAAACGGAGAAGCAAACACAACCCACGAAGCCCTAAGTGTACCCGTCCAAGGAACAAAGGATACGCGTAATACTGTGTCCGTCCCGCAATGTACTGTCAGTGGGCATACCCAGTGAAGGTGTACCGCAGCATGTCAGCGCGCCGCACCGACATAGAAGTAGCGACATGGGCATGGTCACCAGGGTTACCAACTGTCCCACTTTGCTAGGGACAGTCCCTCTTTTGACAGTTGTGTCCCGCAAAGAAATCGAAAAATGGCAAATGTCCTGAGATTTTAGGACAAAAATATTTCCTCTATATACCTTAATAGTAGCATAAAACAATTAATTTGTATTTGAAACACATACATGTTATAAGAAACAGAATAAGCCACTCAAATGCTATAAGAATAAGCGTTTATTTTGGCAAAAAAGTGAAGTTCTTTCATCTCTACTTGCTGTGGGTATGTTTTGTCCTGCAAAATCCGATGTTTCTACAAAAGATGTCCCACTTTGGGCATTGGAAAAGGTGGCAACCCTAATGGTCACCAGCAGTAGTGAGAGTACACAGCCGGGTAGCCGTGTCGATATAACAACAAGAAGGAAGCAAGATACCCTAAACACAGGCAAACATGTGCATAGCAACATGTACCACACCCAACAACGTGCAAATTCGCATACACAGGACGCGTATGTCTAAGCGTAATATCCAGAAGCAGAACTCATGCATGCAAATGTAATACACAATAGCCCCATCATAGCATGTATCCTGCACCCATGTACGACCGTGCACCCAACCCAGCTAACAGCCTTAGCAGCTACACACCTACACACAATGGGCATACCTGAAATGTGGTAAGAAGTATTGTCTTAGAGCGGTGCCACGCGGGCAAATATGTACCCACATGTTAACAACCCACCTCAGGTACAGATATGCAAATGGCTGCATGTGAATGTGTCGGCAGAATGTGTACATCCCGCATGTGGTATGGACCCATCCAAACCCCATAGGCATGCACACGCCACGGTGCACATAACCGTACACATCTGGACAAGGCGGGATGTTCAAACACCGTACCGATGATTAGCAATGCAGACATGTCAAACACAACACATATAGCGGAACATCTGCCTACCAAACAGGACGCCCTAACAGGGTGCCACAGGCACAGAAGGGGAAGGTGGGACATCACATGTTGAGAGTAGCATTGCCAGATGGCCAAACACCCACGGCCAACGCAAAGGACGGAATAACATGCATATGCCCGGATGGATGTTGTTAGAATAATATATATATATATAAACACATATGAAGTGCCAGTTTAGAAACAAATAGTATATAATGCATTTTATTCTATTTTACAATATGGCAGTAGAAATGATCTTGCATGTAATTGCCCGAAGCTTAGCTGCAGTGTGATTGAACTCTGACCCTGGCAGTAACCAGTTCAGCAGGCTTATGTCTTTCAGCATTAATTATCTGCTGGGTTAGAGAAAAATAAATGTATGTACATGGATATCTTTCTTCCTTCCACTGAGGAGGATGGCCTTGTGAGCTCTATCGAAGATAGAGTACAACTCCTTACCAGAGAGACAAAGGAACGTATTAAGAAATGAACTGACTATTGTATGCGAACAGGCCAGGAACCTTGAAAGAGCAACATTTACAGAAGGACACTGTAATTGACCAGGTGCCTTGCAAGGCTGTGTTATTCTCATGGGAAAACATTTTAAAAGCATTACCTCAGCACCTTCGTATGAATAGAATATTGCGGACTATAGTGATGGAAATGCCCTGTGACTGACCACGCCAGTAAGGTGGGCAAAAGCTGATTGTAAACACTATATAAACAAATTGCTTCCTGTATAGAGTCAGACAAAACTCTTATACTTGTACTGTATAGTTTTTTGCCTCCTGGTGTACACTAGTAAAACGTTGTGAACCTGAGCTTCCTGTGTTATTGACTGTCATTTAGAAAAGCCTACTGATTTTTACAGTCTGATTTTAACAACTTATTTGACATTGTGGTCCTTCTTAGCTGGAATTCCCTTGGTAAGCTACAGGTCAGAGTGCATGGGTGGTAATAAATCTGCGCAGGAGAAGTTGCCCAAATGGTTCTTCTTGAGTGAAAAGACCTCCGACTGAATTGTTGTGTGTAAAGAGGCTGTCCACTTTCTGATCTGTGGCTGAAAAGCGGAAAGCTGGATCCCAAGAAGAAAACGTGCAGTCATAAACGGGAGGCTCAGGTAAGGAGAGTTTCCCTCTTTGTCTCTGTTTTAGATCAGGGACCAGGTTACATTGTGTTGTTGTTAAGATTTGTGATAGCAGGTCGAGAACGAATTGAAGTACTGTTACATTTGGTCATAGATCAGGGGAACACAGAGCAGAGTAAACAGTCATTCTAGACACTACAGTGGATACAGGGAAGGAGATACCATGTGGTACGAGAGAAGGGTTACGTAACAGTCTTTTTGAAGACATGGGAAATCAGTGCACTAAGAGATTGCGAGATCCGCCCTTGACGGATGATGCGAAGTATATGCAATTACAGGGAGCAGATAATGTGAGATATTTTGCAAAATGGGTTAATAAATATGACTTTGATGGTATATTAGACAAAATATCGTTAGTGAAACTTTTGAAACACTTAAAATGTGACGCAGATGGTCAGGCGAAAAAACAGCGACAGTTGGGTATTCCTCAAGCACATAGGTGGATTGAGGAAGTGAACGAAGGAACAGAAGACTAAAATGCGAAAGCATCATTCTTAGACAAAAAAGATAATAATACAGTAGTAGCGGCGGTCCTCCCCTCCACCCTCCGATACCTCATCCAGGATATGAAGCGGAGGGCAGGCTGGTCCCCACGTTATCCTGTGGCAACAGAGGTATTACAACAACCATTTGTAAGAGAAGCTATTGAAACTAGATCCCGAACACGTAAAACACCTAGGGACACTCAACTAAGAAGAGAGTCACTAGAAGAGAGTGAGGAAATCTGTCAATTAATTGAAGTACCGAACCCTCAGGCAGGACAGGAAGGCCAGGACCCAACTCTCCTAGTGTATAGACCATGGACACCGGAAGATATCCGGAAAGCTACAGAGGGAATTCCCCATCCACAAAGTAATCATGAAAAGTTTATACAACATTTACAAGGTATGCGAATGAGTTACCACTTAAATGGGGAAGAAGTAGAGAAGGTGATTAGACAAATTATAGGTCCAGACTGGCACATGGTTTGTGGCATCTGTAATGCTCGTGACACGCAACTTAAACCACTCCCACATAGTGACGCAGAATTAGACACCACGTTGAAGGGTCTTACGGACCGAATTACTGAAAAATGGAAACCTAGAGCAGATTGGACCTGTATTAATCAGTGCATACAACAAGATAATGAAACTGTAGATGGATACTATGGTAGATTATTAGAATGTTTCAATAACCATAGTGGTATGCCTATTCCTGCAAATCAGAAAAATTATAGTTCATATGAACAACAGTTGAAAAATGCATTTTTGAAAGGTGGCATTGCCCCTATCAGTAGCTTTATTACAAAGCATATGATAGATCACCGAACGAGTAGGCTACAAGCTTTACTGGAGTATGCTAGGCATGCTGAAAGACATCTTAACAGTAAGAAGAAAAAGAAGACGCAGGTCTTCACAGCTGAAGACGGAGCAGAAGTCTTTGTAGTACAGTCAGGTAAAAGGGTAAGAGAAACACTCAGGGCAATAAACGCTCTGACAGAGACTCGGAGGTGTTTGAGGAAAGAAAGAAAAGGTGAGTGCTTTAACTGCGGGAAGAGGGACATTTAGCAAGGGATTGCAGGTTGAATAAAAAGCGTCTACGGAAGGGAAGGATAGGAGTGATGAGGATTGACTATATGACAGTCATAACGTTCAACAGTCATCAGGAGAGACTAATGGGCAGGGAGAAAATGTAAATGCAGTAGAAGGAATAAAGGAAGTGCAAACAGATGTAGAAAATGAGGAAAACGAAGTTTTAGAATTAGCCTTGTTGAGCTTGGAGCTCTATTTGGCGGACACAAAACCGGAAGTTACACTTCTGGTGGAGGGGAAGGAAGTGAGATTTCTGTGTGATTCAGGCGCATCACAAACTTTGATACACCCTTCAAAGTTACCGGAACACTCAGAATCACTTGACTACATATTAGTGAAAGCAGCAAACGGGCAGCTATACAGGGAACCACTTTCCCATGATATAACAATAACTGACCCTGTTTCAGGTATGACCCAGAGAAGTAAAATAGTACTCTGCAAAATGTCCAGTAAATATACTGGGGAGAGACATTATGCAGCTCTTTGGCATAGCAGTAGTTCCTACCATGAAGGGTATGGAGGCACAAAGGCAAATGGATACTTTTGTGGTGCGATCGGAGGGTGAATCCTATTATTGGTACAGCCAGGACCTCGTCATGACTGGTCCAGGGGCAGTAACCGAGGAACTGATGAACGTAGCCATCAGTAAGGTACGCTCCCTTCACATTGATCAGCAGCATTTGTTACATTGTACTCTGTACTATTGTAGCACACCAGGGCCTGATAAGGAATATGAGCAAACATTGTGCAGACATCCTGCCAATAGACTAGTGTTATGAACCTTGTACTGGGATACTGAGGGTAATAGTGTGCTGAGTTGTTCATTACCACAGGAATTCATGGGACTATATAAGTCCAACAGGCCACCGCATGTCAGTGTAACCAAACATAAAAATGTCAGATGGGTGGACCTGGGTGAAAAAGTGACAAGATGGGAAAGGCAAATCGACTTAGAATTGTCAGAACAGGGAATACAGAAGCAAAAATTAAATTGGCTAACGCAAGCACGTCCAGCTGTACACTTACAGCAGAGTGAGGACAGCTGATTGGTGTTCCTGTTAAAAGAAGAAGAGAGCCTTGTGTGACATACCAAGCACTCTTTGGTCAACAGGGAAATCAGATGTAGGGCTTATTCGGACAGCATGTCCAGTAACCATTACACCGAAGTCAGCATTTAGACCGCAAAAGAAACAATACCCTTTGAGGAAGGATGCAGAGCAGGGAATCAAGCCTATCATAGCGGCACAACTCAAGAAAGGGATACTGGTAGAATCTTTAGATTCACCATGCAATACCCCTCTATCTCCTGTTAGAAAAGCAAACGGGGAATGGCGGATGGTACAGGATTTACAAGCTGTAAATCATGCAATAATACCTAGGGCACCGATGGTGCCAGACCCACACACTATATTGAATGATTTGAAGCCGCAACAGAAGTATTTTACCGTGGTAGATATAAGCAATGCTTTCTTTTCAATACCTATACATCCAGATAGTCAGTATTGGTTTGCTTTTACATTCAGGGTAACAGATACACCTATACTCGGCTACATAGGATACTGTGAAAGTCCAACAATATTTGCACAGGAGATGGCTAGCAACCTGGCGGGGTTTACTCCACCTGGGGGCAGTCAAGTTCTACTTTATGTGGATGACATCCTGCTTGCCCCTACCCAGCAGCAATGTAGGGAAGCTACAATAGCATTATCGAAATATTTAGCAGAACAAGGACATAAAGTAAACAAGCATAAATTGCAACTTTGGAGAATACAGGTCAAGTACCTGGGATATGTGGTATCCAAGGAGGGTAGAACATTAGATGAAGACAGGAAGGCAGCAATTTTACAAGCACCCAAGCCAACTACCAAGAAGGAAATGATGTCCTTCCTGGGGACAACTAACTTTTGTCGAAGCTGGATACCAAACTATGCTTTGGAATCGGCTGTATTGGCTGCTTTAATCTTTAATACACCTATGGCAGCACATGATATACTACATTGGACACCAGTAGCAGAAACAGCTTTCTGCAGACTAAAACGATTGATAGCTTCATCATCAGTTTTAGGGCTCCTGAATTATCATAAGAGATGTTTTCAGACTGTAGATTGTAAGCAGGGATATATGACGTCAGTCTTGATGCAACAGCATGGAAGTAAGACACGCCCCATAGCTTACTACTCATTGCAGTTGGACCGAGTGGCACGGTCATTGCCACATTGTGTACAGGCAGTTGTTGCAGCTGCTATGGCAGTACAGGCTTCGGCATCAATGGTATTATTCCACCCTCTCACTTTGAGAGTGCCTCATGCAGTTGCGACAATTTAGCTGCAAGAGAAAATAGCATTCCTGTCCCGTGCTAGACATCTGTCTTGTATGACCATACTCCTGAGTCAACCTCATATGGTGATTGAACGTTGTACAACATTAAATCCATCAACGTTACTTCCGACTCCTGTGGATGGCACACCACACAGTTGCCTACAGGAAATGGAGCAAATAACTTTACCCAGACAGGATCTTACTGATATACCCTTAGATGATGCAGAGGTGACATTTTATGTGGACGGATCATGTAGAAAGGGTCCTACAGGAAAGAATCTAGTAGGTTATGCAAGTAGGTACTGATATTGAGATTGTAGAAGCCCAACCCCTGCAGCATAACTTGTCTGCTCAAGCAGCAGAATTGATAGCTTTAACACGTGCTTGCACTCCAGCGGAAAACAGATGTGTGGACATATATACTGATAGTCAGTATGCTTTCTCTACAGTGCATGTTTTTGCACAGCAGTGGAAGAATAGGGGAATGATAACATCCACTGGTAAACCGATTAATCATGCGCAATTAATCTTGAATTTATTAGATTCCATTCAGTTACCTACTAAAGTAGCTATTTGTAAATGTGCAGCTCATACAAAGCAACAGGATAAGATTTCGAAAGGTAATGCACGAGCCGATGCAGCTGCAAAACAAGCAGCCTCACACTCAGAAACTTTCTTTTTGAATGAGGAATTACAACCCTCAGAGATGTTAGATTTAGAAATGTTTAAAACAATGCAAACATTAACTACGAAAGCAGAAAAACAGAAGTGGGTAAGACGAGGAGCAATCCTTGAAGACGGACTGTACATCTCCAAAGAGAAAAAGCCAATATTACCATCTAATTTAATTAGATATGCGGCTGTGTTGAGCCATGGGCAGAGCCATGTCTCAACAGGGGGGATGGTACAGTAAGTTAACAGAATATTCCCACCATGGAATTCGAACTACACACAAACATTTTGTCAGCGTGTCATATTTGCAGTAAACATCATGCACAGGGAGCATTCCAGCGAAGCGAGGGGTTTCCTACACCACCATATCCGTTCCATACTATTTGTATGGATTTTATAGAAACTGAATAAATGTGAAGGGAAGAAATACTGTTTAGTGATTATAGATATGTTTCAAAATGGGTAGAAGCTTTCCCAACCAGGAATCCGGATGCAGCAACAGCGGCAAAGGCCCTAGTAAAAGAAATAATCCTAGATCTGGCATACGGAAAGAATCTATAGTGATAATGGAGCGCGGTTTGTGAACCAGACAATCCAGCAACCTGGGAGATTCTTTGGGATTTCCATGAAGAATCAATGCGCTTACCACCCACAGTCAGCAGGACTGGTGGAGAGGTACAATGGGATTTAGAAAATAAGTTGAGGAAGTTGATGAGTGAGGCTCAGAAGAATTGGATTTGCTGTCTACCTCTAGCATTGCTGAGCATGAGAACAGTTCCAAATGTAAAGGGTTTGACCCCCTTTGAAGTATTATTTGGAAGGGCATATTATGTGCCACAGTGGAAAGCTCTCATGCCTGCAGAGCTGGAGGTCGATGGCTCATTAGCCAGTTATCTGAAAGGATTGTTAACCAATAAGATTGTTTTCAGTTAAACTCTTTTCAGATAAAGAACAAATGAAGCCGGATGCAGTGCTGACTCCAGGATCCTGGGTGTGGTTGAAAGTTATCCAAAGAAATAACTGGACGAGTCCAACGTGGGAAGGTCCGTACCAGGTACTGTTGGCAACGCCCACTGCAGTAAAGGTTGCGGAGAGGTCGTCCTGGGTTCACCTGACCAATTGCAAACCGGTGAAGAATATTCAGTTTTAGAAACATTTCGTAGCCGATATACCACAGAGACAGAATGACCAGGGCCAGAGTGTATAAAAATACAAAGCAACCCCAAAGACATTGGTTTACTGTCCTACTGATCATACACCTATCAACCATGTTTGTGGTGACTTTTCTTTTGCTGGGATCTTTCCTGCATATAACTACACAGATATAAATGATGAAACGTGATGAACTGGCCACAGATTGGCATCCCAACTTTAACACATACCTAGCCATGAAGCGTGTGTATGAAGAGACTATGAACATTTCAAATTGCTGGGTTTGCACTGCCATACCTACAGCATATGGAGGACATTTGATGTCTGCTGTCCCCTTGGGGATAAATGAGACCTGTGAAAATCTACTTTGTGATACAGGTTCTGTGAGATCACAGGACAAAGTGGCACTGTACTTACCTGTTACACAAAAAGGAATTGTTTGTTTCTATAAAAATGATACACTCCAAGTTGGTTGGAGTGATTGTAACATAACTGTGTCTTACAAATGTTATCTAAAAGCCAAAGATGAGAGTACTAGTTGTAGCACGATATGAGTCGTATGTAAGCTTAATGAGAACAACGTTGAAAGATGTGCAGAAAAATCCTGAATTGTATAAACAGTTGTCTGTTATAGACAGGAAAATGTTTCATTCAGAGTTAACCCGCATCAGTACTAAAGTAGAAAATTGTTATTTTGTTTGTGGGAAAAAAGCATATCAATGGTTACCTGAGAACTGGTCCGGCAGTTGTTTTTTGGGTTATCTGGTTCCAGCCATAAGACATACTGCAGAATTGTCTCTGGGTAAGATACGAAATGTAAGAGATATAGCTCGAAGAACTGGGAACTCAGTCGAGAAACCTACTAATCCAGTGGGTAAAATCGAAGCTGGTTGGAAAGATCATTCATCCGTAAGAGATAAAGGAAAATTGACTCATATGGACTTGAGTGACAGTGTTATATCCTGGGCTGGAATAATCACAGCCTATGGAGCAGTCAAATCAATCTGGGAACTGAGGAAGTTGTCAAAACCTCTCGAAGTAATGAGCAATGTGACCTTTCCGCTCTCGAACTTGTGACTGATGAACTGAATGCAATGAGAACTGTTGTGCTGCAAAATCGAATGGCTCTTGACTGCACCCTGGCGGCGAGAGGTGGTGCAGCGTCGCTTATCAAAGAAGAATGCTGTGCGTAAATACCAGATGAGAAGCACGAGATCAGCGACCACCTAGAGGTAATACAGCAGGTATCAGCCATGGCGGAACCAGGCCCAAACCCACTGATGAACTTTTTCCAGAATCCATTTTGTGGATGGGGTTCAATCCTAATGAATATCTTGATTGCCATTTGTGTTGTTTTGCTCATATTGGGAGCATGTGTCTGTTGCGGGATACCCTGTATGAAAGGATTAGTTAGGGACTTTGTTGACGTATCTATAACCGAGACTAGGTATCAAGACCTGGATTTGAATCTGTTAATACCAAATGAAATTCTTTCTGAAATGTAAAACAAATGACTTGCCTAGTTAAAAGTTCCATAAAGGAAGAGGCTAGGGAATGAAATAATGTTGTTTATGTTTCTGGATAGAATAAAAAGCATTAAACGGAGGGAGAATGTTAGAAAAATATATATATAAACATATATGAAGTGCTAGTTTAGAAGCAAATAGTATATAATGCATTTTATTCTATTTTACAATATGGCAGTAGAAATGATCTTGCATGTAATTGCCTGAAGCTTAGCTGCAGTGTGATTGAACTCTGACCCTGGCAGTAACCAGTTCAGCAGGCTTATGTCATTCAGCATTAATTATCTGCTGGGTTAGAGAATAATAAATGTATGTACATGTATATCTTTCTTCCTTCCACTGAGGAGGATGGCCTTGTGAGCTCTATCGAAGATAGAGTACAGCTTCTCACCAGAGAGACAAAGGCATTATTAGGAAATGAACTGACTATTGTATCCGAACAGGCTTGGAACCTTGAAAGAGCAACATTTACAGAAAGACATTGTAATTGACCAGGTGCCTTGCAAGGCTGTGCTATTCTCATGGGAAAACTTTTAATAAGCATTATTTCAGCACCTTCGTATGAATAGAATATTGTGGACTATAGTGATGTAAATGCCCTGTGACTGACCACGTCATTAAGGTGGGCAAAAGCTGATTGTAAACACAATATAAACAAAGCTGCTTCCTGTATAGAGTCAGACAAAACTCTATACTTGTACTGCATAGTTATTTGCCTCCTGGTGTACACTAGTAAAACGTTGTGAAACTGAGCTTCCTGTGTTATTGACTGTCATTTTGAAAAGCCTAATGAGTGTTACAGTCTGATTTTAACATCTTAATTGACAGATGTGTATGTCATAGCATGGGAATAGGCCAAGCCAACCACCACAATCGCCATGTGTACCGCATGCAAACAGCCAGTAACACGCAGTAGTAATGCATGAAGGCATACACGACTGTGGGAATAGCACAGGACATATGGCACGTGCCAAGTGTAGATGCATGACACAAAACTCCAGGATGGGGCCTCCTGCAAAGAGGAACATGTGCCAACCACACCTCCCACAGATGTACCGGCAGTGAAAACACATGCCAAACACACACCAACACTACCGTCCATCCCACGACATAGCGGAGGCTGGTCAAAGACCACCATGGCGCACAAACAGGGACACGTGTAGCGTTGCCTTAACACCCCCATAGGCCAAAGAATAATAGAATGGACATATGCATGTAATGCTGTGAAGGATGTGTGGTAGTCCTCAGTATCACAGTGGTAGGGACACAGATACACTGTAATCAACCATGACGTATGTGCACTGTAGACAGCACACCTGCAGGTAATACAGAGGTCAATCACGTGCCACAGAAATATACACATGAGAAAGAGGATAGGGGATAGACAAGTGTAAATGGGACAAACTATGAACATAGGTTCATAGGTCCATAGGTACAGGGTAGGCTATCTACCCAAGGTCAGCCATAACCCTAGGCCATAGTTAGGATTCCTTTGCCAACATTCCGGTCCGGAGATAGAATGCCTATTATATTGCTGTACATCTGTCAAGCAGTGACAATGATGTAATCCCTGGGGTATATCTGCAATCCCCCATCCAACGGACAAAGATCCCCTCGAACAAGGCTAGCAAGGATCTCTGCCTCACATGTACTGTGATGTAGATCCACAGCATAGTGAGTGTCTGGGTGATGTATGTGTCACTCCAACACATCCTATTAATGACCACGTCAAGGTTCACGTCACCTGCCCTTGTGGTTCTGAGGGATGTAGATCCAGTAGGTGAAGCATAGTCATCAAATATGGGTCGACATGGCCTCGTATGTCAGGCACAGGTCAACACCGAACAAGAGGTATGTGACTGAATGGAGCAGGAGTCCTAACAGTGGGGCAGCATAACACAAATCCCTGACACCCTGCATCTGTCTGACGATTAACCTATGGGGCCTTCCCAGCTGCTGTAGGTGTCGGGTCAGATACCCTCCGAATGGGGCAATGTACTCAATCATAGGTGTAACACGTAATGAGTACAAGGAGACAATGACCTACCCTGATCTAGATGTGAATCCCTGCACGAACAGGTGGGCAATGTAGAAGTCCTACCGAACCACGATAGCAACGTGTGTGTTGAACGAATGGTGACCGACAACCTGGGTCCCCAGATCCCTGGTAATTACCCCTGTGCTCAGTAGACTGCCACCCATATGCCGGTCAGGGGTGACCTTGTTCTCCTCGATGGGTATGACTTTGCATTACCTGGCATTTAGCTGTAGGCCATGTCCCTGACAGCAGATATACATATCTGGGAGGCCCCTTTGAAGGATATCTGTGTCAGATGTCCGTCCCACTATGGCACCCGGTTCGCAGTCATCTACAAACAATGTCAGCCATAACACCCCTGTGTGTGCCTGTACTGTGGAAATGTAGATGTAGAAAAAGAGTGGACCCAGGGCAGAGCCCCGTGGGACACCGCCTGCGACAGGCAGTAGGTCCGACATGCTGCAAGCAACTATGACCGCGTTGGTCGTGTCACCTAGCCAGTTTGCAACCCATCCTGCGATGTACGTGTTCACATCCAAGCCGATGGGTTTATCAATGATACCCGAGGGGGGTATTGTGTTGAAGGCCTTTGCCAGGTCGAGGCAGGCTGTATGGACTGCAAGACCCCCATCAATGGCCTCGGTGACTGTCCCTAAAACATCAACCAGGATTTAAACGCATGAACCACCCCTGACCAAGCCAAACCAGGTTGGATGCAAAGTATGCAGGTCCCCTATGTCGTCATCTACGAGCGCAGTATGATCCCTCCCCATGTCTTTGCAGATAGGTCTCCTCATGGTAATGGGACAGTAATAACCAGGGTCAGTGGAGGCACTGGCCCTGTGAAGTGGGACTACAGTCGCCGTGCGACACACCCTGGGTGCGTTACCCGAGGTGAGGCTAAGAATAAACAGCTGTCCTAACTGTGGGTCTAATTCCTCAATGAGATCGCGGAGTACACAGTCGGGACACCAGCTGGTCCCATGGATGCTATGTTCACTACCCTGGAGAGAGCATGTCCCACCCGTGCGTCACAGAACATTCGGGGACCACAAACCGCTGGTACAGACATATCTCCATGTGGAGGGGAGGAGATGGAGATGTCTTCACCGAACCTGTCAGCCCGTATGTTGGCAATGTGTGTATGTTCAGTAAACTCCACATCATTGTGAACCCAGTCAGAGCATATGTGTGAGTTACCTCCCAGGTGTCCAGCATAGCAAATGAAGGCTGTATGATTGTCTGCCAAGTCCATGGAGATATATCTGTGGAACCTGCCCTGGACCATGTCATGACAGCCTGTAGCTCTACACATATAATGAGCAAGGGTGTCATACCTCACAAGGTGTCTGCTCTGCCTTGTAGTAGCCACCTCCTCTCATTGTACAGCTTGTGTATGGCTGGGGTACACCACACTGGATGCTTGGCATTGGTACAATGAACCACAGTTGGGTAAGGGAATGCCTGATCCATGCAGTCCTGTAGGTACCAGTAGACGGCATATGTAAGTGATGCAGTGGCTGCAGTACTGTTGACCACTGGCTCAGGGTCCTTAAAGGAGACCACAGTAGTGTTCAGAATTGTGAATTCGGCCTTTGAGAAAGCCATGTGTATGGTAACCGGAAACACCCACAGCAATGTATATCAATAGCAGAAGCCATTGTCCAAATAACATAGATTAACTCCGGTATGACAATAAGTATTATTATACATGTATTGACACGTGTCTGCTAATTACACTTGCAAATGGCCGGTAAGACCGGGCCAAAGTGCCCGTGATTTACCTAGTATGGAGGTGTCATTCCGACAATAAAGTGGCGATACTTCCCTACTGGGACCTCTGGGGATTAATTAAAGCGGTTGTTAACCTGCAACATTGGATGTACACCATTTGGTTCCGGTTTCGGAAAACATGGTTTCCGTAGCACTACACACTATGGGTAGTCAAGCAGACATCAGCGATTGGTGAACACACAGCAGCAGTCAAAACCACTGGCCACATGGACACAGTCCGACAAGCTCTACACTTTACATATGCACATTGGTGTCCATTGTAGGACCAAAAATTTTCCCGTACGGTATGCGTGCCAGCCTTCACCGCCAACCATGAGAACCGACAGTCGTGACCACGGCACAGCTAGACATATGCACCGCAAGCGTGTTCAATGTTGATGATAGCTGTCCATGAAATGCAGCACATATGCACAGAAATCCCCAGAGTTCCGAGTCCATAGAAGTGCGTCCACATCCCAGTCCCGCACATATGAAGGATGTGTAATGGGTACTGTCGACTGTTGCAGCCAAGGGATCCTGGGTATGTAGAAACAGGGCTCGGTGTTGTTTGGCAGATAATCCGTTGTCCCGCCCCGTGGGAGGGATGTGGGCGTAGCACCTGCCTTACTCCCCACTAATAATGCAAAGCATCCACCGGAGAATGCTAAATGCAGGTGTAAAATGTGTACAGCCCTATAACAGTGTCCAGTAGGCAATTCTCATGGATGAACAAGCGTACGACCAAGATGGCACCCATAACTGCAAACCCGGTGGAATTACACTGCCGCAGTAAGGCATAACACAGGAAATACACATAGGGACTACAGTTGACATTCCCCATACAAAGTTGGACCGCCGTGCGAACACCGGCATACACAGCAGTCAATCTGCCAGCAACAAAATGGGGAGCACTCGCTACCATACTGCGGAACAGATGGGCGACCTGTGGAACACATACTAATGGCACACCAACAACGTCAACTAGGATATCTAAACTATGGCGTTCCCACCTATAAAGAAAACATGCTTCAATGAATACATAGGGGATCAACATGTTCCAGTGGTGTTATGTTGAAAATACAGTGACGGATATGTCCTAATGGGACGTCTGAGGTTTATTTAAAGCAGTTGCTAACCTGCATCTCTGGATGTACACCATTTGTTCACAGTTCTAAAATACCTGGTTTACGTAGCACCACGTAGAATGGGTAGTCAAACAGACATCCGCGATTGGGGAACATACAGCAGCAGTCAAAACCACTGGCCAGTTGGACACAGTCCAGCTACATCTAACTTTACATATGCACATTTGTGTCCATTGTAGGACCCAAAAATACCTTCTAACAGAACTCCATCCAGCTGTTTCTGACCACCAGATGATGCGATAGCCGTGACTACGGCACAGTTAGACATATGCACCACCAGCGTGTTTAAGGTTGATGACAGGTGTCCATGAAATGCAGGACATATGAACAGAAATCCCCAGATCGACGTGTCCATACATGTGCGTCCACATCCCAGTCCCGCACACATGAAGGATGTGTAATGGGTACTGTCGAGGGTTGCAGCCATGGGATCTTGGGTATGCAGAAATGGGGCTCGGTGTTGTTTGGCAGATAATCCATTGTCCCGCCCCGTGGGAGGGATGTGGGTGTAGCACATGACCTACTCCCCAGTAATAATGCAAAGCATCCACCAGATAATGCTAAATGCAGGTGTGGAATGTGTACAGGCCATAACAGTGTCCAGTAGGCAATCCCCATGGATGGACAAGACTACGACCAGGATGGCACCCATACTTGCAAGCCCCGTGGAATTACACAGCTGCAGTAAGGCATAACACAGGAAATGCAGATGGCAACTACAGTAGACACTCCCCACAGAAATCCAGACCGCCGTGCGAATACTGGCGTACACAGCACTCAATCTGCCGGCAACAACATGGGGATTACTCGCTGCCATACTGCGGAACAAATGGGTGACCAGTGGAACACATACCAATGGCACACCAACAACGTCAACTAGGAAGGTCATAGGATGTTTAAACACTGGCGTTCCCGCTTATAAAGAACATCCTTCAATGAATCAATAGGGTCTACATGTTCTGGCTGTGTTATATTGACAATACAGTGGCGTATATGTCCTACTGGGCCTTCTGAGGATTACTTAAAGCAGTTGCCAACCTGCAGCATTACATTAAAACCATTTGGGTTAATCGTAGTAAAACATGGGTTTCGTAGCACAACATAATATGTGTAGTCGAACACACATCATGATTGGGGAACATACAGCGGCGGTCACAACCACTGGCCAGATGGACACAGTCCGACATATTCTACACTTTACATATGCACATTGGTGTCCATTGTAGGACCCAAACATTTATCCGTACGCAATGTCAACCGGCTGCGATCGAGAGACCCAAATGAAGTGACAGCCGTGACTACGGCACAGCTACATATATGCACCACCAGCGTGTTCAAGGTTGATGACAACTGTCCATGAAATGCAGGACATATGCACAGAAATCCCCAGATTGTCGAGTCCATAGATGTGCGTCCACATCCCATTCCCGCACACATGGAGGATGTGCAATGGGTACTGTCGAGGGTTGCAGCCATGGGATCGTGGGTATTACAGAAATGGGTGTCGGAGTTGATTGGCAGATGATCCGTTGTCCCGCCCCGTGTGAGGGATGTGGGTATGGCATATGCGGTACTCCGCACTAATAATGCAAATCATCCACCGGAGAATGCTAAATGCAGCTGTGAAATGTGTACAGCCCTATACCAGTGTCCATTAGGCAGTTCCCATGGATGGACAAACGTACGGCCAAGATGGCACCTATAACTGCAAACCTGGTGAAATCACACAGCTGTAGTAAGGCATAACACAGGGAATACAGATAGGGACTACAGTAGAGACTCCACATACAAAGTCAGACCACCGTGCGAATACCGGCGTACACAGCACTCAATCTGCCAGCAAGAGAATGGGGATCACTCGCTTCCATACCGCGGAACAAATGGGCGACCTGCGGAACACATACTAATGGCACACCAACAACGTCAACTAGGAAGGTTGTAGGATGGTTAAGCTATGGCGTACCCACATATAAAGAACATCCTTCAATGAATTAATAGGATCTACATGTTTCGTCCGTGTTAATTTGACAATACAGAGGCGGGAATGTCCCAATGGGATATCTGCGGATTAGTTAAAGCAATTGTTAGCCTGCATCATTGGAATTACAACATTTGGGTTCAGTGGCGGAAAACCCGGTTTACGTAGCACTACATAATATGGGTACTCAAACAGACATCCGTGATTGCTGAACATACAGCAGCAGTCAAACCCACTGGCCAGATGGACACAGTCCAATAAGTTCTACACTTTACATATGCACATTGGTGTCCATTGTAGGACCCAAAAATGTATCTGTATGCAATGTGAACAGGCAGCAATCTAGAGACCCAGAAGAACTGATAGCCGTGACTATGGCACAGCTAGATATGTGCACCAGCAGCATGTTCAAGGTTGATGACAAGTGTCCATGAAATGCAGGACATATGAATAGGACTCCCCAGGTTGCCGAGTCCATAGACGTGCGTCCACATCCCATTCCCACACACATGTAGGATGTGCAATGGGTACCGTCAAGGGTTGCAGACATGGGATCATGGGTATGCAGAAATGGGGCTCAGTGTTGATTGGCAGATAATCCGTCGTACCGCCCCGTGGGAGGTATGTGGGTATAGCACATGCGTTACTCCCCACTACTAATGCAAATCATCCACCGGAGAATGTTAAATGCGGCTGTGAAATGTGTACAGCCCTATACCAGTGTCCAGTAGGCATTTCCCATGGACGGACAAACGTACGACCAAGATGGTCACCCATAACTGCAAACCCGGTGTAATTCCACAGCTGCAGTAAGGCATAACACAGAAAGTACAGATAGGGACCACAGTACACCCCCCCCATACAAAGCCAGACCGGTGTGTGAATACCAGCGTAGACAGCACTCAATCTGCCAGCAGAAAAATGAGGTTCACTCGCTTCCATACTGTGGAACAAATGGGTGATCTGCGGAACACATACTAATGGCACACCACCAACGTCAACCAGGAAGGTTATAGGATGGTCAAGCTATGGCGTACCCACATATAAAGAACATCCTTCAATGAATTAATAGGATCCACATGTCATGGTGGTGTTATTTTGACAATACAGTGGTGGATATTTCGTATTGTGACTTCTGAGGATTATGTAAAGCAGTTGCTAACCTGCATCTTTGGATGTACACCATTCGGTGTCAGGTTTGAAAGACCTGGATGTCGTAGCACTACATAATATGTGTAGTCAAACACACACCCGCGATTGGGGAACATACAGCAGCAGTCAAACCCACTGGCCAGATGGACACAGTCCAACAGTTTCTACACTTTACATATGCACATTGGTGTCCATTGTAGGACCCAAAAATTTAGCCCTATGCAAGATAAACGTGATGGAGGAAGCGACGCTGAAGGCGTAACAGCCATGACTACAGCACTGTTAGACATATGCACCACCAGCGTGTTTAAGGTCGATGACAGGTGTCCATGTAATGCAGAACATATGAGCAGAAATACCCATATGGCCGTGTCCATAGATGTGCGTCCACATCTCAGTCCCGCACACATGAAGAATATATAATGTGTACCGTCGAGGTCTGCAGCCATGGGATCGTGGGTATGCAGAAATGGGGCTCGGTGTTGTTTGGCAGATAATCCGTTGACCCGCCCCGTGGGAGGGATGTGGGTATAGAACATGCCTTACCCCCCACCAATAATGTCAATCATCCACCGGAGAATGCTACATGCAGCTGTGAAATGGGTACAGCCCCACACCAGTGTCCAGTAGGCATTTCACAAGGATGGATAAACGTACGGCCAAGATGGCACCCATAACTGCAAACCTGGTGGAATCACACAGCTGCAGTAAGGCAAAACACAGGGAATACAGATAGGGACTACAGTAGAGACTCCACATACAAAGTCAGACCGCCGTGCGAATACCGGCGTACACAGCACTCAGTCTGCCAGCAAGAGAATGGGGATCACTCGCTTCCATACCGCGGAACAAATAGGCGACCTGCGGAACACATACTAATGGCACACCAACAACGTCAACTAGGAAGGTTATAGGATGGTTAAGCTATGGCGTACCCACATATAAAGAAGATCCTTCAATGAATTAATAGGATCTACATGTTTTGTTCGTGTTAATTTGACAATACAGGGGCGGGAATGTCCCAATGGGATATCTGCGAATTAGTTAAAGCAATTGTTAGCCTGCATCATTGGAATTACACCATTTGGGTTCGGTGGCGGAAAACCCGGTTTACGTAGCACTACATAATATGGGTACTCAAGCAGACATCCGTGATTGCTGAACATACAGCAGCAGTCAAACCCACTGGCCAGATGGACACAGTCCAATAAGTTCTACACGTTACATATGCACATTGGTGTCCATTGTAGGACCCAAAATTTATCCGTGCGCAATGTCAACCTGCTGCGATCGGGAGACCCAGATGAAGTGACAGCCGTGACTACGGCACAGCTATATATGCACCACCAGCGTGTTCAAGGTTGATGACAACTGTCCATGAAATGCAGGTGATATGCACAGAAATCCCCAGATTGTCCAGTCCATAGATGTCGTCCACATCCCATTCCGCACACATGGAGGATGTGCAGCGGGTACTGTCGAGGGTTGCAGCCATGGGATGCGTGGGTATGCAGAAATGGGTCTCGGTGTTGATTGGCAGATGATCCGTTGTCCGCCCGTGTGAGGGATGTGGGTATGGCATATGCGTTACTCCGCACTAATAATGCAATTCATCCACCGGAGAATGCTAAATGCAGCTGTGAAATGTGTACAGCCCTATACCAGTGTCCATTAGGCTGTTCCCATGGATGGACAAATGTACGGCCAAGATGGCACCCATAACTGCAAACCTGGTGGAATCACACAGCTGTAGTAAGGCAAAACACAGGGAATACAGATAGGGACTACAGTAGAGACTCCACATACAAAGTCAGACTGCCGTGCGAATACCGGCGTACACAGCAGTCAATCTGCCAGAAAGAGAATGGGGATCACTCGCTTCCATACCGCGGAACAAATGGGTGACCTGCGGAACACATACTAATGGCACACCAACAACGTCAACTAGGAAAGTCATAGGATCCTTAGACTATGGCGTTCATGCTTATAAAGAACATCCTTCAATGAATTAATAGGATCTACATGTTTTGGTTGTGTCAGTTTGACAATACAGTGGTGGACATATCCGAATGGGACATTTGAGGATTACTTAAAGCATCTCCTAGCCTGCATCATTGGATTTACACCATCCGGTTTCAGTTTAGATTAACCTGGTTAACGTAGCACTACATAATATGGGTAGCAAGCAGACATCCGCGATTGGGGAACATACAGCAGCAGTCAAACCCACTAGCCAGATGGACACAGTCCAACAAGGTCTACACTGTACATATGCACAATGGTGTTCATAGTAGGACCCCAGAGATTCATCCGTACGCAATGTCAACCAGCTGCGATCGAGGGCCAGAAGAACTGACAGCCGTGACTACGGTACAGCCAGACAGCGTGTTCAGGGTTGATGACAACTGTCCACGGAATGCAGGACATATGAACAGATATTCCCAGAGTGTAGAGTCCGTAGAGCTGCATCCACATCATTCCGCACACATGCGGATGTGTAATGGGTACCGTCGAGGTTGCAGCCATGGGATCCTGGGTATGCAGAAACAGGGCTCGGTGTTGTTTGCCAGATAATACGTTGTCCCGCACCGTGGGAGGGATGTGGGAGTAGCACGTGCCTTACTCCCCACTGAGTGTGCAAAGCATCCACCAGCTAATGCTAAATGCAGGTGTAAAATGTGTACTGCTCCATACCAGTGTCCAGTAGGCAATCGCTAGGGATGGACAAGCGTAGGACCAAGATGGCACCCATAACTGCGAACCTGGTGTAACCACACAGCTGCAGTGAGGCATAACACAGGAAATACAGATAGGGACTACAGTAGACACTCCCCATACAAGGCCAGACCACTGTGCGAATACCGGTGTACACAGCACTCAATCTGCCAGCACCAAAATGGGGATCACACGCTTCCATACCGCGGAACAACTGGGTGACCTGTGGAACACATACCAATGGCACAATATCAACGTCAGTTAGGAAAGCCATACGATGGTCAAACTATGGCGTTACCACCAATGAAGAACATCCTTCAGTGAATTATTAGGATTAATGTCTATTGACCATGGAATACACCTAATCAACATCAAAGAACCGCTGGCACCTCATGGCACACAGACCAAGTCACACATAGGTAGATGAAACAGTCAACGTAGACATTCTGTCCACGACAGGTCACATATGGCATCCAAATGTTACTTCATAGACATGTAAGCGCTATCACCGTAGGCTCCGTGAGACTTACACATAACATGGAAGCATCCAGGCTTTAAATATCCCCCCTTACACTTCCATTTGTTACTTTCTATGCAAACAATGAACATGTAACCACAGCATAGAAAGCACAGAAGCAATGTTAACCACACACACATATGTTAACATCTCAGAAAGCATCCTATTAACACATGTATTATATGATATTGTACTATGCAGAATACTCATCAATCAAAGATCTAACAATGTATATGGAAGATATGCATAGCATATCACTGTAATACAGCGGTACAGAACTGAAAGAGTGGGCAAATGTGTGTTAACTCCACAGCTGTACCTAAACTACATTCCCGTTATGGGGGTTTGCTCCACCTGCTTCTCAAAAGAGGCCTCATCAGTGTTCCATCGGTCAGCCCTGGTGTGTGGCCAACCCTCCACCTACTAATCCATCTAGATCCACATATTATAGCATAGCTGATGAGGTCCCCCCTCTGGTATTATAACCTAGACGTCATAAAACACCGAATGTAGACGTATGCCTTGTGATGTGCCCATAGCCGGCCGTAGGCATACGCCAATCCTGCGGCTGCCCAGGGCGCCGCACTACTAGGGCCACCTGTCTAGTAGGTGTGTCATGTAGGTATACCAAGATGGGGGCACCAAGTGTTGTGGTGGTGGGCGCCATGGAGCCCTACAGCCTAGGGCAGCAGTCGATCTAAGGCCGCTGCCGTTGGAGGGGTACTACGGTCTGCAGGTATGTGCAGACGTGCACATGAAACAGCGGTCCACAAGGATTACCCATAGTGGCAACACCTGCACAGATGGCTATAGCGGGACACACACACGGCCATGCATACAGCACAGGTAGACATACACACACCATAAATAGGCAAGTTCACACAAAGTGTATGGCGTGTACGGGTACAGTGTCAGGACAGCAAGGATAGCTGTCTGCCACGATATCCAGCAGATGTCTTTAGGGTGTTCTGGAATACGGTTGATTGCATGGACAATGAGTGGATATGCAGCGTTACCACAGTTATATGTGTCAGCCGTGCAAATATGCGATACATGGGAAAGACAGCTGTCCATGCTAGAGCAGCAGTACGGGCACAATATAGGTACATAGATATACAAAGACAGAGATACAGACGGACACATCTGGCAGGCCCATGAGTGTAATGTACACAGCACCACCCCACCACACCATAGCAGGGTGCACATGGAGAACTGCGCTGCAGTGCCCGACCACAACAGGCACACAAGCAGTACGAGCTGCGTCCGCCATCCACAAACACAGGGATGGCGGCAGGATATGAGTGTTCTGTGTAAACCTCAAAGCCATACCCTATGAACCCATGCAGCTGGGAGCATGGACACACACACACATGTGGCAGGCATGGTGATTGACCACACCCCCACATACCCAACGCACAACGTATGACACAGGTATGGAATGCGCTACGTGGACCACCGAACACACCACCATCAGAGGCACATGTACAGGTGGGTGACAACATCCGTAAAGGAATGGCTGCTGATAGCCAAGGTATGTGTTGCGAAGCGTCTAAAAGCTTGTTCATCTGCAGAGGCAGCTGGAAACACACACACACAAACACACACAGGGAAGGGCCGAGAGTGAACCTCGCCTACCTACATGAACCCACTACAGCATGAAGCATTTACAGAGCAGCTACGAGATTACTGCGCACAGCTGTCAAAGGCATACTTCTGGGCGGGTGACATCACCCGTAAGATAATAGCTGGCAATAGCCAAGGTATGTGTTGCGAAAGCGTCTAAAAGCATGTTCATCTGCAGAGGCGGCGAAACACACACACACACACAGGGAAAGGCGAAATTGAACCTCGCCTACATGAACTCACTACAGCATGAAGCATTTACAGAACACACTACGAGATTACTGAGCACAAGCGCTGTCAGAGAGGCATATTTCTAGGCGGGTGACATCACCCGTGAAGAATAACTGGCAATAGCCAAGGTATGTGTTGCGAAGCGTCTAAAAGCATGTTCATCTGCAGAGGCAGCTGGAAACACACACACACAGGGAAGGGCCGAGAGTCAAACCTACACCTACTTACATGAACTCACTACAGCATGACGCATTTACAGAATGCGCTACCGGGATTATTGAGCAGAGTGCTGTCAGAGGCATATTTCTAGGCGGGTGACATCACACGTAAGAGAATAGCTGGCAATAGCCAAGGTATGTGTTGCGAAGCGTCTAAAAGCATGTTCATCTGCAGAGGCAGCTGGAAACACACACACATGGGCTGAGAGTCGAACCTACGCATACCTACATGAACTCACTACAGCATGAAGCATTTACAGAACGCGCTACCGAGATTACTGAGCACAACGCTGTCAGAGGCATACTTCTAGGCGGGTGACATCACCCGTAAGAGAATAGCTGGCAATAGCCTAGGTTTGTGTTGCGAAGCGTCTAAAAGCATGTTCATCTGCAGAGGCAGCTGGAAACACACACACACACACACACACAGGGGAAGGGGCGGAGTGAACCTCGCCTACCTACATGAACTCACTACAGCATGAAGCATTTACAGAGCAGCTACGAGATTACTGAGCACAGCGCTGTCAGAGGCATATTTCTAGGCGGGTGACATCACCCGTAAGAGAATAGCGGGCAATAGCCAAGGTATGTGTTGCGAAGCATCTAAAAGCATGCTCATCTGCAGAGGCGGCTGGAAACACACACACAGGGAAGGGCCGAGAGTGACCTGCGCATACCTATGAAGACTCACTACAGCATGGAAGCATTTACAGAGCAGCTACCGAGATTACTGAGCACAGTGCTGTCAGAGGCATATTTCTGGGCGGGTGACATCACCGTAAGAGAATAGCTGGCAATAGCCAAGGTATGTGTTGCGAAGCGTCTAAAAGCATGTTCATCTGCAGAGGCAGCTGGAAACACACACACACACACACACAGGAAGGGCGAGAGTGAACCTACATACCTACATGAACTCACTACAGCATGAAGCATTTACAGAGCAGCTACCGGGATTACTGAGCACAAGCTGTCAGAGCATATTTCTGGGCGGGTGACATCACCGTAAGAGAATAGCTGGCAATAGCCAAGGTATGTGTCGCGAAGCATCTAAAAACATGTTCATCTGCAGAGGCAGCTGGAAACACATACACGGGGAAGGGCGAGAGTCGAGACCTCGCCTACCTATGAACTCTCTACAGCATGAAGCATTTACAGAGCAGCTGCGAGGATTACTGAGCACAGTGCTGTCAGAGGCATATTTCAGGCGGGTGACATCACCCGTAAGAGAATAGCTGGCAATAGCCAAGGTATGCCTTGCGAAGTGCCTAAAAAGCATGTTCATCGGCAGAGGCGGCTGTAAACACACACACACACACACAGGGGGCGGCGAGTTGAACCTCGCCTACCTACATGAACTCACTACAGCATGAAGCATTTACAGAATGTGCTACCGGGATTACTGAGCACAAGCGCTGTCAGAGCATATTCTACGCGGGTGACATCACCCGTAAGAGAATTGCTGGCAATAGCCAAGGTATGTGTTGCGAAGCGTCTAAAAGCATGTTCATCTGCAGAGGCGGTTGGAAACACACACACACACACAGACAGGGAAGGGGCCGAGAGTCGAGACCTACATACCTACATGAACTCACTACAGCATGAAGCATTTACAGAGCGGCAGCTACCGAGATTACTGAGCACAAGCTGTCAGAGGCATAATTCTGGGCGGTGACATCACCCGTAAAGAATAGCTGGCAATAGCCTAGGTTTGTGTTCTTGGCGTCTAAAAGCATGTTCATCTGCAGAGGCAGCTGGAAACACACACACAGAGAAGGGCTGAGAGTCGAACCTCGCCATGCCTACATGAACTCACTGCAGCATGGAAGCATTTACAGAGCAGGCTACCGGGATTGCTGAGCACAATGCTGTCAGGAGTACTTCTAGGCGGGTGACATCACCCGGTAAAGAATAACTGGCAATAGCCTAGGTTTGTGTTGCGGCGTCTAAAAACATGTTCATCTGCAGAGGCGGCTGGAAACACACACACACACACGGGGAAGGGCTGATGGTAGAACCTCGCCTACCTACCATGAACTCACTACAGCATGAAGCATTTACAGAGCAGCTACCGGGTTGCTGAGCACAGCACTGTCAGGAGGCATACCCCTGGATTGGGTGGTATCATCTGCAGAGGCAATCGTCCGATGAGGGAGGGAATGAAGACGAGTGCGCAGTCACACAGCCTGTTACCATCCCAAGGTGGCGTGCAGTAACTGGTAGTGCTGCGAACGTGCGGGGAATACCAAATAACTGCTGAGCAGTACATCCACGACGCTTGAATACGGGATGCACCACGTAACAGTATACCCCTATGAGAGGGCATCCGGCGTGCAGGATGTGGGCGTAATGTGGCGCTGACAGCCACATATGAGTCACCTGGATGGTCACCATGGCTATGCATACCCGGATGTCATTGGCCATGGCTACGCCCTAGTAGCAGACATCGATGCCGACTGTCGTGTACCCCGGCGAGTGTACTGCAGCCATGCCTCTTACCTAGCGGTTGCAAAGGGAGACAGGAACATGCTCACGGGGTATCCAGCGCCCGTCGGGCGCGGTGTGCACTGTACTGTGTGTCCATCTACACAGCTGCTTACTGGGCATGCTCAGACAGCACTTAAGACTTCGGCACCAACGAACATGCCACATACACATGGTGCTGACGGCATGGGTAACGGCAGACTGTGGACACGTCGTGTGTCCAGCCACACAACAACAACCGGCCATGCCACAGGCGTGGCAGTTGCGAAGAAGGAAACGCGGGCATGCACCCTGGGGTATCAATGCAGTCGGTCCAGACGGTGTGCTGTACTGTGTGTCCACCACAGCTGCTTACTGGGCATGCTCCAGACGCAGAATCGAAGCACAGAGCAGACATGCATACGGCATGAAGCGTGACGGCATGGGAGCGGACTGTGGACCATCGTGTGTGTCCAGCCACAACAACAACAGCAGCCATGCCACAGGCGTGGCAGTTCTTGGCAGAAACAGGCATGCACCGGTATCAATGCAGTCGGGCGTGGTGTGCACTGACAATGTTGTCCATCTACGCAGCAGCTGCTTACCCACTGGGCATGCTCAGACACTTAGAATCGGCACAGAGCAGACAGGCAGCACACACACATGGAGGCGATGGCATGGGAGAGCAGACTGTGGACCATCGATGCGTGTCCAGCCACACAGCAACAACCCATGACCATGCCACCAGGCGTGGCAGTTCGCGAGAAGGGGAAGCAGGCATGCACCGGGTATCAATGCGGTCGGCGGCGGTGTGCACTGTACTGTGTGTCATCTACACAGCTGCTTACTGGGCATCGCGCAGACATAATGTCGGCACAGAGCAGAACATGCATACGTAGGCGGAAAGCGGCGGCGGGAGAGCAGACTGTGGACCGTGGGTGTGTGTCAGCCACACAACAGCATCCGGCCATGCTCACACCGTGGTATGTGCTTTCTGGCATGCATCGACGGCATGCAGACAGAGTGCACACACGCGAAGTCCGCGGACAGGCAAACCCATTACACCGCGCGGGGTGGACACATGCAGTCACACGTACACACACACAGATGACAGCACAGCATGCGCTGAACAGCAATGCTCCAGCGTGGTATGTGCTAACGCGCCATCCGGCATGCCCCC
>NC_056743.1:1883272229-1883296611 GCF_019279795.1 Protopterus annectens
ATTTATGTTTTGCAGTTGTAAGGCATGCAATTTCAGGTCCTGTGCATGTGACAGGAAATCAATACTCAAAAATTATAGTAGTGGTATGATATATGGAAAAGGCTTTTTTAATGTAAGCTTAGGGTAAGCATGCATTACTAAGCTGGGTGGGTGGGGGGGGGGTTGCACAAAATGTAGTAGTTCTGAAAGCCTTTCATCTGACTCATTTCATTATGAAGGTATCTCCACTAGATTTGAAGAAGTCTCCACTCCCCTTAACATGTATCTTATCAGACACACTATTGAATACAGTATACCTTTTGGAATGTATTTGTCTAAACATATCACACAACTTGAGAGACTTTTTATTTTTATTTTATTTTACTTTACTGACATTTGATTGCCGGGAAAGTCCAAAGGGCCAGTGAAAGTCCATTTTCGGTGGTGGCTCGGGGAGAAAATCTCCAGGTTTAAAATGAGAGAGAAAAATATTTTACAAATAATACAGAGAAAGAGAAAGATACAGTAAGAGAAAATAATACAGAATAAAATATAAATTGGATGAAAATTATACAGTGTAGATAAAGGTACTATTATACTATCAACACCATTAATCAAAGTCAAAGTACGAGCCAACAGGCCTCGTGGTTAAGTATTTTACAGATTGTGAATTCCAGAGTAAGCACACAGTTCAGGAGTTAGTAGAATGCAATCTGGATGGGTGGAAAGAGAGGGAGAAGGTGATTAGTAGTCTACCTCTCAACTGTACAGATTTTCGCAGAATGTCCAGATTTTTACTTTATTTTTTTGGTCTGTTCCTCTTAACATTTTCAGTTTCCTGACACATCACTGAGGATTAAGGTCACTAAGTAATGAGATAAGTTTGAGTTTCAGACTTAATTTCCTTTAGAAAATGCATGCAAACACACATCCTGTTATTCTAACAACTTTCTAGGTTTATAAGAGCAATATTTAAAATTTGTCCCTATTTGTGGGCCGTTGTTCCCCCATTATTTTAGGCTTTGTCCAGATTTTCTTGTGGTAAGAGGTTGAGAGGAGAAATTAAGTAGTTGGTGCTCAATAGGATTCAGCAGGAAAATGAAATATTTTTGCAGGGGCTAGAGATGGGCAGATTAGGAACAGTATGTACATTAAGTAATGGCAGAAGAAGGGGGTGAGCAGTTGCAAATCCAGTTGGAGAGGAGATGATTTTGCAGAACAGTTTTACATTTGCAGGGGTTATGTCATAAGCGGCTGCATGTAGTCAGACTATTCCATTTTTTGGCAATGTTCCACAAGTATAATAACTGTCCTGCAGGTAATTTAGGTTTATGAACTTAAAGAAGCTGTTGTTCAGATCCCAAGGGCCTAGTGCGGTTATAGGGAGTAGAAGTAAGCGCAGGGCAGTCTTGTGATATATAAAGAAGTTTATGAGCAGTTGTAAGCTGGAGGAGTAATAGGAAGTAGGGGAGTTCGAGCCATTGTAACTTTTTTAGGGCAATAAAGTGGTGAGTAGAATGGCGACAGTTTATAGCGAATTTAGCTATCTTATTATACATTTTTTTTCTAATTTTGATTGCAAGGAGGACGGTAAGTTGCTTAGTAAAGGTGCACCATAGGTTAGAGAGGGTAATAGGTAGGATAGTGCTAGCACTTGTTTAGTATGGAGGGAGAAGAACTTATTGTGTCTATAGAGCAGCCCTTTCTGTGGGTCTTACAAATATTCCCCGGGATTCATGAAGCTCGGCGCAAGGCCGGTGTAAGGCTTGCGCCGGCGGTGCAGTGAATAGTTGGCGTAGCAGCGCCATATGCATAGTAATGAGTGCGCGCCGCAACCACAGACACGTGCGTAGGGCACGTGAGCGAGCCCAAGTAGGATGCATCCGGAGGCATGGCCAAGCCAGCAGGCGATGAGCAACCTAAAGTGCTGACTTCCACAGGCCGCCCATAATAGTAACCGCACCAGCCAGGGCCCGTGGAGAATGAAACGTACGCAGACTATGCAACATAGTACCCGTCCCAACAAAACGGAGAACCAAACATCAACCCACGAAGCCCTAAGTGTACCTGTCCAAGGAGCAAAGGATACGCGTAATACCGTGTCCGTCCCGCAATGCACTGTCAGTGGGCATACCCAGTGAAGGTGTACCGCAGCATGTCAGCGCGCCGCACCGACATAGAAGTAGCGACATGGGCATGGTCACCAGCAGTAGTGAGAGTACACAGCCGGGTAGCCGTGTCGATATAACAACAAGAAGGAAACAAGATACCCTAAACACAGGCAAACATGTGCATAGCAACATGTACCACACCCAGCAATGTGCTCGCATACACATGGGGCGTATGTCAAAGCGTAATATCCAGAAGCAGAACTCATGCATGCAAATGTAATACACAATAGCCCCATCATAGCATGTAACCCGCACCCATGTACGACCGTGCACCCAACCCAGCTAGCAGCCTTGCGCAGCTACACACCTACACACAATGGGCATACCTGAAATGTGGTAAGAAGTATTGTCTTAGGCAGTGCCACGTGGGCAAATATGTACCCCACATGTTAACAACCCACCTCAGGTACAGATATCCAAATGGCTGCATGTGAATGTGTCGGCAGAATGTGTACATCCCGCATGTGGTATGGATCTGTCGAAAACCCATAGGCGTGCACACGCCACGGTGCACATAACTGTACACATCTGGACAAGGTGGTATGTTCAGCCATCGTACCAATGATTAGCTATGCAGACATGTCAAACACAACACATATAGCGGAACATCTGCCTACCAAACAGGACGCCCTAACAGGGTGCCACAGGCACAGAAGGGGAAGGTGGTCACATATTGAGACTAGAGTTGCCGGACGGCCAAACACCCACGGCCAATGCAAAGGATGGAATAACATGCATATGCCTGGATGGATGGGTATGTCATAGCATGGGAATAGGCCAAGCCATCCACCATAATAGCCATGTGTACCACATACAAACAGCCAGTAACACGCAGTAGTAATGCATGAAGGCATACACGACTGTGGGAATAGCACAGGACATATGGCACGTGCCAAGTGTAGATGCATGACACAAAAGTCCAGGATGGGGCCCCCTGCAAAGAGGAACATGTGCCAACCCCACCTCCCACAGATATACCGGCAGTGAAAACACATGCCAAACACACACCAACACTACCGTCCATCCCACGACAGCAACGGAGGCTGGCCAAAGACCACCATGACGCGCGCACAAACAGGGACACGTGTAACCGTTGCCCTAACACCCCCCCGTAGGCCAAAGAATAATAGAATGGACATATGCATGTAATGCTGTGAAGGATGTGTGGTAGTCCTCAGTATCACAGAGGTAGGTACACAGATACACTGTAATCAACCATGACGTATGTGCACTGTAGACAGCATACCCGCAGGTAATACAGAGTTCAATCACATGCCACAGAAATATACACATGAGAAAGAGGATAGGGGATAGACAAGTGTGAATGGGACAAACTATGAACATAGGTTCATAGGTCCATAGGTACAGAGTAGGCTATCTACCCAAGGGCAGCCATAACCCTAGGCCATAGTTAGGTTTTCTTTGCCAACCCTCCGGTCCGGAGATAAAATGCCTATTATATTGCTGTACCTCTGTCAAACAGTGACAATGATGTAATCCCCCATCCAACGGACAAGATCCCCCCGAACAAGGCTAGCAAGGTTCTCTGCCTCACATGTACTGTGATGTAGATCCACAGCATAGTGAGTGTCTGGGTGATGTATGTGTCACTCCAACACATCCTATTAATGACCGTGTCAAGGTTCACGTCACCTGCCCTTGTGGTTCTGAGGGATGTAGATCCAGTAGGTGAAGCATAGTCATCAAATATGGGTCGGCATGGCCTCGTATGTCAGGCACAGGTCAACACTGAACAAGAGGTATGTGACTGAATGGAGCAGGAGTCCTTACAGTGGGCCAGCATAACACAAATCCCTGACACCCTGCATCTGTCTGACGATTAACCTATGGGGCCTTCCCAGCTGCTGTAGGTGTCGGGTCAGATACCCTCCGAATGGGGCAATGTACTCAATCATAGGTGTAACAAGTAATGAGTACAAGGATACGATGACCTACCCTGATCTAGATGCGAATCCCTGCATGATCAGGTGGGCAATGTAGACGTTCTACCGAACCACGATAGCAACGTGTGTGTCGAACAAATGGTGACTGACAACCTGGGTCCTCAGATCCCTGGTAATTCCCCCCGTGCTCAGTGGACTGCCACCCATATGCCAGACAGGGGTGACCCCGTTCTTCCCGACGGGTATGACTATGTATTACCTGGCATTTAGCTGTAGGCCATGTCCCTGACAGCAGATATCCATATCTGGGAGGCCCCTTTGAAGGATATCTGTGTCAGATGTCCATCCCACTATGGCACCCGGTTCGCAGTCATCTACAAACAATGTCAGCCATAACACCCCTGTGTGTGCTTGTACTGTGGAAATGTATATGTAGAAAAAGAGTGGACCCAGGGCAGAGCCCCGTGGGACACCGCCTGTGACAGGCAGTAAGTCCGACATGCTGCCAGCAACTATGACCGCGTTGGTCGTGTCACCTAGCCAGTTTGCAACCCATGCTGCGATATGCGTGTTCACATCCAAGCTGATGGGTTTATCAATGATACCAGGGGGTATTGTGTTGAAGGCCTTTGCCAGGTCGTGGTAGGCTGTATGGAGTGCATGACCCCCATCAATGGCCTCGGTGATTGTCCTGAAACCGTCAACCAGGATTTAAATGCATGAACGCCTGACCAAGCCAAACTGGGTTGGATGCAAAGTATGCAGGTCCCTATGTTGTCATCTATGGGCGCAGTATGATCCCTCCCCATGTCTTTGCAGATAAGTCTTCTCATGGTAATGGGACGGTAATAACCAGGGTCAGTGGAGGCACTGGCCCTGTGAAGTGGGACTACAGTCGCCGTGCGCCACAACTTGTGCGTTACCCGAGGTGAGCCTAAGAATAAACAGCTTTACTAACTGTGGGTCTAATTCCTCAATGAGATCGCGGAGTACACAGTCGGGACAACAGCTGGTCCCATGGATGCTGTGTTCACTACCCTGGAGAGAGCATGTCCCACCCGTGCGTTACAGAACATTCGGGGACCACAAACCGCTGGTACAGACATCTCTCCATGTGGGGGGAGGGGGTGGAGATGTCTTCACCGAACCTGTCAGCCCGTATGTTGGCAATGTGTGTATGTTCAGTAAACTCCACATCATAGTGAACCCAGTCAGAGCATATGTGTGAGTTACCTCCCAGGTGTCCAGCATAGCAAATAAAGGCCGTATGATTGTCTGCCGAGTCCTTGGAGATATATCTGTGGAACCTGCCCCGGACTATGTCATGACAGCCTGTAGCCCTTCACATATAATGAGCAAGGGTGTCATACCCCACAAGGTGTCTGCTCTGCCTTGTAGTAGCCACCTCCTCTCGTTGTACAGCTTGTGTATGGCTGGGGTACACCACACTGGATGCTTGGCATTGGTACAATGAACCACAGTTGGGTAAGGGAATGCCTGATCCATGCAGTCCTGTAGGTGCCGGTAGAAGGCATATGTAAGTGATGCAGTGGCTTGAGTAATGTTGACCACTGGCTCAGGGTCCTTAAAGGAGACCACAGTAGTGTTCAGAATTGTGAAATCGGCCTTTGAGAAAGCCATGTGTATGGTAACCGGCAACACCCACAGCAACGTATGTCAATAGCAGAAGCCATTGTCCAAATAACATAGATTAACGTCACTATTACAATATGTGTTATTTTACATGTATTGACACGTGGCTGCTAATTACACTTGCAAATGGCCGGTAAGACCGGGCCAAAGTGCTCGTGATTTACCTGTTATGGTGGTGTCATTCCGACAATAAAGTGGCGATACTTCCCTACTGGGACCTCTGGGGATTAATTAAAGTGGTTGTTAACCTGCATCATTGGATGTACACCATTTGGTTCCGGGTTTTGAAAACCTGGTTTCTGTAGCACTACACACTATGGGTAGTCAAGCAGACATCCGCGATTGGTGTACATACAGCAGCAGTCAAAACCACTGGCCACATGGACACAGTCCGACAAGCTCTACACTTTACATATGCACATTGGTGTCCATTGTAGGACCCAAAAATTGTCCCGTACGGAATACCTGCCAGCCTTCATCGTCCAACCAGGAGAAGCGACAGTCGTGACCACGGCACAGCTAGACATATGCACCACCAGCGTGTTTAATGTTGATGACAAGTGTCCATGAAATGCAGCACATATGCACAGAAATCCCCAGAGTTCCGAGTCCATAGAAGGGCTTCCACATCCCAGTCCTGCACACATGAAGGATGTGTAATGGTTACTGTCGAGTGTTGCAGCCAAGGGATCCTGGGTATGTAGAAACAGGGCTCGGTGTTGTTTGGCAGATAATCCGTCGTCCCGCCCCATGGGAGGGATGTGTGTGTAGCACCTGCCTTACTCCCCACTAATAATGCAAAGCATCCACCGGAGAATGCTAAATGCAGGTGTGAAATGTGCACAGCCCTATACCAGTGTCCAGTAGGCAATTCTCATGGATGGACAAGCGTACGACTAAGATGGCACCCATAACTGCAAACCCGGTGGTATTACACAGCCGCAGTAAGGCATAACACAGGAAATACACATAGGGACTACAGTTGACATTCCCCATACAAAGTTGGACTGCTGTGCGAACACCGGCGTACACAGCACTCAATCTGCCAGCAACAAAATGGGGAGCACTCGCTACCATACTGCGGAACAGATGGGCGACCTGTGGAACACATACTAATGGCACACCAACAACGTCAAGTAGGATATGTAAACTATGGCGTTCCCACCTACAAAGAAAACATGCTTCAATGAATACATAGGGGATCAACATGTTCTGGTGGTGTTATGTTGAAAATACAGTGACGGATATTTCCTATTGGGACGTCTGAGGTTTATTTAAAGCAGTTGCTAACCTGCATCTTTGGATGTACACCATTTGTTCTCAGTTCTAAAACACCTGGTTTACGTAGCACCACGTAGAATGGGTAGTCAAACAGACATCCGCGATTGGGGAACATACAGCAGCAGTCAAAACCACTGGCCAGTCGGACACAGTCCAGCAACATCTAACTTTACATATGCACATTGGTGTCCATTGTAGGACCCAAAAATTTATCCTAACAGAATTCCATCCAGCCATTACCGTCCACCAGATGACGCGATAGCCGTGACTACGGCACAGTTAGACATATGCACCACCAGCGTGTTTAAGGTTGATGACAGGTGTCCATGAAATGCAGGACATATGAACAGAAATCCCCAGATCAACGTGTCCATACATGTGTGTCCACATCCCAGTCCGCACATGAAGGATGTGTAATGGGTACTGTCGAGGAGTTGCAGCCATGGGATCTTGGGTATGCAGAAATGGGGCTCGGTGTTGTTTGGCAGATAATCCGTTGTCCCACCCGTGGGAGGATGTGGGTGTAGCACATGACCTACTCCCCACTAATAATGCAAAGCATCCACCGGATAATGCTAAATGCAGGTGTGGAATGTGTACAGGCCATAACAGTGTCCAGTAGGCAATCCCCATGGATGTACAAGCCTACGACCAGGATGGCACCCATACCTGCAAGCCCGGTGGAATTACACAACTGCAGTAAGGCATAACACAGGAAATGCAGATGGCAACTACAGTAGACACTCCCCATAGAAATCCAGACCGCCGTGCGAATACCGGCGTACACAGCACTCAATCTGCCAGCAACAACATGGGGATTACACGCTGCCATACTGCGGAACAAATGGGTGACCAGTGGAACACATACCAATGGCACACCAACAACGTCAACTAGGAAGGTCATAGGATGTTTAAACACTGGCGTTCCCGCTTATAAAGAACATCCTTCAATGAATTAATAGGGTCTACATGTTCTGGCTGTGTTATATTGACAATACAGTGGCGTATATGTCCTACTGGGCCTTCTGAGGATTACTCAAAGCAGTTGCCAACCTACAGCATTAGATTAACATCATTTGGGTTACTTGTAGTAAAACATGGGTTTCGTAGCACAACATAATATGGGTAGTCAAACACACATCCGCGATTGGGGAACATACAGCAGCAGTCAAAACCACTGGCCGGATGGACACACTCCAACATGTTCTACACTTTACATATGCACATTGGTGTCCATTGTAGGACCCAAATATTTATCCGTACGCACTGTCAACCTGCTGCGATCGGGAGACCCAGATGAAGTGACAGCCGTGACTACGGCACAGCTACATATATGCACCACCAGCGTGTTCAAGGTTGATGACAACTGTCCATGAAATGCAGGACATATGCACAGAAATCCCCAGATTGTCGAGTCCATAGATGTGCATCCACATCCCATTCCCGCACACATGGAGGATGTGCAATGGGTACTGTCGAGGGTTGCAGCCACTGGATCGTGGGTATGCAGAAATGGGTCCTGGTGTTGATTGGCAGATGATCCGTTGTCTCGCCCCGTGTGAGGGATGTGGGTATGGCATATGCGTTACTCCGCACTAATAATGCAAATCATCCACCGGAGAATGCTAAATGCAGCTGTGAAATGTGTACAGCCCTATACCAGTGTCCATTAGGCAGTTCCCATGGATGGACAAGCGTCTGCGACCAAGGTGGCACCCATAACTGCAAACCTGGTGGAATCACACAGCTGTAGTAAGGCAAAACACAGGGAATACAGATAGGGACTACAGTAGAGACTCCACATACAAAGTCAGACCGCCGTGCGAATACCGGCATACACAGCACTCAGTCTGCCAGCAAGAGAATGGGGATCACTCGCTTCCATACCGCGGAACAAATGGGCGACCTGCGGAACACATACTAATGGCACACCAACAACGTCAACTAGGAAGGTTATAGGATGGTTAAGCTATGGCGTACCCACATATAAAGGACATCCTTCAATTAATTAATAGGATCTACATGTTTTGGTCGTGTTAATTTGACAATACAGAGGCGGGAATGTCCTAATGGGATATCTGCGGATTAGTTAAAGCAATTGTTAGCCTGCATCATTGGAATTACACCATTTGGGTTCAGTGGCGAATAACCCGGTTTACGTAGCACTACATAATATGGGTACTCAAACAGACATCCGTGATTGCTGAACATACAGCAGCAGTCAAACCCACTGGCCAGATGGACACAGTCCAATAAGATCTACATATGCATATTGGTGTCCATTGTAGGACCCAAAAATTTATCCGTACGCAATGTGAACCAGCTGCGATCGAGAGACCCAGAAGAACTGACAGCCATTGACTCACGGCACAGCTAGATATGTGCACCACCAGCGTGTTCAAGGTTGATGACAAGTGTCCATGAAATGCAGGACATATGAATAGGACTCCCCAGGTTGCCGAGTCCATTGACGTGCGTCCACATCCCATTCCCGCACACATGAAGGATGTGCAATGGGTACCGTCGAGGGTTGCAGACATGGGACCGTGGGTATGCAGAAATGGGGCTCGGTGTTGATTGGCAGATAATCCGTCGTCCGCCCGTGGGAGGATGTGGGTATAACATCGTCACTCCCCACTAATAATGCAAATCATCCACCGGAGAATGCTAAATGCAGCTGTGAAATGTGTACAGCCCTATACCAGTGTCCAGTAGGCAATTTCAATGGGCGGACAAATGTACGACCAAGATGGTCACCCATAACTGCAAACCCGGTGTAATTCCACAGCTGCAGTAAGGCATAACACAGAAAATACAGATAGGGACCACAGTACACACCCCATACAAAGCCAGACCCGGTCACGAGTACCCGGCGTAGACAGCACTCAATCTGCCAACAGAAAATGGGGTTCACTTTCGCTTCCATACTGCGGAACAAATGGGCGATCTGCGGAACACATACTAATGGCACACCAACAATGTCAACTAGGAAGGTTATAGGATGGTTAAGCTATGGCGTACCCACATATAAAGAACATCCTTCAATGAATTAATAGGATACACATGTCATGGTGGTGTTATTTTGACAATACAGTGGCGGATATTTCGTATTGTGACTTCTGAGGATTATGTAAAGCAGTTGCTAACCTGCATCTTTGGATGTACACCATTCGGTTTCAGGTTTGAAAGACCTGGATGTCGTAGCACTACATAATATGTGTAGTGAAACACACATCCTTGATTGGGGAACATACAGCAGCAGTCAAACCCACTGGCCAGATGGACACAGTCCAACAGGTTCTACACTTTACATATGCACATTGGTGTCCATTGTAGGACCCAAAAATTTAACCCTATGCAATAGAAACGTGATGGAAGCTGGCGACACGAAGGAGTAACAGCCGTGACTACGGCACAGTTAGACATATGCACCACCAGCGTGTTTAAGGTTGATGACAGGTGTCCATGAAATGCAGGACATATGAGCAGAAATACCCATATGGCCGTGTCCATAGATGTGCGTCCACATCCCAGTCCCGCACACATGAAGAATGTATAATGGGTACCGTCGAGGGCTGCAGCCATGGGATCATGGGTATGCAGAAATGGGGCTCTGTGTTGTTTGGCAGATAATCTGTTGTCCCGCCCCGTGGGAGGGATGTGGGTATAGCACATGCCTTACCCCCCACCAATAATGAAAATCATCCACCGGAAATTGCTAAATGCAGCTGTGAAATGGGTACAGCCCTATACCAGTGTCCAGTAGGCATTTCCCAAGGATGGACAAACGTACAACCAAGATGATAGCCATAACTGCAAACCTGGTGTAATTACACAGCTGTAGTAAGGCATAACACAGGGAATACAGATAGGGACTACAGTAGAGACTCTACATACAAAGCCAGACCACCGTGCGAATACCGGCGTACACAGCACTCAATCTGCCAGCAAGGAAATGGGGATCACTCGATACCATACCGCGGAACAAATGGGCGACCTGCGGAACACATACTAATGGCACACCAACAACGTCAACTAGGAAAGTCATAGGATCCTTAAACTATGACGTTCCATATAAAGAACATCCTTCAATGAATTAATAGGATCTACATGTTTTGGTTGTGTCATTTTGACAATACAGTGGCGGAAATATCCTAATGGGACATCTGAGGATTAGTTAAAGCATTTCCTAGCCTGCATCATTGGATTGACACCATCCGATTTCAGTTTATAATAACCTGGTTAACGTAGCACTACATAATATGGGTAGCAAGCAGACATCCGCGATTGGGGAACATACAGCAGCAGTCAAACCCACTAGCCAGATGGACACAGTCCAACAAGGTCTACACTGTACATATGCATAATGGTGTTCATAGTAGGACCCCAGAGATTCATCCGTACGCAATGTCAACCAGCTGCGATTGAGAGACCCAGAAGAACTGACAGCCGTGACTACGGTACAGCCAGACATATGCACCCCCAGCATGTTCAGGATTGATGACAACTGTCCACGGAATGCAGGACATATGAACAGATATTCCCAGATTGTAGAGTCCATAGAGGTGCGTCCACATCCCATTCCGCACACATGCCAGATGTGTAATGGGTACCATCGAGGTTGCAGCCATGGGATCCTGGGTATGCAGAAGCGGGCTCGGTGTTGTCTGGCAGATATCGTTGTCGCACCGTGGGAGGGATGGAGTAGCACGTGCCTTACTCCCCACTAATTGTGCAAAGCATCCACCGGCCAATGCTAAATGCAGGTGTGAAATGTGTACTGCTCCATACCAGTGTCCAGTAGGCAATCGCTAGGGATGGACAAGCGTAGGACCAAGATGGCACCCATAACTGCAAAACTGGTGTAATCACACAGCTGCAGTGAGGCATAACACAGGAAATACAGATAGGGACTACAGTAGACACTCCCCATACAAAGCCAGGCTGTCGCGAATACCCGTACACAGCACTCACTCTGCCAGCACCAAAATGGGGATCACACGGCTTCCATACCCGGAACAAATGGGTGACCTGTGGAACACATACCAATGGCACAATATCAGCGTCAGCTAGGAAAGCCATACAATGGTCAAACTATGGCGTTCCCACCAATGAAGAACATCCTTCAGTGAATTAATAGGATTAATGTCAATTGACCATGGAATACACCTAATCAACATCAAAGCACCGCTGGCACCTTATGGCACACATACCAAGTCACACATAGGTAGATGGAAACAGTCAACGTAGACATTTTGTCCCGCGACAGGTCACATATGGTATACAAAGGTTACTTCATAGACATGTAGCTTTCACCCGTAGGCTCCGTGAGACTTACACATAACATAGAAGCATCCAGGCTTTAAATATCCCCCCTTACACTTCCATTTGTTACATTCTATGCAAACAATGAACATGTAACCACAGCAAAGAAAGCATAGACGCAATGTTAACTACACACACATATGTTAACATCTCAGAAAGCATCCTATTAACACATGTATTATATGATATTGTACTATGCCGAATACTCATCAATCAAAGATCTAACAATATATATAGAAGATATGCATAGCATATCACTGTAATACAGCGGTACAGAACTGAAAGAGTGGACAAATGTGTGTTAACTCTACATCTGTACCTAAACTACATTCCTGTTACGGGGGTTTGATCCACCTGCTTCTCAAAAGATGCCTCATCAGTGTTCCATCGGTCAGCCCTGGTTATTATTGTGGCCAACCCTCCACCTACTAATCCATCTAAATCCGCATTCTATAGCATACCTGATGAGGTCCCCCCTCTGGTATTATAACCTAGATGTCATAAAACACCGAATGTAGACGTATGCCTTGTGATGTGCTCATAGCTGGCCGTAGGCATCGTAATCCTGCGGCTGCCCAGGAGCCACACTAGTAGGGACCTGTCTAGTAGGTGTGTCATGTAGGTATACCAAGATGGGGGCACCATGTGTTGTGGTGGTGAAGCCATGGAGCCCTACAGACTAGAGGCAGCAATTAGATCTAAGGCGCTGCGTGGGAGAGGAGGGAGTAGTACGGTCTGCAGGTATGTGCAGGCGTGCACATGAAACAACAGTCCACAAGGATTACCCATAGTGGCGACACCTGCACAGATGGCTATGGCGGGACACACGGCCATGCATACAGCACAGGTAGACATACACACACCATAAATAGGCAATTACACACAAGGTGTATGAAGTGTCACCCGAACCCAGTGCCCGAATACAGTGTCAGGACAGCAAGGATAGCTGTCTGCCACGATATCCAGCAGATGTCTTTAGGGTGTTCTGGAATACCCGGATGATTGCATGGACAATGAGTGGATATGCAGCGTACCACAGTTCTATGTGTCAGCCCGTGCAAATATCCGATACATGGGAAAGACAGCTGTCCATGCAAGAGCAGCACTACGGGCACAACATAGGTGCGTAGATATACAATGACAGAGATACAGGCGGACACATGTGGCAGGCGTGAGTGTAATGTACACAGCACCACCACCACACCATAGCAGGGTGCACATGGAGAACTGCTCACGGAGGTTGCCAACCACAGCAGGCACACAAGCGGTACTGCGAGATCGTCTCACCATCCACAAACACAGGGATGGCGGCGGGATATGAGTGTTCTCGCGGAAACCTCAAACCATACCCTATGAACCCATGCAGCTGGGAGCATGGACACACACATGTGGCAGGCATGGTGATTGACCACACCCCACATACCCAACCGCTGAAAGGTATGACACAGGTATGGAATCTTCGTGGACCACGAACACACCACCGTCAGAGGCACATGTACAGGTGGGTGACAACATCCGTAAAGGGATGGCTGCTGATAGCCAGGTATGTGTTGCGGCGTCTAAAGCATGTTCATCTGCAGAGGCGGCTGGAAACACACACACACACAGGGAAGGGCTGAGAGTGAGTCAGCCTACCTACATGAACTCACTACAGCATGAAGCATTTACAGAACTGCATGCGAGGATTACTGAGCACAGGCTGTCAGAGGCATACTTCTAGGCGGGTGACATCACCGTAAGAGAATGGCTGGCAATAGCCAAGGTATGTGCGAAGCGTCTAAAAGCATGGTTATCTGCAGAGGCAGCTGGAAACACACACACACACACACACACACACACACACACACACACACACGGGGAAGGGCCGGAAGTCGAACCTCACAGCCTACCTACATGAACTCACTACAGCATGGAAGCATTTACAGAGCGTGCTACTGGGATTACTGGGCACAAGCTGTCAGAGGCATACTTCTGGGCGGGTGACATCACCGTAAGAGAATAGCTGGCAATAGCCAAGGTATGTGTTGCGAAGCATCTAAAAGCATGTTCATCTGCAGGGCGGCTGGAAACATGCACACACACACACACACACACACACACACACACAGACACACACACACACACACACACACATGGAAGGGCCGAGGTCGAACCTAAGCCTACCTACATGAACTCACTACAGCATGGAAGCATTTACAGAATGTGCTACCGAGATTACTGAGCACAGCTGTCAGAGCATACTTCTAGGTGGGTGACATCACCCGTAAAGAGAATAGCTGGCAATGGCCAAGGTATGTGTTCGCGGCGTCTAAAAGCATGTTCATCTGCAGAGGCGGCTGGGAACACACACACACTCACACACACACACACACACACACATACATACACACACACACAGGGAAGGGGCGAGGTCGACCTCGCCTACCTACATGAACTCACTACAGCATGAAGCATTTACAGAGATGTGCTGCGAGATTACTGAGCACAGAGCTGTCAGAGCATACTTCTAGGCAGGTGACATCACCACGTAAGAGAATGGCTGGCAATAGCCAAGGTATGTGTTCGCGGGCGATCTAAAGCATGTTCATCTGCAGAGGCAGCTGGAACACGCACACACACACACACACACACACACACACACACACACACACACACACACACGCACGGAAGGGCGAGAGTCAGACATGCTGCAAAACAGACTCACTGCAGCATGAAGCATTTACAGAATCGTTACCAAGATTGAGCACAAGCGTATCAGAGCATACTTCTGGAGGCAGGTGACATCACCGTAAGGGCGGTGAACCATGCCTGCCTGCATGAACTCACTGCAGCATGGAAGCATTTACAGAATCGCTACCAAGATTACTGGCTGGCGGCATCAGAGCAGCTTCTAGGCAGGTGACATCACCGATAAGAATGGCTGGCAATAGCCAGGTATGTGTTTCTAAAAGCATGTTCATCTGCAGAGGCGGCTGGAAACACACACACACACACACACACACACACACACACACACACACACACACACACACAGGGGAAGGGCTGAGAATCAGACCTAAGCCTACCTCATGAACTCACTACAGCAGGAAGCATTTACAAAGCGGCGGCTACCGAGATTACTGAGCACGAATACAGAGCATACTTCTAGGCGGGGTGACATCGGGTGACATCACCGAAGAGGAGATAACTGGCAATGGCCAAGGTATGTGTTGCGAAGCATCTAAAAGCATGTTCATCTGCAGAGGCGGCTGGAAACACACACACACTCACACACACACACACACACACACATACATACACACACACACACACACACACACAGGGAAGGGCCGAGAGTGCCGAGACTTACACCTACCTACGAACTCACTACAGCATGGAAGCATTTACAGAGCGGCTGCGAGATTACTGAGCACAGCTGTCAGAGCGCCACTTCTGGGCAGGTGACATCACCCGTAAGAGAATGGCTGGCAATAGCCAAGGTATGTGTTGCGAAGGTCTAAAGCATGTTCATCTGCAGAGGCGGCTGGAAACCACACACACGCTTTTTACACGCACACACACGGGAAGGGCGGTCGAACCTACACCTACCTACATGAACTCACTACAGCATGGAAGCATTTACAGAGCGGCTACCGGATTACTGAGCACAGGCTGTCAGAGGCATACTTCTGGGCGGGTGACATCACCCGTAAGAGAATGGCTGGCAATAGCCAAGGTATGTGTTGCGGCGATCTAAAAGCATGTTCATCTGCAGGGGCGGCTGGAAACACACACACACACACACAAGGGCCGAGAGTCGAACCTCGCCTACCTACATGAACTCACTACAGCATGGGCATTTACAGAACGCTACGGGATTACTGAGCACAGCACTGTCAGGAGGCATACCCTAGGTGGGTTGCGTGGTATCATCTGCAGAGCAATCACGGCCCGATCGGAATGAAGACAGAGTCTTGCGTCACACAGCCTGTTACCATCCCAAGGTGGCCATTACGAAGTAACCGCGGTAGTGCTGCAGTCGGAATACCAAATAATTATGGAGCAGTACATCCGCGACATGAATCGGGATGCACCACATGACAGTATACCTATGTGGGGGCATCCGGTGCAGGATGTAGGCAGCCAATGTGGCATGACAGCCACATATGAGTCACCTGGATGGTCACCATGGCTATGCAGGATGTCATTAGCCATGGCTACTGCAGCCTAGTAGCAGACATCACTGCCGACTGTCATGTGTACCCCGACAGGTGTACTGGCCATGCCTCTCACACCTAAGCGGTTGCAAAGGGGAGACAGACATGCTCACGGGTATCAACGCGGTTGGTAGCGGTGTGCGCCATACTGTGTGTCCATCTACACAGCTGCTTACTGGGCATGCTCAGACATAGAATCGGCACAGAGCAGACATGCATACCACATGGAAGCTGACGGCATGGGAGGCAGACTGTGGACCGTCGGTGTGTCCAGCCACACAACAACAATGCCATGCCACAGGCGTGGCAGTTCTTGAAGGAAACAGGCATGCACCGGGTATCAATGCAGTTGAGCGGTGTGCACTGTACTGTGTCCATCTACACAGCTGCTTACTGGGCATGCTCAGACACTTAGAATCGGCACAGAGCAGACATGCATACACATGGTGCGACAGCATGGGAGGCAGACTGTGGACCGTCGTGTGTGTCCAGCCACACAACAGCAACCCGGCCATGCCACAGGCGTGGCGAAGGCGGCGCCCAGTTGCGAAGGAAACAGGCATGCACCGGGGTATCAATGCGGTTGGTAGCGGTGTGCACTGTACTGTGTGTGTCAGCCACACAACAGCGACCGGCCATGCTCACACGTAGAATATTAATGTGCTGCTGCGTCCGGCATGCAGGCGAGTGCACACACACGGAATCCGCGGCCAGGTAAACCCGTACACATGCGGGGTGGACACATGCAGTCTGCATACACACACAGATGACAGCACAGGCACCGCGGGTGCAGGCTGAACACAATATTGTACACCGAAGTGAACACTGTAGCTGCTATGCCAGCACCTTGTTATCGGTGCAGCAGTATGCCTCATGGTCCAGAAACTGCATGTGACATATGTCCAGAAGACCATGTGGCGATTAATAGATCCGTCGTGCAGAGTACACATGTACTACCAATGATCCCACAGGTGTGATGTAGTCCACCCGATACCCGGTATACGGTCAGGTGTGCTCCACATGCCGCATTATACAGCCTGGAGCCTGACACAGGTATGACACATGACTGCAGCTGTACCACAGTGAAACAATGTCGGATATGTCGCATATGTGGTTTCCAGGCTGTGTGCATGGACTGCGCCAGGACACATCTGAGGCCTGGTGATGGACCTGCATGACACAGGCGTCTGTGGTAATACACGAAGGAAGGCGGACACATGTCTGTGGTATGCACCCTACAGGGTGTGGCGGTGTTCACAGGGACACATACCCTTGTACAGTTTGCCTGTGACAGCTGTGATACCAAACCACAGTCCATGTTCCATGCATGTTGACACACATGTCTAGCGTAGCAATGCATACACACATGGCAACAGGGGATACATGTAGCAGTGTACTGTGCATGGTGCAGCCATGCGAGGCGGTGTCTGGTGTCCGTAACACAGTTGCAACCCCCTCCCACATGCATACCCATCATGGGGGCCGTCATATGGTGGCATAGTAACAGCACACATGGCAGTCTGTGTGTACACCATTTGTTTAAACACCTGTCCACATGCATGTGTGCAGGTGCTGTTCTAGGTGTGTCACACACCGTCCTACCCTACCATGTGCATACAGTCCGCTATGCGCCTTTACATGACAAGCTGCCATGATGCATACCCATCGGTATGCGGGTTCGACCATATGTCACATTGCCTGTAACCCTACCACCACCCAAGTGCAGATATTGGCACAGCTGCTGGATACAGTGGTGATGCGTAGGATGCACCACATGCGCTGCGCCTGCACCGTCCCATGTAGCGGGTGTGGCATTCCTAGCACCAACATGTGTGCAGGAATGTGTGCTTATATGCCACAGATCCGGAGGAACTATGTGCCACGATGCCACACATCACTGTACACCATGGTAGAGCTCTGTACCTACCTCGGTGTGGGGTGCACCCGATGTGGATGGTGTAGTACATGCAACCGTCATCCTCCCGTGTAGACATGTGTGGCCCACCTTCCATGTCGATTATTATTGCGACATGTATTATTATGTCTGCTGCCTGTTGAGGAGGGTGTATGCGAGATATCGTGTTGTGACTGGACACTGACCACAGGGTGAACATCCGTGGTTATTAACTGCATTGTACAGCCCTGTCATTCCCCATACCTGTGAGACCTTACTGGCCACCTGTGCAAGACCACCCCTGTGACATTGCGTCGGTGCATTGTCTTGTGAGGGTGCTGACCACAGACAGGTGTCCCCATCTGCACACAATGGTGTGTTATGCCATAGAGGTGTCGCGATACGCGAATCGCGGGAATATTCTATCACCGGTACAGCATCCAACTGTCGAGACACTGTACCACAGCTGACAGGTGACACCTGGGTCGTGTAGCCAGCTACATTTCGTACGACACCTGCAGAATGTCACCATACTTGTACTGTTAATCATGCCATGTATGTGATGTCTCTGTCCACGTTAGCCTGTGACTGCCCGACCACGAGGCGTCAGAGGTGGCAGTATATGTGGACATGTGCATCATGTACGTGTAATGGCAAGCGTTACACTGTATCAGCTCCGTGCTCTGCGGGTTTATGTGTATGACCTCTCTTCTTGCAATCCCGACTGACTGAAATTTCCCTACATCACAAAGCTCTGCACCTGCTCCCATAGTATTCCCACATAGATAAGGTACATGTATGCTCAATGGAGATTACTACACTGTCCTAGAATCCTTGTGTGCCCACTTCCCTATAGGTGCCTTCTGACCAGGTTGCACAGCAAATGCATTCCACATCCTCTGGCATAATCGGCCGGGTCAATTGCTAGCGACCTCTCCTGTTCAGATGGTGAATCTGGGGCAGTCACCTGGCCACTGTTACAGGTGCCTCATGGACACGGACAAGCCGCGCACCTCCCCAATGAACATAATACATGTGACAGGCATAGCAACTATATAGCCAGGGCAGGGGCTGTGCTGTGCTCCAACTTCATGACCCGGCCAAGACAGCGGGAGGAAGGGGCACAATGCACACCACATACCCAGTGTCATGTGACTATACGCCATGGAAATGCTAATCAAACATGCAGACACACTAAGACATACCTGGAGGCACTGTAGGACATGTCACGAACCTATGAGCCCTCTAGGCAGACACACAAGCTACTGCTATACAACCTGGACATAGGACATGCAACACATGGTTCCCAACTTCAGTGTGCTAACCTGGCAGAGCCCCAAAGGAAACGTACACACACTTGCCAGACACACCTGTAATGGGTGATGCCACTGCCAGACACACCCGGCGTCCACCCCACCATACTGAACAAAGGGAATGATCACAGTAAGGGCTGCGGCTGGGCCACCCTGGAATATGCCACCGATAACACCGCGCCTCAGGTCACTCCGCCCAGGCATGTACCAGGTATGGCGGTCATTTGCTTACATGCTGGTGTCAGCGACTGGTGGCATACCACCCTGGGATACATTACAGGAGACATGTAGAGGGCCACTCAGATTGTTAGCCCCAGGCGGCATGTCCCTGACCTGGGCGAGTACCCACCACCTCATCAGAGTATGATGCCTATACCCAGCTAATGTGGTCACCCTTGATAATGTGCCTGGTTGCGGTGTCCAGTCTGGGGATCCCGGAGTTCCTCTTACCTGGGATGACATGGCAGCGCCAGGCCCTTGCCATGTATGGTATACTGGCGGCTGTAAGCCCGGTCTTCAAGGGTTTGGCGAAGGCACCTGCCACCCCACAGTGCTCACTGCAGAGCGCGGCTGGAATGATAAACCTACCACCCTACGCACAAGCCTGGAGGAGACACACAGGATAATACAGCTCACTGCCAGTGGTCCTACGGCCAAGCTGCTACACCCTCAAATGCCCTCCTCAGTATAGGCGGACGCCGATGTCAGTGCTGTGACTGAAACATTGGTCAGGGCTGCTGAGAGCACCCCAGCACTGTCGGGTCATACCCCATATCAGCGTTCAGGACCATAACCGGACATAACACAGTAGGAGGGTCCCCATTCCATAGACCGGATGCACACCTCCATGTTGGCAGAGATGCATGTAGCAGAGGGAATATCCAGGTGCAATTAACCATCGCGTAGGACTGCCCTACAGTTTGTTGCATGCTACAGACCACCCTCCCAAACCCAGGATACCTGCACAGCCGTCCTGAAGACACTGGTGAGTGTGAATGCTCTCACAAACACCGTCATATTGGGTGACATCAACCACCCATACATAGACGAGAACATTGCAGGACAGCAACACCCTAAGCCAAAGGTCCCAGGTGTTCATACACCTGACTTTCTTAACTGTCGGAACACCCATGCACCATACCCACAAGGGGGCGTTATACCATTCTGATCATCACACATGGGGAGGATATGCTCCACACAGGATGTACATGTCCTCAATGGTGGCGACGTCGGACGTATCAATTGAATCCACTGGTAATCCATCCTGCACCCAACACTGGCATGGGAGACCAAAAGTGGCGTCCTCTCCACAGCCGAACCACACATCGTCATACACGAATGGTGTGACCCTACAAAGGTACCTCCATGCGCGGTGGTAAACACAGGCCACACTGCTGAAACCACTTACAAATGCCTTCTCTGAGGCACCCCCCAGGGATGTCTGCACCAGCGATCATGCCGCTAACATCAGGACCTTGTCCACCGAGGCAGGCACATGGTCTGGTGGACCCCAGCCATTGACAAACTGTACAACAACAGTTGGAGCTAATACGGCGACAGAGCAATATCGAGTACCAGGGAAGGCATCGCACTGGATTAATACCGCGTTAAGCATCACGATCCCGCACATACAATCATCCAAGGCGGCTTGTGGGAGTGGTACTGCAGAGGACACATAAGACTTAACCATAGGGCCTTCCTTAGCTGTGGTAGGGACATGGGTGGGAGACACACAGTCATGCCGGAATTACTCCCAGAATGGTACAATGATCACTGAACCCACAGACATTGTCAACAAACCAGTGGACATGTTCCATGCGTACATCTACCCCCAAGAGGGCGGTATCCATCCACCAGAGTCTAGCCTCCCCAGAAACATCTTGTATGCCCAGGAGAGATCTGATATCTGTTAAGCGGTGAACACAGCTTCACCAGTTAAGAAGGACTAGATGGTGTCCCTGGCTGTATTAACTACACAACCTCATTGAGGCCCTCGCCCCACATAAGGCAGCTGTGTCATCTTAGGCTTACTACCAGGCTAGGTCCCCACTGGATGGCATATGGCGGCTGTGGTCCCACTACACCAGGAGTGGCAGGTGCTCTTGCGGACTGTAGACATCCCTGCCCTATCAAGCCCGATGACAAGCCTTGTCTGCGAAAGCTGTGGGGAGGTCCATACTGAGACCCATAAGTACGAACCGGTGGTGTACAGCCAATGCGGATTTATACCCACATCACGACTTAGTCAAGGGCAGATCCTGCCTCCCACACCTGTCGACCCTGTCGGAGGGGTCACTAAAGGCCATTGATTGGGGGTACATCGGACTGCACTGAACTACCATGACCTGGCAGGAGTGTTCCGAGAACGCTACATTGAGTTTCGTAAGGAAAGGCTCACCAGCGTACATGTGGAGACATATGTCATGCGCAGTGGTTTGCCAACTGGATGGAGGTCACACCACACAGGGTTTTGTGTTCCTGAATTGCGCATGTCCAGGGCTCCAAGCTGAATTTTCGGTGGAGGCCACAGGGGCTCAGTCCTGGGCCCCTCCTGTTCGACATTCAACCTTCAATGTGCATGGCTTAAACATAGAAGTTGGTGAAGGAGACAAAGGTATGCCAGATGACTGCACACGGCCACCATACTCAACACCCCATCAGACGCGGACATCCACCTGGGGCCTCATAGACATGGATAACTTGTGCCAGAGCCATGGGTCTGATGCTACACATGCCAGGAAGGTGCAGACCTACCCAGTGGGAAGGACATGTTAAGCCCGATGTACCATGTAGGTGGTAATCCATTAAACATGGTGGGCGTGTTCAGGGACATGGGTACCACACACCTATCGGTAACCTCTGTCGACACTCACAATGCCAATGTGGTTGGGGAAGACATTTCCACCAATGTAACCCACCTGGTCAGGAAGGAAGCACATCCACAGCAGGGGAGTTCATTGTACCCCTGTACTCTTCACACATCGGACCAATGATTGCGATACAGCGCCATACATCTGGGATGTACCTAACCTGACTTACCTGCAGCACTTCCGGAATGACCACAAATGTTCCACAACACAGGGATAAAAAGGTGCTGGACATGTGTCTGCGGCTGCTTGACCAAGGGGACTCCAGCTGTATACCTTCCCAGCACGTCTGCTCTGTGGTGATCTGTGCCTTTGACGCCTACGGCCATGATCGAAGCCTGGGTGACATGGACATGTTCCACCTCTAGGCTCCAAGCAAACCACCGGGCACAGAAGCAGCTGACAGAAACCTCAACCACCGGACATAAATAGGACATGCTGGGGAACAGGGTCAATGCCAAGACCCTACAACATGGAAAAGGATTCCCAGCCCATGGCGGCAGAGCCCTGACTGACTTTGTCCAAGAGTAATCCCTGATGTGTGGATGTGTGATCGTAGGTATCGCCGGCATCATCTCTGTTAATCACTGCTGGACAGAGGCCAGCGGACCAATGGATGTGGTATCCTCATCACTAAAAGGGGGTGGTGACAACCACACACACTCTGGCTAGGCTTACACATGCCATAGGGCACATAGCCTGAGTATGTACATATGGCCTATGTACCTATGTAAAGGGTCCATGCAGGTTGTTGGGTACCTGTATGGTATGCTGATATTGCCAGGAATGTTGCCTGTGGAGTACCCACAGCTACACATGGGAGTCTGCGATAACGAGTTAACTCCCCAGTAGGCACATGCAAGTTACACCATAATTGGCATACAGGTTAACTGAACCAACATGGTGCTACACATGTAACTGCCATGCATACGTGTACACAGATCAATGTATGCTGCACCTGCACTACATAAGGTATGTCTGCTGCATGATGTCAGTGCATGACCCACATCACTATACGCACCTGTCACCTGTCATACACAACCACTGCAACATACGCATCACGTACTATCACGGACTGGGTATCACGCCACACCTCTCACTATCTTGTCCACCCTGTGCATCAGAATATGTTTGCATAACCGTTGCACCAATGGTGTGGACCCGCGGTGCTAGGCAGAGGGGCTTCATCATATGCACGAGGGTGATATGTTATTGCCAGGGGCATAGAGCTGTACCAATGGATGACATCATGTGTGTGTGGGGCTAAGGGCCTGTGGAATTACTGGGCATGACACAATGTGCAGAGCTGCGTATGTGGATGTGGTGGAGCCCTACAGTTGTGTCTGCTGTGTGTGGGTATGTGTGTGTACACAGTTCAGCCATCTGTGTTGCCTACCGCGGGGTATGCTTAGCGGCCCCAGACTGTACAGTGCAGGTTGTATGGCTCACTGTGTCATACCTCTTTGACCGCGTTGACCGATGCCTGCCTGGGGTCGCCATGCGGGGCACTACCGGTTGGGAGGTATGGAGTGGCCACTCTCGATGAGACATGTCGGCTGGAACCGTGTCCATGCTGGGACCATCCAGACGCGATCCCGTGTACTGCATGTCCTGGTGTGGTTGGTGTTAGCACCAGCTGCACTGCTGCCTGCCAGCACTGTGTGAGTGGGCATGAGAGGTGCTGCCGCCACGCTGCGTCGACCTGCACTAGGTGAATTGTTGCTGGCCTCTGACCCGTGTCATACTCACCTACCGGGTGACGGCACAGACAGCTCATTTCATGATTGTCATGCCTCGGT
>NC_056743.1:1883669251-1883811751 GCF_019279795.1 Protopterus annectens
ATTTTGAGGTTTAGACTTCTGGCATTGAGTAGCATTACCCTCAGTTTTTTGTTACTTGTGCTATTTACGGTGGTGGGTTTGTCTTTTGAGCCTTGCCTAAAAAAGGCACTATGGGGGTGGCAAGAACCTTGGCCAGTATTTGAAAGCCTAAGGGTGACAGATGCAAGCTGTCTCTAGCAAAGCAGCGTTGCTTGTTAAGCATGTCATCCAAGGCGGACAGACACTGGATCCCCTTTGAATGACACCAGAAACTTAGACAATTGTTGAAATTGATCATTTTTTCTTTATATTGTGGTATCATTCTTGGTGAGGGCAGGATGCTACTCAGGGTCAGGGTCATACCGGCCTGGGCTACATGATTAGAGAGCTCTTCCATGTCTCTCTTCATGTAGTCCAGGGCTGTACAGCTCAGGTCATTCACACCAACATGGACAATGATAGAGTCGTATTTGTACTTGTTCTAGAGTGACCTGAGTGCTTGTGTTATGTGGCGGATCCTGGCACCCGATAGGCAGCTAACAGTAACCTTCTCCTTATTCAGCCAAGTGAGTGGGACGACAGTGTGCCTGACTTCAGAGTCACCTATTACTAGTATGTTGGGTATGTTATTTTGCCTTAAGGGCTGTGATTGTGTGGTCCACTGGTTTTGTGAAGTATGTGTTTCATGGTTTGTGTTGGGGGTAGGAGGTTGCTTGGATGTCTGCTTTGGAGGTCTCTAATGCTTTTGCAGATTTTTATTTAGAGCCTCCAAGTATGTTTTCATGTATTTATGTGTGTTTTTTGCAGGTGCTGGTTTAATGGGTCTATGTGAGACTGGTGGTGTGATGCAAGTATTTACCTTCTCCTCTTGACTGTCTGATCCAGTCTTGGGTTGAGAGACCTTAGCCTGCAGTTTGGCTGTATAATTGCATCTCTCTCATGTAGTGTTTGGTGGTAGGAGGAGAGGGTTGTCTACATATAGGAGGCAGTTGTAACATTGCCTCAAATGTCCATATTCACCAGTTGGACTGGAGAGTACACCTGAAACTACCCTTTGGACATGCCTGGATAGGTACAGTGAACTGTTTTACTGAATGGCTGGTAAGGTCGAATAGAGAGCCTTGTTCTTCTGTATAGTATAGGGGGGTCTAGTGCTAGGGTTTATAAGTGCTTGCTATGAGTCTTGAGCAAGTTCTGAGCTGAGAAATGAATGACTTGAGTGCTTAAGTTGGAAGTCTGTCTAGTTCCAAGGGAAAAATTGACGAGGAGACTTTGTGGAGCCGGGAATAGTTATACCCTAGCTAACCGATGCTGCCCAGTGTGCAAAGCCGGGCAAATGTGTTTTTTATAGCAGGGAAATGAAAGAGATAGAAATTAGCCCAAAATGACCAGTAAACTTCTAATTTCTGGGCTGAAACCACTTCTCCAGGGACAGATAGGCTGCTCAAAGCTCCCCTCTCTCACAGATGAACAGAGAAACTTTCTTCTATCCAAGTAAGGTATGGGCAAACACAGAGATTTGTAATACAGCCCAGAATTCAGCACTAACCTGAAAACTGGACTATACTTGCTTAGAAAGGAGGGAAACAAATATTTTTTTTTTTTTTTTTTTTTTTTTGTTTTTGGTTATTTTTCAGAAAATAAGGCAGATACAATCAAAAAACACTTTAAATGCACAGAAAAGGATATTTATTGTTATATATCTCAGATCAGACTTGTAGTCAATGCCCCTAGTAATAAAGTAGGAAGAAACACAAATACAGTAAAAGCAGATGAATAAAGTGCAATGTTATATATATATATATATATATATATATATATATATATATATATATATATATATACATATATATATATATATATATATATAAAACAATAGAAAATGAACAAACTGATTTAAACAAGTTACCCAATTAACCAGAAAAAAGCTCAAAACTGACCTCTGTTCCAGCAGTCTTCAATCAGACAAGTTCTAACTGCACACTCCCGCTGCTAGGGTGCAAAGGAACCTTCTCCAAAAAAGATGGCCTGGATCAGTGCTCAAGTTATACAAACAAAGCTAGATTCAGCAGGCCTGAATCTGGTCTATGCTACAGCAACAAGGTGTAGCAATTTCAGACAGAAACAGTTCAAATAAGCAGGCACAATAAGCCTGTGACCAGAAATTCCCAGCTCAGAAGGGCAGAATCCAGCCTCTCCTTCCACAAGAGTGCAGACCACAAACCTTCTTAATCTAGAATAACTGGCCTGAAGCCCAAGTGCTTAAACCAGAAATAATACACTTTTAGAATAGCAGACATTGAGCCTTCAATCAGCAATTCCCAGCCTAGAAGGATGTATGCTACCTGTCCTGCCACAACAGTGCAGACCACAAACCTTAATGTAAAACAACCGGTATGAAGCCCAAGTGCTTAAACCAAAAGACTTAGAATAACAAGTTACAATTTAATCAGGCTACTACCAAGCAGTAATAAATGCAGCAGAATAAATAAAACTGAGTACGTTTAAGAAGAGGCAAAAGCAAATCGAAGTAGGAGGAAACACAACTACAGTAAAAGCAGATGAATAAAGTGCAATTTTTTTTTGTTAGTAAAATGCAAGGAGAGAAGAAGGAAGAACCTAAGTGGGTTGGCCTTTTCAAATCTTCTCTCTGTATTAAGTAGAGTGAACACTAGACTCAGAATATGATCTCACTGTAATCAGTTAAGTGAGCAAATGAGATGGACTCAGATGGAGTGTTCAAATACAGACTTACAGGAGAGGCAGTCAATTCCAGAACCACCAACACTAACACCAAAACAAGAACACGGAGGGGAGGGTGGGGAACTAACTGCAGAGAAACACACAGCACACACTATTCAGTGAAACACACAATTAGGTAACAGAAAAAAATTAAATACAGTACTTTTAAAACTGCAAGTTTGTACTTAACTTCAGCTTTTAATGCAGGTGATTATAGCCAACCAAGTCTCTCAGAAGTTGAGCATAAAATGAATTCTCAAACTTTGTGGCTAGCCCTTAAAGTACAGAGGAAGGCCTCTAGGCTAACAGTTAAATATCAGATAACAAAGAAGTGAGAAGACCACCACCCCCTCTTATAGCAGAGAGACACACAGCACACACTATTCAATGAAACACACAATTAGGTAACAGAAAAAATGAAATGCAGTACTTTTAAAACTGTAAGTTTGTACTTAAATCCAGCTTCAAATGCAGGTAATTATAGCCAACCAAGTCTCTCAGAAGTTGAGCATAAAATGAATTCTCAAACTTTGTGGCTAGCACTTAAAGTACAGAGGAAGGTCTGTAGGCTAACAGTTAAATATCAGATAACAAACAACACTTAAATAATATGAATCAGTTATTGATGCTATGCCCTGTTATTTTTTTCAGTAATCAGTAACATGTTGCCCCCTTGGTTGCCAACACCTACAATAAACCATACCTCTCAGGTATACCTTGTTATGGGGGATGCTCCTCATTTTGAGTCTTACAAAGTCACTGCTCCTTGCAGTTCACATTATTAAGGTTTGTCACACATTCAGTATTATTATTTAAACACATTAAGTATTAAGTATTCTGGGACTGATATCCATAGAAAATAATACCAAATCAAATTCATCAAAATACCTTAAATATAAAGTGACAGATGTTATCCATTCAGTCATTTCCAATAATGAAATTGTTAATAAGCTGTTAGTAAGTTTTCCAAGTTTTGCACATTATGAGAGGGTAGTATTCCACATTTTGAAGGTGGAAGGTTCAGAGCTACACTACTGAGTGCACAGATGATGAGAAACCACTTAAGATTGTCCTGTAAAAAGGGTCTTAATAAAGATTTTCTCAGCTATTTACATCTTTGCTGAAGAAGAAAATAGCACTGATTGCATGGAAAATTTTATCTATATCATGCAGTATTATCCAGAGGCTTAAAAACTCCCCACTGCTTCAAACTGATAAATAAATGTCACATTAGACCCTGTCCTCTCACTCAAATACAAAAAAGTCCAGTCTGGTGAATACACTACTAGAAACTTCAACAAGGTGTATTTATTCTTCTCAAAGTGAAAGTATCAAAAAGCGAGAGAGAGAGAGAGAGATTGAGATCTGCTAGCTAAAATGATGCTATCTGGACTAATCCTTTATACTCTGTTTCACATACTAAACCACCTGAGACTCTGCTATATGAGACATTAAATGGAGGTCCCACCTGCTTCTGTTGGTAGTAGCTCAGGTGGATGTAAAAGATTCCATAGTAACTACCAAAAAGAGAAAGGGAAGTTAGTTGTTTCACATACTAAACCACATGAGACTCTGCTATATGAGACATTAAATGGAGGTCCCACCTGCTTCTGTTGGTAGTAGCTCAGGTGGATGTAACAGATTCCATAGTAACTACCAAAAAGAGTAAGGGAAGTTAGTTGTTTCACATACTAAACCACCTGAGACTCTGCTATATGAGACATTAAATGGAGGTCCCACCTGCTTCTGTTGGTAGTAGCTCAGGTAGATGTAAAAGATTCCATAGTAACTACCAAAAAGAGTAAGGGAAGTTAGTTGTATCACATACTAAACCACCTGAGACTCTGCTATGTGAGACATTAAATGGAGGTCCCACCTGCTTCTGTTGGTAGTAGCTCAGGTGGATGTAACAGATTCCACATTAACTACCAAAAAGAGTAAGGGAAGTTAGTTGTTTCACATACTAAACCACCTGAGACTCTGCTATATGAGACATTAAATGGAGGTCCCACCTGCTTCTGTTGCTAGTAGCTCAGGTGGATGTAAAAGATTCAATAGTAACTACCAAAAAGAGTAAGGGAAGTTAGTTGTTTCACATACTAAAACACCTGAGACTCTGCTATATGAGACATTAAATGGAGGTCCCACCTGCTTCTTATGTTAGTAGCTCAGGTGGATGTAACAGATTCCATAGTAACTACCAAAAAGAGTAAGGGAAGTTAGTTGTTTCACATACTAAACCACCTGAGACTCTGCTATATGAGACATTAAATGGAGGTCCCACCTGCTTCTGTTGGTAGTAGCTCAGGTAGATGTAAAAGATTCCATAGTAACTAACAAAAAGAGTAAGGGAAGTTAGTTGTTTCACATACTAAACCACACGAGACTCTGCCATATGAGACATTAAATGGAGATGCCACCTGCTTCTGTTGGTAGTAGCTCAGGTGGATGTAACAGATTCCATAGTAACTACCAAAAAGAGTAAGGGAAGTTAGTTGTTTCACATACTAAATCACCTGAGACTCTGCTATATGGGACATTAAATGGAGGTCCCACCTGCTTCTGTTGGTAGTAGCTCAGGTGGATGTAACAGATTCCATAGTAACTACCAAAAAGAGTAAGGGAAGTTAGTTGTTTCACATACTAAACCACCTGAGACTCTGCTATATGAGACATTAAATGGAGGTCCCACCTGCTTCTGTTGGTAGTAGCTCAGGTGGATGTAAAAGATTCCATAGTAACTACCAAAAAGAGTAAGGGAAGTTAGTTGTTTCACATACTAAACCACCAGAGATTCTGCTATATGAGACATTAAATGGAGGTCCCACCTGCTTCTGTTGTTAGTAGCTCAGGTGGATGTGAAAGATTCCATAGTAACTACAAAAAGAGTAAGGGAAGTTAGTTGTTTCACATACTAAACCACCTGAGACTCTGCTATATGAGACATTAAATGGAGGTCCCACCTGCTTCTGTTGGTAGTAGCTCAGGTGGATGCAACAGATTCCATAGCAGCTACCAAAAGAGTAAGGGAAGTTAGTTGTTTCACATACTAAACCACCTGAGACTCTGCTATATGAGACATTAAATGGAGGTCCCACCTGCTTCTGTTAGTAGTAGCTCAGGTGGATGTAACAGATCCCATAGTAACTACCAAAAAGAGTAAGGGAAGTTAGTTGTTTTACATACTAAACCACCTGAGACTCTGCTATATGAGACATTAAATGCAGGTCCCACCTGCTTCTGTTGGTAGTAGCTCAGGTGGATGTAACAGATTCCATAGTAACTACCAAAAGAGTAAGGGAAGTTAGTGTTTCACATACTAAACCACCTGAGACTCTGTTATATGAGACATTAAATGGAGGTCCCACCTGCTTCTGTTGTTAGTAGCTCAGGTGGATGTAACAGATTCCATAGTAACTACCAAAAAGAGTAAGGGAAGTTAGTTGTTTCACATACTAAACCATCTGAGACTCTGCTATATGAGACATTAAATGGAGGTCCCACCTGCTTCTGTTGGAAGTAGCTCAAGTGGATGTAAAAGATTCCATAGTAACTACCAAAAAGAGTAAGGGAATTAGTTGTTTCACATATTAAACCACCTGAGGCTCTGCTATATGAGACATTAAATGGAGGTGCCACCTGCTTCTGTTTTTAGTAGCTCAGCTGGATGTAAAAGATTCTATAGTAACTACCAAAAAGAGAAAGGGAATTAGTTGTTTCACATACTAAACCACCTGAGACTCTGCTATATGAGACATTAAATGGAGGTCCCACCTGCTTCTATTGGTAGTAGCTCCAGTAGATGTAACAGATTCCATAGAAACTACCAAAAGAGTAAGGGAAGTTAGTTGTTTCACATACTAAACCACCTGACACTCTGCTATATGAGACATTAAATGGAGGTCCCACCTGCTTCTGTTGTTAGTAGCTCAGGTGGATGTAACAGATTCCATAGTAACTACCAAAAGAGTAAGGGAAGTTAGTTGTTTCACATACTAAACCACCTGAGACTCTGCTATATGAGACATTAAATGGAGGTCCCACCTGCTTCTGTTGGTAGTAGCTCAGGTGGATGTAACAGATTCCATAGTAACTACCAAAAGAGTAAGGGAAGTTAGTTCTTTCACATACTAAACCACCTGAGACTCTGCTATATGAGACATTAAATGGAGGTCCCACCTACTTCTGTTGTTAGTTGCTCAGGTGGATGTAAAAGATTCCATAGTAACTACCAAAAAGAGTAAGGGAAGTTAGTTGTTTCACATGCTAAACCACCTGAGACTCTGCTATATGAGACATTAAATGGAGGTCCCACCTGCTTCTGTTGTTAGTAGCTCAGGTGGATGTAACAGATTCCATAGTAACTACCAAAAAGAGTAAGGGAAGTTAGTTGTTTCACATACTAAACCACCTGAGACTCTGCTATATGAGACATTAAATGGAGGTCCCACCTGCTTCTGTTGTTAGTAGCTCAGGTGGATGTAAAAGATTCCATAGTAACTACCAAAAAGAGTAAGGGAAGTTAGTTGTTTCACATACTAAACGACCTGAGACTCTGCTATATGAGACATTAAATGGAGGTCCCACCTGCTTCTTTTGGTAGTAGCTCAGGTGGATGTAACAGATTCCATAGTAACTAACAAAAAGAGTAAGGGAAGTTAGTTGTTTCACATACTAAACCACCTGAGACTCTGCTATATGAGACATTAAATGGAGTTCCCACCTGCTTCTGTTGTTAGTAGCTCAGGTGGTTGTAAAATATTCCATAGTAACTACCAAAAAGAGTAAGGGAAGTTAGTTGTTTCACATACTAAACCACCTGAGACTCTGCTATATGAGACATTAAATGGAGGTCCCACCTGCGTCTGTTGGTAGTAGCTCAGGTGGATGTAAAAGATTCCATAGTAACTACCAAAAAGAGTAAGGGAAGTTAGTTGTTTCACATACTAAACCACCAGAGATTCTGCTATATGAGACATTAAATGGAGGTCCCACCTGCTTCTGTTGTTAGTAGCTCAGGTGGATGTAAAAGATTCCATAGTAACTACCAAAAAGAGTAAGGGAAGTTAGTTGTTTCACATACTAAACCACCTGAGACTCTGCTATATGAGACATTAAATGGAGGTCCCACCTGCTTCTGTTGGTAGTAGCTCAGGTGGATGCAACAGATTCCATAGTAACTACCAAAAGAGTAAGGGAAGTTGTTTCACATACTAAACCACCTGAGACTCTGCTATATGAGACATTAAATGGAGGTCCCACCTGCTTCTGTTAGTAGTAGCTCAGGTGGATGTAACAGATCCCATAGTAACTACCAAAAAGAGTAAGGGAAGTTAGTTGTTTTACATACTAAACCACCTGAGACTCTGCTATATGAGACATTAAATGCAGGTCCCACCTGCTTCTGTTGGTAGTAGCTCAGGTGGATGTAACAGATTCCATAGTAACTACCAAAAAGAGTAAGGGAAGTTAGTGTTTCACATACTAAACCACCTGAGACTCTGTTATATGAGACATTAAATGGAGGTCCCACCTGCTTCTGTTGTTAGTAGCTCAGGTGGATGTAACAGATTCCATAGTAACTACCAAAAAGAGTAAGGGAAGTTAGTTGTTTCACATACAAAACCATCTGAGACTCTGCTATATGAGACATTAAATGGAGGTCCCACCTGCTTCTGTTGGAAGTAGCTCAAGTGGATGTAAAAGATTCCATAGTAACTACCAAAAAGAGTAAGGGAAGTTAGTTGTTTCACATACTAAATCACCTGAGACTCTGCTATATGGGACATTAAATGGAGGTCCCACCTGCTTCTGTTGGAAGTAGCTCAGGTGGATGTAACAGATTCCATAGTAACTACCAAAAGAGTAAGGGAAGTTAGTTGTTTCACATACTAAACCACCTGAGACTCTGCTATATGAGACATTAAATGGAGGTCCCACCTGCTTCTGTTGGTAGTAGCTCAGGTGGATGTAAAAGATTCCATAGTAACTACCAAAAAGAGTAAGGGAAGTTAGTTGTTTCACATACTAAACCACCAGAGATTCTGCTATATGAGACATTAAATGGAGGTCCCACCTGCTTCTGTTGTTAGTAGCTCAGGTGGATGTAAAAGATTCCATAGTAACTACCAAAAAGAGTAAGGGAAGTTAGTTGTTTCACATACTAAACCACCTGAGACTCTGCTATATGAGACATTAAATGGAGGTCCCACCTGCTTCTGTTGGTAGTAGCTCAGGTGGATGCAACAGATTCCATAGTAACTACCAAAAAGAGTAAGGGAAGTTAGTTGTTTCACATACTAAACCACCTGAGACTCTGCTATATGAGACATTAAATGGAGGTCCCACCTGCTTCTGTTAGTAGTAGCTCAGGTGGATGTAACAGATCCCATAGTAACTACCAAAAGAGTAAGGGAAGTTAGTTGTTTTACATACTAAACCACCTGAGACTCTGCTATATGAGACATTAAATGCAGGTCCCACCTGCTTCTGTTGGTAGTAGCTCAGGTGGATGTAACAGATTCCATAGTAACTACCAAAAGAGTAAGGGAAGTTAGTGTTTCACATACTAAACCACCTGAGACTCTGTTATATGAGACATTAAATGGAGGTCCCACCTGCTTCTGTTGTTAGTAGCTCAGGTGGATGTAACAGATTCCATAGTAACTACCAAAAAGAGTAAGGGAAGTTAGTTGTTTCACATACTAAACCATCTGAGACTCTGCTAAATGAGACATTAAATGGAGGTCCCACCTGCTTCTGTTGGAAGTAGCTCAAGTGGATGTAAAAGATTCCATAGTAACTACCAAAAAGAGTAAGGGAATTAGTTGTTTCACATATTAAACCACCTGAGGCTCTGCTATATGAGACATTAAATGGAGGTGCCACCTGCTTCTGTTTTTAGTAGCTCAGCTGGATGTAAAAGATTCTATAGTAACTACCAAAAAGAGAAAGGGAATTAGTTGTTTCACATACTAAACCACCTGAGACTCTGCTATATGAGACATTAAATGGAGGTCCCACCTGCTTCTATTGGTAGTAGCTCCAGTAGATGTAACAGATTCCATAGAAACTACCAAAAAGAGTAAGGGAAGTTAGTTGTTTCACATACTAAACCACCTGACACTCTGCTATATGAGACATTAAATGGAGGTCCCACCTGCTTCTGTTGTTAGTAGCTCAGGTGGATGTAACAGATTCCATAGTAACTACCAAAAAGAGTAAGGGAAGTTAGTTGTTTCACATACTAAACCACCTGAGACTCTGCTATATGAGACATTAAATGGAGGTCCCACCTGCTTCTGTTGGTAGTAGCTCAGGTGGATGTAACAGATTCCATAGTAACTACCAAAAAGAGTAAGGGAAGTTAGTTCTTTCACATACTAAACCACCTGAGACTCTGCTATATGAGACATTAAATGGAGGTCCCACCTACTTCTGTTGTTAGTTGCTCAGGTGGATGTAAAAGATTCCATAGTAACTACCAAAAAGAGTAAGGGAAGTTAGTTGTTTCACATGCTAAACCACCTGAGACTCTGCTATATGAGACATTAAATGGAGGTCCCACCTGCTTCTGTTGTTAGTAGCTCAGGTGGATGTAACAGATTCCATAGTAACTACCAAAAAGAGTAAGGTAAGTTAGTTGTTTCACATACTAAACCACCTGAGACTCTGCTATATGAGACATTAAATGGAGGTCCCACCTGCTTCTGTTGTTAGTAGCTCAGGTGGATGTAAAAGATTCCATAGTAACTACCAAAAAGAGTAAGGGAAGTTAGTTGTTTCACATACTAAACGACCTGAGACTCTGCTATATGAGACATTAAATGGAGGTCCCACCTGCTTCTTTTGGTAGTAGCTCAGGTGGATGTAACAGATTCCATAGTAACTACCAAAAAGAGTAAGGGAAGTTAGTTGTTTCACATATTAAACCACCTGAGAATCTGCTATATGAGACATTAAATGGAGGTCCCACCTTTTTCTGTTGTTAGTAGCTCAGGTAGATGTAAAAGATTCCATAGAAACTACCAAAAAGAGTAAGTGAAGTTAGTTGTTTCACATACTAAACCATCTGAGACTCTGCTATATGAGACATTAAATGGAGGTCCCACCTGCTTCTGTTGTTAGTAGCTCAGGTGGATGTAACAGATTCCATAGTAACTACCAAAAGAGTAAGGAAAGTTAGTTGTTTCACATACTAAACCATCTGAGACTCTGCTATATGAGACATTAAATGGAGGTCCCACCTGCTTCTGTTGGAAGTAGCTCAGGTGGATGTAAAAGATTTCATAGTAACTACCAAAAAGAGTAAGGGAATTAGTTGTTTCAAATATTAAACCACCTGAGACTCTGCTATATGAGACATTAAATGGAGGTCCCACCTGCTTCTGTTGGTAGTAGCTCAGGTGGATGTAACAGATTCCATAGTAACTACCAAAAAGAGTAAGGGAAGTTAGTGGTTTCACATACTAAACCACCTGAGACTCTGCTATATGAGACATTAAATGGAGGTCCCACCTGCTTCTGTTGTTAGTAGCTCAGGTGGATGTAACAGATTCCATAGTAACTACCAAAAAGAGTAAGGGAAGTTAGTTGTTTCACATACTAAACCACCTGAGACTCTGCTATATGAGACATTAAATGGAGGTCCCACCTGCTTCTGTTGGTAGTAGCTCAGGTAGATGTAAAAGATTCCATAGTAACTGCCAAAAAGAGTAAGGGAAGTTAGTTGTTTCACATACTAAACCACCTGAGACTCTGCTATATGTGACATTAAATGGAGGTCCACCTGCTTCTGTTGGTAGTAGCTCAGGTGGATGTAACAGATTCCATAGTAACTACCAAAAAGAGTAAGGGAAGTTAGTTGTTTCACATACTAAACCACCTGAGACTCTGCTATATGGGACATTAAATGGAGGTCCCACCTGCTTCTGTTGGTAGTAGCTCAGGTGGATGTAACAGATTCCATATTAACTACCAAAAAGAGTAAGGGAAGTTAGTTGTTTCACATACTAAACCACCTGAGACTCTGCTATATGAGACATTAAATGGAGGTCCCACCTGCTTCAGTTGGTAGTAGCTCAGGTAGATGTAAAAGATTCCATAGTAACTACCAAAAAGAGTAAGGGAAGTTAGTTGTTTCACATACTAAACCACCTGAGACTCTGCTATATTAGACATTAAATGGAGGTCCCACCTGCTTCTGTTGGTAGCAGCTCAGGTGGATGTAAAAGATTCCATAGTAACTACCAAAAAGAGTAAGGGAAGTTAGTTGTTTCACATACAAAACCACCTGAGACTCTGCTATATGAGACATTAAATGGAGGTCCCACCTGCTTCTGTTGGTAGTAGCTCAGGTGGATATAACAGACTCCATAGTAACTACCAAAACGAGTAAGGGAAGTTAGTTGTTTCACATACTAAACCACCTGAGACTCTGCTATATGAGACATTAAATGGAGGTCCCACCTGCTTCTGTTGTTAGTAGCTCAGGTGGTTGTAAAATATTCCATAGTAACTACCAAAAAGAGTAAGGGAAGTTAGTTGTTTCACATACTAAACCACCTGAGACTCTGCTATATGAGACATTAAATGGAGGTCCCACCTGCGTCTGTTGTTAGTAGCTCAGGTGGATGTAACAGATTCCATAGTATCTGCCAAAAAGAGTAAGGGAAGTTAGTTGTTTCACATACTAAACCACCTGAGACTCTGCTATATGGGACATTAAATGGAGGTCCCACCTGCTTCTGTTGGTAGTAGCTCAGGTGGATGTAACAGATTCCATATTAACTACCAAAAAGAGTAAGGGAAGTTAGTTGTTTCACATACTAAACCACCTGAGACTCTGCTATATGAGACATTAAATGGAGGTCCCACCTGCTTCAGTTGGTAGTAGCTCAGGTAGATGTAAAAGATTCCATAGTAACTACCAAAAAGAGTAAGGGAAGTTAGTTGTTTCACATACTAAACCACCTGAGACTCTGTTATATGAGACATTAAATGGAGGTCCCACCTGCTTCTGTTGGTAGCAGCTCAGGTGGATGTAAAATATTCCATAGTAACTACCAAAAAGAGTAAGGGAAGTTAGTTGTTTCACATACTAAAACAACTGAGACTCTGCTATATGAGACATTAAATGGAGGTCCCACCTTCTTTTGTTGGTAGTAGCTCAGGTGGATGTAAAAGATTCCATAGTAACTACCAAAAAGAGTAAGGGAAGTTAGTTGTTTCACATACTAAACCACCTGAGACTCGGCTATATGAGACATTAAATGGAGGTCCCACCTGCTTCTCTTGGTAGTAGCTCAGGTGGATGTAACAGATTCCATAGTAACTACCAAAAAGAGTAAGGGAAGTTAGTTGTTTCACATACTAAACCACCTGAGACTCTGCTATATGAGACATTAAATGGAGGTCCCACCTGCTTCTGTTGGTAGTAGCTCAGGTGGATGTAACAGATTCCATATTAACTACCAAAAAGAGTAAGGGAAGTTAGTTGTTTCACATACTAAACCACCTGAGACTCTGCTATATGAGACATTAAATGGAGGTCCCACCTGCTTCTGTTGTTAGTAGCTCAGGTAGATGTAAAAGATTCCATAGTAACTACCAAAAAGAGTAAGAAAAGTTAGTTGTTTTACATACTAAACCATCTGAGACTCTGCTATATGAGACATTAAATGGAAGTCTCACCTGCTTCTGTTGTTAGTAGCTCAGGGGGATGTAACAGATTCCATAGTAACTACCAAAAAGAGTAAGGGAAGTTAGTTGTTTCACATACTAAACCACCTGAGACTCTGCTATATGAGACATTAAATGGAGGTCCCACGTGCTTCTGTTGGTAGCAGCTCAGGTGGATGTAAAAGATTCCATAGTAACTACCAAAAAGAGTAAGGGAAGTTAGTTGTTTCACATACTAAAACACCTGAGACTCTGCTATATGAGACATTAAATGGAGGTCCCACCTGCTTCTGTTGGTAGTAGCTCAGGTGGATGTAAAAGATTCCATAGTAACTACCAAAAAGAGTAAGGAAAGTTAGTTGTTCCACATACTAAACCATCTGAGACTCTTCTATATGAGACATTAAATGGAGGTCCCACCTGCTTCTGTTGTTAGTAGCTCAGGTGGATGTAACAGATTCCATAGTAACTACCAAAAAGAGTAAGGGAAGTTAGATGTTCCACATACTAAACCATCTGAGACTCTGCCATATGAGACATTAAATGGAGGTCCCACCTGCTTCTGTTGGTAGTAGCTCAGGTGGATGTAACAGATTCCATAGTAACTACCAAAAAGAGAAAAGGAAGTTAGTTGTTTCACATACTAAACCACCTGAGACTCTGCTATATGAGACATTAAATGGAGGTCCCACCTGCTTCTGTTGGTAGTAGCTCAGGTGGATGTAACAGATTCCATAGTAACTACCAAAAAGAGTAAGGGAAGTTAGTTCTTTCACATACTAAACCACCTGAGACTCTGCTATATGAGACATTAAATGGAGGTCCCACCTACTTCTGTTGTTAGTTGCTCAGGTGGATGTAAAAGATTCCATAGTAACTACCAAAAAGAGTAAGGGAAGTTAGTTGTTTCACATGCTAAACCACCTGAGACTCTGCTATATGAGACATTAAATGGAGGTCCCACCTGCTTCTGTTGTTAGTAGCTCAGGTGGATGTAACAGATTCCATAGTAACTACCAAAAAGAGTAAGGGAAGTTAGTTGTTTCACATACTAAACCACCTGAGACTCTGCTATATGAGACATTAAATGGAGGTCCCACCTGCTTCTGTTGTTAGTAGCTCAGGTGGATGTAAAAGATTCCATAGTAACTACCAAAAAGAGTAAGGGAAGTTAGTTGTTTCACATACTAAACGACCTGAGACTCTGCTATATGAGACATTAAATGGAGGTCCCACCTGCTTCTTTTGGTAGTAGCTCAGGTGGATGTAACAGATTCCATAGTAACTAACAAAAAGAGTAAGGGAAGTTAGTTGTTTCACATACTAAACCACCTGAGACTCTGCTATATGAGACATTAAATGGAGTTCCCACCTGCTTCTGTTGTTAGTAGCTCAGGTGGTTGTAAAATATTCCATAGTAACTACCAAAAAGAGTAAGGGAAGTTAGTTGTTTCACATACTAAACCACCTGAGACTCTGCTATATGAGACATTAAATGGAGGTCCCACCTGCTCTGTTGGTAGTAGCTCAGGTGGATGTAAAAGATTCCATAGTAACTACCAAAAAGAGTAAGGGAAGTTAGTTGTTTCACATACTAAACCACCAGAGATTCTGCTATATGAGACATTAAATGGAGGTCCCACCTGCTTCTGTTGTTAGTAGCTCAGGTGGATGTAAAAGATTCCATAGTAACTACAAAAAGAGTAAGGGAAGTTAGTTGTTTCACATACTAAACCACCTGAGACTCTGCTATATGAGACATTAAATGGAGGTCCCACCTGCTTCTGTTGGTAGTAGCTCAGGTGGATGCAACAGATTCCATAGTAACTACCAAAAAGAGTAAGGGAAGTTAGTTGTTTCACATACTAAACCACCTGAGACTCTGCTATATGAGACATTAAATGGAGGTCCCACCTGCTTCTGTTAGTAGTAGCTCAGGTGGATGTAACAGATCCCATAGTAACTACCAAAAAGAGTAAGGGAAGTTAGTTGTTTTACATACTAAACCACCTGAGACTCTGCTATATGAGACATTAAATGCAGGTCCCACCTGCTTCTGTTGGTAGTAGCTCAGGTGGATGTAACAGATTCCATAGTAACTACCAAAAAGAGTAAGGGAAGTTAGTGTTTCACATACTAAACCACCTGAGACTCTGTTATATGAGACATTAAATGGAGGTCCCACCTGCTTCTGTTGTTAGTAGCTCAGGTGGATGTAACAGATTCCATAGTAACTACCAAAAAGAGTAAGGGAAGTTAGTTGTTTCACATACAAAACCATCTGAGACTCTGCTATATGAGACATTAAATGGAGGTCCCACCTGCTTCTGTTGGAAGTAGCTCAAGTGGATGTAAAAGATTCCATAGTAACTACCAAAAAGAGTAAGGGAAGTTAGTTGTTTCACATACTAAATCACCTGAGACTCTGCTATATGGGACATTAAATGGAGGTCCCACCTGCTTCTGTTGGAAGTAGCTCAGGTGGATGTAACAGATTCCATAGTAACTACCAAAAAGAGTAAGGGAAGTTAGTTGTTTCACATACTAAACCACCTGAGACTCTGCTATATGAGACATTAAATGGAGGTCCCACCTGCTTCTGTTGGTAGTAGCTCAGGTGGATGTAAAAGATTCCATAGTAACTACCAAAAAGAGTAAGGGAAGTTAGTTGTTTCACATACTAAACCACCAGAGATTCTGCTATATGAGACATTAAATGGAGGTCCCACCTGCTTCTGTTGTTAGTAGCTCAGGTGGATGTAAAAGATTCCATAGTAACTACCAAAAGAGTAAGGGAAGTTAGTTGTTTCACATACTAAACCACCTGAGACTCTGCTATATGAGACATTAAATGGAGGTCCCACCTGCTTCTGTTGGTAGTAGCTCAGGTGGATGCAACAGATTCCATAGTAACTATCGAAAAAGAGTAAGGGAAGTTAGTTGTTTCACATACTAAACCACCTGAGACTCTGCTATATGAGACATTAAATGGAGGTCCCACCTGCTTCTGTTAGTAGTAGCTCAGGTGGATGTAACAGATCCCATAGTAACTACCAAAAAGAGTAAGGGAAGTTAGTTGTTTTACATACTAAACCACCTGAGACTCTGCTATATGAGACATTAAATGCAGGTCCCACCTGCTTCTGTTGGTAGTAGCTCAGGTGGATGTAACAGATTCCATAGTAACTACCAAAAAGAGTAAGGGAAGTTAGTGTTTCACATACTAAACCACCTGAGACTCTGTTATATGAGACATTAAATGGAGGTCCCACCTGCTTCTGTTGTTAGTAGCTCAGGTGGATGTAACAGATTCCATAGTAACTACCAAAAAGAGTAAGGGAAGTTAGTTGTTTCACATACTAAACCATCTGAGACTCTGCTAAATGAGACATTAAATGGAGGTCCCACCTGCTTCTGTTGGAAGTAGCTCAAGTGGATGTAAAAGATTCCATAGTAACTACCAAAAAGAGTAAGGGAATTAGTTGTTTCACATATTAAACCACCTGAGGCTCTGCTATATGAGACATTAAATGGAGGTGCCACCTGCTTCTGTTTTTAGTAGCTCAGCTGGATGTAAAAGATTCTATAGTAACTACCAAAAAGAGAAAGGGAATTAGTTGTTTCACATACTAAACCACCTGAGACTCTGCTATATGAGACATTAAATGGAGGTCCCACCTGCTTCTATTGGTAGTAGCTCCAGTAGATGTAACAGATTCCATAGAAACTACCAAAAAGAGTAAGGGAAGTTAGTTGTTTCACATACTAAACCACCTGACACTCTGCTATATGAGACATTAAATGGAGGTCCCACCTGCTTCTGTTGTTAGTAGCTCAGGTGGATGTAACAGATTCCATAGTAACTACCAAAAAGAGTAAGGGAAGTTAGTTGTTTCACATACTAAACCACCTGAGACTCTGCTATATGAGACATTAAATGGAGGTCCCACCTGCTTCTGTTGGTAGTAGCTCAGGTGGATGTAACAGATTCCATAGTAACTACCAAAAAGAGTAAGGGAAGTTAGTTCTTTCACATACTAAACCACCTGAGACTCTGCTATATGAGACATTAAATGGAGGTCCCACCTACTTCTGTTGTTAGTTGCTCAGGTGGATGTAAAAGATTCCATAGTAACTACCAAAAAGAGTAAGGGAAGTTAGTTGTTTCACATGCTAAACCACCTGAGACTCTGCTATATGAGACATTAAATGGAGGTCCCACCTGCTTCTGTTGTTAGTAGCTCAGGTGGATGTAACAGATTCCATAGTAACTACCAAAAAGAGTAAGGTAAGTTAGTTGTTTCACATACTAAACCACCTGAGACTCTGCTATATGAGACATTAAATGGAGGTCCCACCTGCTTCTGTTGTTAGTAGCTCAGGTGGATGTAAAAGATTCCATAGTAACTACCAAAAAGAGTAAGGGAAGTTAGTTGTTTCACATACTAAACGACCTGAGACTCTGCTATATGAGACATTAAATGGAGGTCCCACCTGCTTCTTTTGGTAGTAGCTCAGGTGGATGTAACAGATTCCATAGTAACTACCAAAAAGAGTAAGGGAAGTTAGTTGTTTCACATATTAAACCACCTGAGAATCTGCTATATGAGACATTAAATGGAGGTCCCACCTTTTTCTGTTGTTAGTAGCTCAGGTAGATGTAAAAGATTCCATAGAAACTACCAAAAAGAGTAAGTGAAGTTAGTTGTTTCACATACTAAACCATCTGAGACTCTGCTATATGAGACATTAAATGGAGGTCCCACCTGCTTCTGTTGTTAGTAGCTCAGGTGGATGTAACAGATTCCATAGTAACTACCAAAAAGAGTAAGGAAAGTTAGTTGTTTCACATACTAAACCATCTGAGACTCTGCTATATGAGACATTAAATGGAGGTCCCACCTGCTTCTGTTGGAAGTAGCTCAGGTGGATGTAAAAGATTTCATAGTAACTACCAAAAAGAGTAAGGGAATTAGTTGTTTCAAATATTAAACCACCTGAGACTCTGCTATATGAGACATTAAATGGAGGTCCCACCTGCTTCTGTTGGTAGTAGCTCAGGTGGATGTAACAGATTCCATAGTAACTACCAAAAAGAGTAAGGGAAGTTAGTGGTTTCACATACTAAACCACCTGAGACTCTGCTATATGAGACATTAAATGGAGGTCCCACCTGCTTCTGTTGTTAGTAGCTCAGGTGGATGTAACAGATTCCATAGTAACTACCAAAAAGAGTAAGGGAAGTTAGTTGTTTCACATACTAAACCACCTGAGACTCTGCTATATGAGACATTAAATGGAGGTCCCACCTGCTTCTGTTGGTAGTAGCTCAGGTAGATGTAAAAGATTCCATAGTAACTGCCAAAAAGAGTAAGGGAAGTTAGTTGTTTCACATACTAAACCACCTGAGACTCTGCTATATGTGACATTAAATGGAGGTCCACCTGCTTCTGTTGGTAGTAGCTCAGGTGGATGTAACAGATTCCATAGTAACTACCAAAAAGAGTAAGGGAAGTTAGTTGTTTCACATACTAAACCACCTGAGACTCTGCTATATGGGACATTAAATGGAGGTCCCACCTGCTTCTGTTGGTAGTAGCTCAGGTGGATGTAACAGATTCCATATTAACTACCAAAAAGAGTAAGGGAAGTTAGTTGTTTCACATACTAAACCACCTGAGACTCTGCTATATGAGACATTAAATGGAGGTCCCACCTGCTTCAGTTGGTAGTAGCTCAGGTAGATGTAAAAGATTCCATAGTAACTACCAAAAAGAGTAAGGGAAGTTAGTTGTTTCACATACTAAACCACCTGAGACTCTGCTATATTAGACATTAAATGGAGGTCCCACCTGCTTCTGTTGGTAGCAGCTCAGGTGGATGTAAAAGATTCCATAGTAACTACCAAAAAGAGTAAGGGAAGTTAGTTGTTTCACATACAAAACCACCTGAGACTCTGCTATATGAGACATTAAATGGAGGTCCCACCTGCTTCTGTTGGTAGTAGCTCAGGTGGATATAACAGACTCCATAGTAACTACCAAAACGAGTAAGGGAAGTTAGTTGTTTCACATACTAAACCACCTGAGACTCTGCTATATGAGACATTAAATGGAGGTCCCACCTGCTTCTGTTGTTAGTAGCTCAGGTGGTTGTAAAATATTCCATAGTAACTACCAAAAAGAGTAAGGGAAGTTAGTTGTTTCACATACTAAACCACCTGAGACTCTGCTATATGAGACATTAAATGGAGGTCCCACCTGCGTCTGTTGTTAGTAGCTCAGGTGGATGTAACAGATTCCATAGTATCTGCCAAAAAGAGTAAGGGAAGTTAGTTGTTTCACATACTAAACCACCTGAGACTCTGCTATATGGGACATTAAATGGAGGTCCCACCTGCTTCTGTTGGTAGTAGCTCAGGTGGATGTAACAGATTCCATATTAACTACCAAAAAGAGTAAGGGAAGTTAGTTGTTTCACATACTAAACCACCTGAGACTCTGCTATATGAGACATTAAATGGAGGTCCCACCTGCTTCAGTTGGTAGTAGCTCAGGTAGATGTAAAAGATTCCATAGTAACTACCAAAAAGAGTAAGGGAAGTTAGTTGTTTCACATACTAAACCACCTGAGACTCTGTTATATGAGACATTAAATGGAGGTCCCACCTGCTTCTGTTGGTAGCAGCTCAGGTGGATGTAAAATATTCCATAGTAACTACCAAAAAGAGTAAGGGAAGTTAGTTGTTTCACATACTAAAACAACTGAGACTCTGCTATATGAGACATTAAATGGAGGTCCCACCTTCTTTTGTTGGTAGTAGCTCAGGTGGATGTAAAAGATTCCATAGTAACTACCAAAAAGAGTAAGGGAAGTTAGTTGTTTCACATACTAAACCACCTGAGACTCGGCTATATGAGACATTAAATGGAGGTCCCACCTGCTTCTCTTGGTAGTAGCTCAGGTGGATGTAACAGATTCCATAGTAACTACCAAAAAGAGTAAGGGAAGTTAGTTGTTTCACATACTAAACCACCTGAGACTCTGCTATATGAGACATTAAATGGAGGTCCCACCTGCTTCTGTTGGTAGTAGCTCAGGTGGATGTAACAGATTCCATATTAACTACCAAAAAGAGTAAGGGAAGTTAGTTGTTTCACATACTAAACCACCTGAGACTCTGCTATATGAGACATTAAATGGAGGTCCCACCTGCTTCTGTTGTTAGTAGCTCAGGTAGATGTAAAAGATTCCATAGTAACTACCAAAAAGAGTAAGAAAAGTTAGTTGTTTTACATACTAAACCATCTGAGACTCTGCTATATGAGACATTAAATGGAAGTCTCACCTGCTTCTGTTGTTAGTAGCTCAGGGGGATGTAACAGATTCCATAGTAACTACCAAAAAGAGTAAGGGAAGTTAGTTGTTTCACATACTAAACCACCTGAGACTCTGCTATATGAGACATTAAATGGAGGTCCCACGTGCTTCTGTTGGTAGCAGCTCAGGTGGATGTAAAAGATTCCATAGTAACTACAAAAAGAGTAAGGGAAGTTAGTTGTTTCACATACTAAAACACCTGAGACTCTGCTATATGAGACATTAAATGGAGGTCCCACCTGCTTCTGTTGGTAGTAGCTCAGGTGGATGTAAAAGATTCCATAGTAACTACCAAAAAGAGTAAGGAAAGTTAGTTGTTCCACATACTAAACCATCTGAGACTCTTCTATATGAGACATTAAATGGAGGTCCCACCTGCTTCTGTTGTTAGTAGCTCAGGTGGATGTAACAGATTCCATAGTAACTACCAAAAAGAGTAAGGGAAGTTAGATGTTCCACATACTAAACCATCTGAGACTCTGCCATATGAGACATTAAATGGAGGTCCCACCTGCTTCTGTTGGTAGTAGCTCAGGTGGATGTAACAGATTCCATAGTAACTACCAAAAAGAGAAAAGGAAGTTAGTTGTTTCACATACTAAACCACCTGAGACTCTGCTATATGAGACATTAAATGGAGGTCCCACCTGCTTCTGTTGGTAGTAGCTCAGGTGGATGTAAAAGATTCCTTAGTAACTACCAAAAAGAGTAAGGGAAGTTAGTTGTTTCACATACTAAACCACATGAGAATCTGCTATATGAGACATTAAATGGAGGTCCCACCTGCTTCTGTTGGAAGTAGCTCAGGTGGATGTAAAAGATTCCATAGTAACTACCAAAAAGAGTAAGGGAATTAGTTGTTTCACATACTAAACCACCTGAGACTCTGCTATATGAGACATTAAATGGAGGTCCCGCCTGCTTCTATTGGTAGTAGCTCAGGTAGATGTAACAGATTCCATAGTAACTACCAAAAAGAGTAAGGGAAGTTAGTTGTTTCACATACTAAAACACCTGAGACTCTGCTATATGAGACATTAAATGGAGGTCCCACCGGCTTCTCTTGGTAGTAGCTCAGGTGGATGTAAAAGGTTCCATAGTAACTAACAAAAAGAGTAATGGAAGTTAGTTGTTTCACATACTAAACCACCTGAGACTCTGCTATATGAGACATTAAATGGAGGTCCCACCTGCTTCTGTTGGTAGTAGCTCAGGTAGATGTAACAGATTCCATAGTAACTACCAAAAAGAGTAAGGGAAGTTAGTTGTTTCACATACTAAACCACCTGAGACTCTGCTATATGAGACATTAAATGGAGGTCCCACCTGCTTCTGTTGGTAGTAGCTCAGGTGGATGTAACAGATTCCATAGTAACTACCAAAAAGAGTAAGGGAAGTTAGTTGTTTCACATACTAAACCACCTGAGACTCTGCTATATGGCACATTAAATGGAGGTCCCACCTGCTTCTGTTGGTAGTAGCTCAGGTGGATGTAACAGATTCCATAGTAACTACCAAAAACAGTAAGGGAAGTTAGTTGTTTCACATACTAAACCACCTGAGACTCTGCTATATGAGACATTAAATGGAGGTCCCACCTGCTTCTGTTGGTAGTAGCTCAGGTAGATGTAAAAGATCCCATAGTAACTACCAAAAAGAGTAAGGGAAGTTAGTTGTTTCACATACTAAACCACCTGCAACTCTGCTATATGAGACATTAAATGGAGGTCCCACCTACTTCTGTTGTTAGTAGCTCAGGTGGATGTAAAAGATTCCATAGTAACTACCAAAAAGAGTAAGGGAAGTTAGTTGTTTCACATACTAAACCACCTGAGACTCTGCTATATGAGACATTAAATGGAGGTCCCACCTGCTTCTGTTGTTAGTAGCTCAGGTGGATGTAACAGATTCCATAGTAACTACCAAAAAGAGTAAGGGAAGTTAGTTGTTTCACATACTAATCCACCTGAGACTCTGCTATATGAGACATTAAACTGAGGTCCCACCTGCTTCTGTTGTTAGTAGCTCAAGTGGATGTAACAGATTCCATAGTAACTACCAAAAAGAGTAAGGGAAGTTAGTTGTTTCACATACTAAACCATCTGAGACTCTGCTATATGAGACATTAAATGGAGGTCCCTCCTGCTTCTGTTGTTAGTAGCTCAGGTGGATGTAACAGATTCCATAGTAACTACCAAAAAGAGTAAGGGAAGTTAGTTGTTTCCCATACTAAACCACATGAGACTCTGCTATATGAGACATTAAATGGAGGTCCCACCTGCTTCTGTTGTTAGTAGCTCAGGTGGATGTAACAGATTCCATAGTAACTACCAAAAAGAGTAAGGGAAGTTAGTTGTTTCACATACTAAACCACCTGAGACTCTGCTATATGAGACATTAAATGGAGGTCCCACCTGTTTCTGTTGGTAGTAGCTCCAGTGGATGTAACAGATTCCATAGTAACTACCAAAAAGAGTAAGGGAAGTTAGTTGTTTCACATACTAAACCACCTGAGACTCTGCTATATGAGGCATTGAATGGAGGTCCCACCTGCTTCTGTTGTTAGTAGCTCAGGTGGATGTAACATATTCCATAGTAACTACCAAAAAGAGTAAGGGAAGTTAGTTGTTTCACATACTAAACCACCTGAGACTCTGCTATATGAGACATTAAATGGAGGTCCCACCTGCTTCTGTTGTTAGTAGCTCAGGTGGATGTAAAAGATTCCATAGTAACTACCAAAAAGAGAAAGGGAAGTTAGTTGTTTCACATACTAAACCACCTGAGACTCTGCTATATGAGACATTAAATGGAGGTCCCACCTGATTCTGTTGGTAGTAGCTCAGGTGGATGTAAAAGATTCCATAGTAACTACCAAAAAGAGTAAAGGAGGTTAGTTGTTTCACATACTAAAACACCTGAGACTCTGCTATATGAGACATTAAACTGAGGTCCCACCTGCTTCTGTTGTTAGTAGCTCAGGTAGATGTAAAAGATTCCATAGTAACTACCAAAAAGAGTAAGGGAAGTTAGTTGATTCTCTAGCCAAATTCCTCCTAGTATTATTAAGACCACCTTAGGTCTCCCATGAAAAGAAACTAATAGTTTATTGGGTCTAACCTGGTCAACAAAGGATAAGTAAATGAATAAAATGAAATAAGCTGAATAGCTTTATATTTGCAGAAGAAAAGCTATTCAGTGAATGTTCTTAACTCAGAACTTGAATACTTAGTATTTTTTATGGTTATGAGCTCAGAAGACAGTGCTATGATCCTTCAAACTAGTGTACCAAGATATTTTGATTCATTTCTCTCTTCTCTTCTTTTCCTTAGACAATCATTGTCTTTCTTTATAAAAGGCTCACTGGGTTCATTTAACTGCTAAGGCTACATTGTTCCTTAATATTCTAACATTCTAACTGCTACATATGAAATATTATGCAATAACGGCTTATTACTATTCAAAAATGAGCGTGCTGATTGGACAGCTCAACCAGCATGGCCAATGTAAATTGAACATATACCAATAGAAAAAAGTTCAGTGCCTAAAGTACCATTGAGCAGCTGGACTTTTCTATTGGCATATACTGGAGGACACACCAAAATAGGCGAAAAATCAGGTACATTATCATACCTCTCAATCGTACCATATTCCTCAGTATTTACCAGTTCTGAGGGCAAAATAATGGGGTGCCATGAATTCCTGAGTGGCCCTTTAATTCCCGATTTTTGTTTGATTTTTTTTTACATATATACAACTTTAAATTTATGGCTGATGTCACCATGCATCGTCAGCCTACAGGAGCGTGGGTGATGATATCAGCTTCGTGAGGCAGACTGCCTGTTGGACTCTGTCAGATATTTTATTTGAACTGTTTTGGAGAGAAATAGGGAATTTAGCAGCATGGCATCCAGTGGAGCACAGCTGTGCACAATTTAAGTTCTGCAGAGTCCGCAGGATGAGAAAATCGTCTCAGCCTCAGGTAAGAAAAAAGAATAAAACATGCAGTGCAACTGTATTTTATTATCTGATATGCTAACAGGCCCAGTTAATGCTTATGAAATCACTTTAAGCAGATGAAGACATACATAACATTACTACTACTACTAAATAAAGTGTGAATTTGTCATGACATCTTCTGTTATTTATTGTCTTCCTGAAGTATGTCTCAAACTGCAGTATTCGGTGTCCTTGATAGGAAATTAGCAATTCTTTTTGTTATTTGTAGGTAGTGGCATTGCCGGGGGTGAGAGGGGTGATCCATCCTGGTCAGCACCCTTTCACATTTACTTTATTAGTTTCATTAAAAAAACTGGGCATTTTTCTTTAAGAGTTGCGTTAATTGCATGCTCATAGACTTGATGTGTGTTAAACCATTTTTGCTGCTGCCAAGAACGAGCGAGTGTTCAATTCAGGGGAGGTAACTGCTACAATTGTTCCAAGTAAGTAGAACAGTAAGGTGTGTGTGTCCAATGAGCAAATGTTCAATGCAGAGGAGTTAACTGCTGTTAAACCATATTTGCTGCCAACGAGTATGCAGTTCAGGAGAGTTAACTGTAACTGCTGCAATGTTCAATTCAGAGGAGTTAATAACTGCTGTTTGAGCACAAGTTGGGGGAGTTAATAAGCGCTGTGTAAGCTTAAGTCATGGGAGTTAATAACTGTTGTGTGAGCGCAAGTCGAGGGAGTTAATAACTGCTGTGTGAATGCAGGTCATGGGAGTTAATAACTGCTGTGTGAGTGCAAGCTGGGGGGAGTTAATAACTGTGTGCATGTGTGTAAAATTCCTCGTGGTTAGTGTTACTCAGGTTCAAACCGTGTACCTTAGGAACAACAGCATGAATTCACTACCCATACCACCACCTGTGATTCAATGAGTTGAGCTCATAGCTCTCAACTGTCCACATTTTCACAGAAAGTCTGGAATATTTTGCTCATACATTTCGTCTGTTCCTCTTAAAATTTGTGGTTTTCTGGCAAATCAGTGAGAACTGAATTCACTAAATAATGATAGCCATTTTAGTTTCAGTCTTCCTGTCTTTCAGGAAATGCATGGTAACACAAAGCATTTTATTCTAGCAACTTTCCAATATTATACAAGCAATGTTTAAAATCTGTCCCTGTTTTTTTGGCCTTTGCCCCCCCCCCAATAAATGTTGGCTTTTTCCAGATTACTTGTGCTGCAAGATGAGAGATATAGTTCATTATCAAGTGGATTTTTCAAGAAGCTGAGAGCTTCAGGGGAAGAGAAGTTTAGTGCTGCTTATGCCAATTCTGTTTGCATTGTTAGTAGTACAATAAGTAGTATACTAGCTTTTGATGCAGAAGGCTGTAGATTCTACTCCCACGGTATGTAAATAGATTTTTGATACTGTACTGTGTTATACTTTAAAGGGGGTGGATCACTGGTTCTGCTGTTTCTTGTTGTCAGCTGTCAATATCTCTCTTGATCAATGCACATAATTTTATTTTTATAAAAGAAAATTGTATTTTAGTTTTTTACGAGTTCAAAGTTTGATATACATTCAAATGTTTATATAAATCACTATTCTTGTTATATTTTGTGTTTAATATTCTGTTTGTTCAATTTGCATTTGAATGTTGGTATCCCTCAATTCCATTGGAGTGGGTGGAGGTACATAATTATGTATGCAAATTTTATGTTAAGCAGTGTACAGATTTTTGGTCAGTTGTACATACTTTTCATGGCGCTTTGTCCAGATTTTTGATGTTTCCAGGTTGAGAGGTATGTACATTATGCAAAACTAAAACAGAAACACACTTGATTTTTCTCATATGTTTGTGCTATCCCTGTAAATGTCAGTTTTTTAACAGCTAAAAAAGAAAACACCAGACAAACAGCAATAGAGCTTCTGTTTTCTCTGTCTCTTCTCCTGCACTGATGTACTGTCCAAACATGGGAACGTAAGTCCGTATGCATGCGCAGTACATCAGAATAGCAAAGACAACACAGAAGAAGACATAAGTCCCCTGATACAATTGCATAAGTAATTTCTTTCTTAAGAAGCTGAGATCCCTCATAAAATCCTCCAAAGCTAGTTACGAAAACAAAATTGCCACTGATTCTAAAGACAACCACAAAGCATTCTATAACTATGTCATGAAACTCAATGGCAACACTCAGATCTGCTCTGAGTTACAGCAGAATGGCACTAAATACACAGAACCAACTGATATTACCAACATCCTGGAAGCTAGGTTCAGTGCTAACTTTACCCCTCTCTCATCCCCTAAAGGGTCCATCTCTATACCGGAAGAATGCAACGTACCTGTAATCACAACTGCACACGTAAAAAACACACTCTCCAAAGCCAAGAACACAGCATCCCAGGCTGCGTTCTACATGAACTACAGAATGAACTGCCACCCCACTTAAGTACCATGTTCAATCATAGCCTCACCTCAGGCTTTGTGCCCACTGAATGGTGCACAACAACAGTTATCCTACTCCACAAAGGGGGGGCCACCACGGACCTCGGGAACTACCGCCCCATTAGCCTGACAAGCCTGGTCTGCAAAGCTATGGAGCGTATCATCATGGAACTTATAAACAATGACATTGGTAATCTCCAAACTCTGAATCCTACCCAGTTCGGGTTTGTAAAAGGCAGATCATGTCTCCTAAACCAGATAGACTTCTTTGAAGTGGTCTTCAAAGCTGTAGATGAGGGTAAGGTGGTACACACAGCCAATCTAGATCTTGCCATGGCTTTCGACACCATCCCCCACTCTGGAATTATAGACAAACTCACTAAACTAGGTATAAATCCCTATGTCACAAGATGGGTTGCCAACTGGCTCACTGACCGAACCAACACTGTGAAAGTAGCAGACTCTAAATCCATCTTCAGACCAGTGACAAGTGGAGTACCACAGGGTTCAGTCCTAGGTCCTCTACTGTTTGGTATCTACTTCTGTAAAGTACAGGCTAACACAGAAGGTCTTTGGCTAACAAAGTTTGCAGATGACTGCAAACTAGGAGCCATAATCAAATCTCCTAATGATGTGGACATCCTACAAAAGGGCCTCAATGAGACAGATGCCTGGTGCCAAAGCCATGGCCTCAAGCTCAATGCCAAAAAGTGCATTGTCATCCCTTTTGGTAAAAACTCTGTACCCATGAACTACCACATAGGCGGTAGTCTACTTAACACCGAAAGTGTGATAATAGACCTTGGGACACAGGTGGACAGTAGTCACTCCTTTGATAATCGCTCATTAGACCCATTATACAGTACAATGCCCCTTTTGGTATGTACCTCACAAGAAATCTTCAACAACTGGAAAGGCCACAGAGGATTACTGGCCTCAAACAGATGCCCTACTCTGACCATCTCAAAAAACTCCAGCTTTACTCTGTTGCATATTGCCTACTCAGAGGGGATCTCTGCCTAACATACAAAGCTATGTCAAAGCCAGAGCTGCTGGACATGCTCCACGTAAAGAAATCCCAATCCCTCCGAGCCACATGCTCTAGGGAACTAAAGCTTGCTATCACAATAAACAGAACGTGCTGGAGGGATACATTCCTATCTCAGAGACTTCCCATACTCTGGAACAAACTACCTATCTATATCAAACAAAGCTCCTCATTAACACTCTTCAAGAAAAATCTTGATGATTGAATGCAAGATAGGAAATTCACCCCGGGGATCACTTCTGTGGTTCTGCTTGACAGGGGCACAGGAAAATAATTTTCTTGGGTGGCAAAAGCCAGGGTACCATTTGGCTAGGCTTATATAGGCCCTAGGGCCAATAGCCTAGTACCTACCTATGAACCTATGAAATAATGTTACTGTATAAATACAGCAATCCACTCCTGTTTGTAGGCATATCAGGATTTACCCACAGTTGGGTTTGTCTAATTACTCGGGCTTCGGCCTCATGATCAAACCACACAAACAATGGGTTAATCCTAATATACCTATGCACAGTCATAGATTATTGCTTTAATGTTCTCTAATGTTCTAAAAATCTAAAACTTAAGATTCATCTTTTCTGTCTCAGATTTAACAATGAAGAAGCTTTTCTCCTGTAGGACTTCTTCATGCAAATAATTTCTGAAAGGTTTTTCAACAAAATTGCCATACCTTCCTGCAAACTTCCTCCTCTACAGTTCAGAAATGAGCAGCAATTTCCATCTTCATCCTGGAACTAAGACAGAACCTCTCTTTTAACTAGAAATGTCCTTGTTTTAGGGATTTGTGACTAATACATTCTTATCAGTTTGTTTCACTGTCACTGTTTCAGGGCTAAAAGATAATAAAGGATACAGGATAATAGTTTTGTATGACTTTGTCTTTAATCAATTCCACTAAGTTTTAGCATCATCTATTGGACATTCTGTGCAGTAAAGGCTCTCTCACAAAAATGTATATTGATCTTAATAAACATATTGCTTTAGTTAGGGTATTCGTGCTTTAGCTAGATGGAAGATAAGCAGATGTGAGCCATTGACTGCTCCAATCTATTAATTTTCCTCTAAACCGATTTAATGTTGAGTCTAGTGCATTCAGTTTGAATCAATATGCTTACCAACTATGTAACTCTAACCTAGAATTAGTACCCATTCACAGTGCTTTGTTTTTAAATGATAGGTAAATGCACATCTATCTATCTTCCGATTTTTCCCAGTTAGGGGTCACCACAGCAGATCACCTATCCACTCATGATTGACAGTGGAGTTTTATGGCGTTGAGTTGCCAGCCCGGCACCCAACCTTCCACAAAAGGCGCACACACACGCACTCACTCCTAGGGCCAATTTTAGAGTGCCCAATCTGCCTACAGCATGTCTTTGGGAAGAAACAAGAGCACCCAGAGGAAACCCACATGGCCACAGGGAGGACATGCAGACTCCGCACAGAAGGCACCCCATCTCTTGCTGTGAGGCAGCAATGGCCGCCATGTATGTATGTATGTATGTATATATATAAATATATATAAATATATATAAATATATATATATATATATATATATATATATATATATATAAATATATATATATATATATATATATATATATATATATATATATATATATATATATATACATAAACACACACACACACACACACACACATACGCACACACACACACATATACATACATACATAGATATAGATATAGATAAATATAGATATAGATTTACCACAGGATTCTGTAAACTGTAGGGTCCGTGTAGAGCCTACATGGAGTGTTATCGTGTACATGAAGTTGTGCCCGTGGTGATGGCACGGAATGAATATTAATGAAATTTCACAGCACGCAGCAATGCATCTGGCCACAAAACCTCTTCATGAATGCAGATAGCACTTCCATGTAAGGTTGCCATCTGCAAAAGGTTGATTGCCCGCAATGTTTGAGTGAGAACATGGCAATTAGTTTTCCCTTGCTCGATATATATTAGGATTATTCTTAATATTGTATGTATAATTACTTTATCTTCTCTCATTTTATTTTTTCCCACGTTTACTTGATGCACTGCTTGGACAAACAGCCTCTCCTGTGCTTGCCTCATTTGTGTGACTGGACCACCCATGTATCATAGGTTAACACTGAAGTTCATAGGTTAGTACTAAGCTAACTGCCCTTGCGAGCCATTTTAAGTCTAGCCAATTATCCCTTGTGAGACTAAAACCCTGCACCTTGTGCTTGCAAAGCAAACACCTTAACCATTAGGCTGCCCTCCCACTAACCACCCATATATCAGACATGACACAGACATCCAAAAACAGAAACCGGTTGCATTCAATTAATACTTCTGGGTATCGAGCAAACCTGGTAAGCGAGGCTGTGCTGTGCTGTGCTAATACCATCAAGTTAACAATGAATGTTAATATAAGGGATCTCATATAACTAATCATATAGCTAATCCTGTGGTAAAATGCCCTAAAATCTAGGACTGGAGTGCAGATGGTTTTGGGTTCTAGTACAGGGCATGTAAACTTTTCTTTTACTTTTGTGACATTGCAGATTATATAAATAAAGTAATACACAGACAAGTGTTGTCTCAACCTTCTTGTGACAAGAGCTGTAAGTTTAGGACTGCTGCACACATGGTCCTGGGTTTGAAAACTGCATATTTAATATACTCGTTCCATATTATATTTACTGTCACTAATAATACCTGACATAGTTTTGCTGATTTGAACATGTATATGTATGAGGGCTGAGACATTAATATTGTGTCAGTCATTTACTTATTTATAAAAGTATTGTGCACATATTATGAAAAGTATGACTCTGGGTATAATCTGTGCAATGTTCATGAACTTATATTTCTGTTCTCCCAGTTGAATAACAGAGTTGCATAAGTGGCTGTATATGAAATAACATTGGAATTGCAGTGCTTGAGAGTTCATACTGTCTGGTTTTTTGATACATTTGAAAAAGTTGTGCTCTGCTTACCATCTCGCAAAAAGAAGCACTTGACTTACCATGTTTGCGAGATTGTAAGTGGAGTGCAGCTTTTTCAAACATATCAAAAACCAGACAGTGCACACTCTCAGTAAGCACAATATGTGCAATTGGTGGGAAACATGATTATTTAAAGTGGAATTAGCAGGAAATACAAATTATACATTGAGATTTATCTTTTGGAGACATGGCTGGTGTTGTAGGGTGTGCACTTCTGAGTGCAATGTTGGTGTGTTCAGGAGTCCAAAGTCTTTGCTGGGCTCCTAGTTAAGGAGCATGTCCCTCAACTTTTGTAGGGTAACTATACAGGATCTCAGTATAATTTTGAAGCTGGAATAGTGTGGCTAGAGCTTTGACCAATGTGACAGGTATCCCACACACTGGAAAACAATGCCATCTTCACTTTGATGATCTCCTTCAGAGGAAGCGGGATACCCTTGATCAGTGGATCAGGGAATGTTGAGCAGGGATCACTCCATAGATGTGCAAGTATCAAATGCATTGACTAATTGTAAAAGTTAAAGCTGAATATTGTCAAGACTGGTATTCATAATGGCATTTTTTTTCTTTGTCCACATCTGCTGAAGAATGGGCCTCAAATGTAAGGTTCCACACATCACGGCTGACAAGGATGACAGACGCATGTGGTATGTAAGGATAAATATAAAAAAGTACTGTTATTGTAGCATTAACAGTTAAACATGGTTTCGTTGTTATTTCATACAGTTGTATAAAACTGAGCATGCATGTCTGAACTAACTCCGCCAAGGACAGTCCCAAGCCCGTCTGAAAAAGGAGGAGGGTTGGGCTTAGGGTTAGCAACCCCATCCCGTAAAAAACAAATTGCTACAAAAACACCAACTACAGGAAACACAGACAATCTTGTCTTGGAAGAGGAGAGTTCTTCAAATGGAAGATTTATGAAGTTTTGTGGCCAAAGCCGAAGGGACGCCACAAAGCAGAGTACCCTTCTCTCTACCAGGAAAATAAACATTGGCACATGGAATTTCAGGACCATGTATGAGCTAAGCAAGGCAGCCCAAGTGGCAGCAGAAATGAGAAATAACAACTTGAGTTTGTTGGGAATCAGCGAGACAAGGTGGACAGGGGCTGGTCAGTGTTGATTATCTACAGGAGAGTTGTTGCTTTATTCTGGACATGAGGACAGTGAAGCACTTCACTCCCAAGGGGTTGGTCTTATGTTGGCCAAACAGGCCCAGAGAGCCCTGATTGGATGGGAAGCACATGGCCCTAGGATCATCACAGCTTCATTCCGTACAAAGAAGAAGAAAATTGTAATGAATGTGGTCCAGTGCTATGCACCAACTAATGACAGTGAAGAGGAAGATAAAGATCAGTTTTATGAAAGACTGCAGCATATCCTCGAGACCTACCCAGACAAAGACCTTACTATCCTTATGGGTGATATAAATGCCAAGGTCGGATCCAGTAACATAGGATATGAGCAAATCATGGGTACACATGCTCTGGGAACAAACAACGAGAATGGTGAAAGGTTTGTTGATCTATGTGCCCTCAACAATTTGGTCATTGGAAGCAGCATTTTTCCCCACAAGTGGATACACAAAAATACATGGGTCTCCCCTGACTATACAACAGAAAACCAGATAGATCACATATGCATCTGTAGAAAGTTTAGAAGAACATTACAAGATGTCAGAGTGAAAAGAGGGGCAGATGTAGCATCTGACCATCACTTGCTGGTGGCTAGACTGAAGCTAAAGCTTAAAAGAACCCAGGTTCAAGAGTCATCTAGGAGAATGAAATACAATGTTTATCTATTGAAAGATTCTCAGACAAAAGAACAGTTCAACATTGCACTGAAGAACAAATTTGAAGTGCTACAAGAACTGGTTGAGGAGGGTGGAGTAAACAGCTCATGGCAGAATGTGAAAAAGGCTGTAGACTTAGCTTGTCAAGAGACACTGGGACCTAAAAAGTATCATCAGAAAGAGTGGATCACTGCAGAAACACTGGTAAAGATAGAAGACAGAAAGAGGAAGAAGGCAAAAGTAAATAACAGTAAAACTAGAGCTACAAAGAGTAAGGCCCAAGAAGAATATGCAGATGCCCACAGAGAGGTCAAAAGATGCATTAAAATAGATAAGAACAATTATGTGGAACAGTTGGCAGTTGAGGCAGAACTGGCAGCTTACAGTGGTAACACAAAAATGTTGTATGATATCACCAAGCGACTTTCAGGAAAGTACAGTAAGCCAGTGAGACCTGTTAAAGATAAGCAAGGGAAAACCATCAATAGTATAGAACATCAACTGAAAAGGTGGGTGGAACACTTTGAAGAACTTCTAAACAGACCGTCACCTCTAAACCCTCCAATTATTGAGCCAGCCAATGAAGATCTATCAATCAATTGTGAAAAGCCGAGCAAGGAGGAGATCAGGAAAGCCATCATCCATATGAAAAATGGGAAAGCGGCAGGACCAGATAACATCTCGGCAGGGGCCTTTAAAGCAGACCTGAATACATCAGTGGAGATGTTGTATCCACTCTTTGAAAGAATCTGGGCAGAGGAAACTGTTCCTTCAGAATGGAAAGAGAGCCATCTCATTAAGCTTCCCAAGAAAGGGGACCTTAGCAAATGCGACAACTACAGAGGTATCAATCTTCTATCAGTTCCAGGAAAAGTTTTCAACCGTATCCTTTTGGAAAGGATAAAGGACATCACTGACAAAAAGCTGAGAGAAGAGCAGGCAGGCTTCTGCAAAAATAGATCATGTACTGATCAAATTGCAATGCTCAGAATAATTGTGGAACAGTCAGTTGAATGGAACTCACCATTGTATATCAACTTTGTTGACTTTGAAAAGGCGTTTGATAGCGTGGACAGAGAGACACTGTGGAGCCTTCTGAAGCACTATGGTATACCAACGAAAATAGTAAATTTGATAAAGAACTCATACAATGGTCTATCATGCAGGGTTATACATGGAGGGCAGCTCTCTGAAAGCTTTCAAGTAAAAACTCGAGTCAGGCAAGGATGCTTACTGTCACCATTCCTCTTCCTGTTAGTTATCGATTGGATTATGAAGAAATCTACTGCAGGACAAAAAAATGGGATCCAATGGACCCTATGGAATCAGCTGGAAGATCTGGACTATGCTGATGATCTCGCCCTCATCTCTCACAGCCAGCAGCAAATGCAAAACAAGACAAATTTGGTGGCAGTTACAGCACTAGAGGTGGGTCTTAACATTAACAATCTGAAGACAAAGATCCTTAAATTAAACTCCACAAATACTAACCCTATCACTCTGCAAGGGATGCCACTGGAGGAAGTGCAGTCCTTTACCTACCTTGGCAGCATAATTGACAAGCAGGGCGGATCAGAAGCTGATGTCAGGGCAAGGATAGGAAAAGCAAGAGCAGCCTTCATACAGTTAAATAGGGTCTGGAAAACAAGAGAACTATCCTTGATCAACAAGATAAGGCTGTTTAACTCTAACGTGAAGTCAGTACTGCTGTATGGGGCAGAGACCTGGGGGTTAAACAAGACCACCACTAAAAAACTTCAGACATTTACAAATAGCTGTCTCAGGAAGATTTTACGGATTCGATGGCCAGACACTATTAGCAACGCCACCCTTTCGGAAAGGACCAACCAACTTTCGATTGGGGAAGAAGTTAAGAGGAGGAGGTGGAGATGGATCAGGCATACTCTTCGCAAACCAGCAAACAATATTATGAGACAGGCGTTGCGCTGGAATCCTCAGGGGAAGAGAGGAAGAGGCCGCCCACGAAACACCTGGAGGTGAGACTTTGAGGCAGATGCTAAGCTTAGAGGCTACACATGGAACCAAATAGAACAGTTGGCCCAGGACAAGATTCGGTGGAGAGCTGTAGTTGGTGGCCCATACCCTGTCAAGGGTGACGGGCATAAGTAAGTAAGTATGTCTGAACTGCAAAAGAAAGTATGCATACATTAGTCTGTAGCATAGCTTTCAACTGGCCAGATTTTTGCTGAATGCCCAGATTTTTGACTCACTTTTCTGGTCTGTTCCTCATAAAAGTTTTGGTTTTCTGGCAAATCATTGAGGATAGAAGTCACTAAATGATGAGTGTCAAAATGTATGTTAACACAAATCCTATGCAACTTTTCATGTTTGTAAGAGCAATATTTAAAATAAGTTCATATTTATGCATCATTGTACACCCATTATTTTATGACCTGTCCAGATTTCTTGCTCTAAGAGGTTGTCAGGTATGGTCTGCAGCACAAAGCAACAGTTCCACATTGACAAATTACAGTGAGCATGAATCTATAAAGTGTAAAAGGAAAGTGTGCATGCATTATGCTGTATTCCAAAATAAAAGTACAGTATTACAATAGTCACTGGTTGTGGGTTCAAATACCACACTTCCCAAATATAAAACTTACTTATTTACAATATTGTTTTAGGTTTTCATCATTAAATATATAATACTGTTATGTTTTAATCATTATAGCATCTTAAGTTTAGACCTGTATACCTGAGGCATGAATGGCCTGCTGCCAACTGTAATCAGTGTAAATGGAACATGCATATGTGCAGTATATGCACTCATGAATGATTGCTGGCTGCAATCTGATCTGTACTATGGTGTATATGTGTTAGGAACAGGCTGGTATTCAAAGTAATAAAGAAATTTCTTAGCAGTTGGTAGTGTTAAATGTAAAAAGGTAACAGAATAGAGTAAATTTATTGTAGAAAGCTTTGTATATTAACTGTGATCTTAGTAACGTTCTCCTTTTTTCTCTCACCCCAACCCTTCTCTTTGTTTATTTTTATATTGTTAATTTTCTTATGTTTTGATTTATTATGTACATTTTTTATTTCTTTGTTCTTACAAGACAAGACACAGGGTTGGTGAAGGACACAAGAGGTGTATAAACACACTGGTTGGGGTGAGGGTGGGGAAATCGTGAACCCATGGACGCCAAATTGGGAGACAGGGAGAACTGAGTCATCACCCACTGGACTGTCATCATTGCCACCTCACCGCAATGATAGCTGCAGTGTCTGATGTCTGTGTGTCCTTGTGCCATTCAGGACAATGATGGAGAGCAGTGTCTCCACTTGGTGTAGGCATGCACCAATTGTGCAGCACACAATCCTATTCACCATACCTGGCAGTTCATCACTGGGGAGAAAATCACCCCTTCTGCCACTGCTCCCAGAGGGAACCATAGGTCTATCCTCTGGGGGAGAACTACATGAGGACCCAGGTAGGGCAGGGGCAGTAGAGGGGGGGGGAGTACAGCCTTTGTGTCATAGCCAGTAGAGTGAGCGTAGGCAGATCATGGAGAACCTGCCTACCTTGCTGTGCTGTAGTAAAAAAATGAAACATTAAAATACAATAATAAAATAAAACATAACCAAAAAATTAAATTAATAAAATAAAAAAAAAAAATGATAACAAAGAAAATCAATATTATAAATAATTATTAAAAAAATTACAAATACAATTAAAATTAATAAATTAAAAAATAGGTAACAATGAAATACAAAATTATGCAAAAAAAAAAACAAAATTAAGTAAAATAAACATAAAATAAAAAAGAAGAAATGGGGTGGGGTGAGAGGAAAAAAAGGAGTAACTTCATATGTCACATACAATGCACATGTAAGCAATTATATGACTTTAATCTGCTCATAGGTTCATAGGTTCATAGGTTCATACTAAGCTATCTGCCCTAGGGCATTTATAAGCCTAGCCAGAGTGTGTGTGGCTTTCACCACCCCTTAGGATGAGAATACTATACCCATTAGTTTGCTGTGCCTCTGTCCAGCAGTGACACAGAGATGATTCCCAGGGTAAACCTACGATCTCCCATCCACTCGTCAAGATTTCTCTTGAACAGAGTCAGTGAGGGGCTCTGCCTCACATGGACTGGGATTCTGTTCCATAGTGTAGGGAGTCTCTGGGTGATGAATCTGTCCCTCCAGCACGTCCTATTTATATCCGTGTTGAGGTTTAAGTCTCTTGCTCTCGTGGCTCTGGTGGATTTGGATTTTTTGAGGTGGAGCATGTCCATTAATTCCGGGTCGGACATGGCCTTGTATGTCAGGCACAGATCACCTCTGATCAGATGGTATGTGATTGAATAGAGCTGGAGTTTCTTCAGTCGGGCAGCGTATGACATATGTTTGAGCCCCTTTATCCTTTTGGTGAGGAACTTTTGGGGACTTTCCAACTGCTGCAGGTGTCGGGTAAGGTACATTCCGAATGGGGCGTTGTACTCAATCATTGGTCTGATAAGTGAAGAGTACAGGGGTACAATGACCTCTCCTGACCTCTCAACCTCTTAGTACAAGAAATCTGGACAAATCCTTACAAAACATGGGGACTAAGGCTGAAAGTTAGGGACATATTTTGACTATTACTCCTATTAACTTAGAAAGTTGTTAAAGTAATAGGGTTTGTTGGAACATACATTTTTAAGAATAATTTGAAGTCTGAAACTCAAATGTATGTTATTATTTAGTGACTTCAGTCCTCAAATAATCCCAGTGATTTGTTAGAAAACCACACATTTTATGAAAAACAGATCAAAAATAAGAAGTAAAAAATCTGTGCATTTTGCAAAAATCAGCACAGTTGAGAGGTATGACTTTACTTTTAACACTAGCAACTCTTAACAAATAACTGTTTCACTGTTAAAGGCAACCAAGCTTATAACAGATGCACAGTATATTAGTGATTGCATCAAGCAATCATGGATATGTGTAGATATTGTACATATGCGTGTTCCAGTTATATTTATGGCAATTTTCAGCAAGCTATTGTAGTCCCTGGTTTATAGGTGTGACGTTACATTGCAACTTAACCATATCGTATAGTTGGGAAATGTACTTTTTGAGCCGATAACATCTGACTACTCTGTAATACTGGACTGCTGTTTTTGCCTACAGACTAAGGCATGCATACTTTTCTTTTACAGTTGACAGATGCAGTCAATGTGATACAACTGTTTAATAAATCCAAAAAGCTGTTTTTACTTTTAATGCTACAATGACAGTTCTGCTTCGATGCATACGTACCACATGCATCTCGCATCCATGCCAATCATGCTTTATAGGTTCACAGATTCAGTACTGTATCTTCAGTAGCTGTGAAAAAAGCAGAACACAACAGAATACCATTAAGAATACCAATCCTGAAGAAAATGCAGCTGCTAACTCTTACAAGTAGTGCCTGCAAGTGATACTTACACATCTGTGGAGTGCTGCCAGCTCAACATTCCTCATTCCAATAGTCAAAGGTGTCCCTCTTCTTCATCCTTAGGTCTCTGTAGTGATGCTTACACTGTTCACCAGTGCAGGGGATACTGGTAACACTGGACAGATCCTGTCCCAAACTATTCCATGCGTCTGATTTGTAATTTGACCCATGATAGAGCTCCTACAATGGCCAAGGACCATACTCATTTGCTAGAAGTTCAGCAAACACTTTGGACTCCTGCACACCCCACCTTTGAGACCAAAATCTCAAAACCTCTCCATGAACACAAACCATGTCTACTACAGATTAAGACCACTCTACAATGATGTTTTCCTGCCAATTCAAGTTCTTGCAGATATTGAGAGTGTGTGCTTTTGGGTTTGCAACATTTGAAAATGGTGCATGTCGCTTATCATCTCACAAGTACAGGCAACATGTTTGTGCAATAGTAACCAATACAGATATTGTAACCAATGCAGACATTGATACATAAGTACATATAAGAAACACTAGGTCAACTGCTATAACTGAGAGTGACTAAAATGTGACTGTGTGCCTCATTAAGGTGTTCTGCTGTGTGTGTGTGTGTGTGTGTGTGTGTGTGTGTGTGTGTGTGTGTGTGTGTGTGTGTGTGTGTGTGTGTGTGTGTGTATAATTCTGATGGATTTCATTAGCCATGACTCCAGTGCATAGCATGCATCACCCTTAAATGAGCCTGTGGGTTATCCCTCATAGCAGACATCTGGTGCAGTTGGGAGATGTGGCACATATGGGAATTGTATTAACTGCCAGGGTTGCCAGCACACACCATTCAACATGATTCCTTTGGCATTACACATGACTTGGCAGTTGTTAGAGTGGTAGACTGTACAGTTAATGTAGACCCTACACTGTTCTCCAGGTGTTGTTTGCATGTGTACATAACTGTGATATATGGCACACATTACTTTAGGGTAGTGTGCTACATGGTACAACTGTAGCAATCTTGTGGCCCTCTCCTCAGAACTAATGGTAAAATATATGTGCTCTCTGCTATGTTGTAGCATAGCATGCAGGAATTTTTTGAAGATCCTGGATGCTGTTGCCTATGACTCAGCAGCATGTTACGTGATAGTCTGTGAAAAGCACCTGCAGATATGATTCTAAGTTCAACAAATACCTTATTTTCCACTTGGATGGGTTTCCTGCATTTGGCTCTGAGGCAAGGCTGCCAGAGGTCTCACAGTTCCTGTACTGTGTCCTTGACCTGGAAAGTCTTCACCTTCTCTGCCTGTGGCTATTGGCAGCAGCATCAGCAGCACTGGCTTCAGCCTGTAGCTCACACAAATGTATTAAAAATGCAGCAGCTACTAATGATATGTCTGGGATTACGTTTTGTCTGCACTATTTTTTGAATCCACAAAAAAAAAAATGGATGGAGTTTACATGGATGCTTTATGTCTTGTTGACTACTTCCACAATATTGGTTGATTGGCACATAGTTCAATTGCTTATGCTGTAATTAGCATCTTTGAAGTACAGAACAAGACAGATGCAATCCATTACTAATGTACTCAATTATAAAAAGGCAAATGTGTAGGCAGTATAACTCTACAGGGGAGTATTGAACACCAGCAGGTATGTATCCATGTTGTTACTTACATAATGCATATGCTGGAATGTAGTTAAGCATTATGTGAAGTAAATCTGTATGCATTTCTTACAAGTGTAATCATGGCATGGCCTTGTTTCTCAATCCATTTCAGAAGTGCAGAGGATGTAGACTAGATGAAAATGTAATGCTGTGGGATACATATGTACACGTTTCATGGAAAGATCCTTTGATAGCACTTTTACCATTTCACAGTTGTTTGGTTAGCTCAATTGGTCCTTAGACTGTTAATTTGTTTGTGAGGTGGCAAAGATGAGTGTCTGCTATGGCACAGACTAGAATGGACTGTTATTTTGGGTGGATGAACATAGCTGAGAATCAGCTATGACACAAACAAGCATATGTTTCTCTTGTCACTCTCCTTGTTTTGTATCTTCCCTCGTTAGGTTTAGTCCCATGCTGAATCTTTCATGTTTTTTCCAGGGGGGAATACTGACAGCCTTCCTTTATTGCTTTATCTGTAAACAGTTTATTTGTACTTACTAGATCCTTATATGTATTATCATTTTACTGTCTTTTAGGACACAAAATGCCTGCTGACGTAGGACCCCATTTACTGAGGCTGAGAATGACCTCATCGCAGAGGGCTTACAACAACATCATGCAGCACTGCTGTCCAGGGGGCAGATCAATATGGGTCAGTGTACAAACCTGTGGAATAAATTAGTCCATAACATAAATGATATTGGGTGACGCAGTCACACCTATTGGAATATGCATCACAGAGCCAGAGATATGATAACAACTGCAAGGAGGCATGCGGCTGCAGTGGCACATGATCACGAGATCACTGGCGGTGGGCCTGCTGCAGAACCCCCTCTCACTGCCACAGAAGAATTCCTGGTGAACACTGCCACATAGGACACCTTCCAGAAATCGATGACCTAGTATGCTCTGGAGATTGGCACCACTCCTGCATCTCAAGAGGAGCTTCCAGGTGTGCTTTGTTAGATCATCATTATAATACTGTGGCATTCTGAAATATTTTCAATAGTTTCAATGTCTATGTTAGTTGTTTTTTGGGTGGGGGAATTTAAGATAGCTGCAGTTTTAAGCTTATTTTGAAGTTGTTAGACACATTCTTGTTAACATTTGACTTACTGCAGACATAGATGAGTAAAAGTATTACCCCCTGTTTTACTGTTAAATGTGATACTGTTGCCATTACCTCTTCCTTTACTTATTTCAAGATATCTGATAATGTGTCCTCTCAGGTCTGCTATGTGTATTGCTGTAGTGTCTGCATACCTGTCAACTGTACAGATCTTTGCAGAATGTCCAGATCCAGACTTTTGCCCAATATTTTCCCATATTTCATAAAATAGTGATTTCCTAGCAAATTATTGACAAGTCATTAATGATTGAAACAGAAAATAATTACAGAGATTTGAGAATCAACATTCTAAGTTTGTAAGATCAATATTTAAATATTGTCCCTATTTTTGGGCTTTTGTCCCCATTATTTATGGTTTTGTCTAGATTTCTTGCTCTAAGAGGTTGAGAGGTATGATTGTCTGTGATAGTGACAGCAGTGTAAATTGTTTAGCATATATTGCAGCATAGTAGTGCAGGTATTAATGTATTCCTGTGTTTCTTCCTTTTATCACAGGTGATCATGGAAGTGGTTCTGTGGCCCCTGTGCCACCTGATGTCAGTGCCTTATCAGACTATTAGACTCTGCTGATAATGGTGACCAAAGTGAGGCACAGTCAGGGGTTGCAGATGCTGAATCTGACACAGAGGTTGACACTCAGCGAGCCCCCTCATTTTCCCCATAGACAGCCAGTATGCCTATGCATCCCTCTCCACTGAAGCCATACATATTGGCCAGATGGAGGGCAAGGACATTGACCAGGAAAATGTAGCTACTGCTGCTTCAGTGCCTGTTGATCTGGCCATAGCCAAACTGTTGACATGGTGCCATGCAGGAGGCTTGATGGTGTGCTTGGAGGAGGTCTACTGTCCCTCCTCCACCTGGTGCAGGGGTCTCTTCATGTGTAATGCAACGTATGTTTAAGGCCATCATGGAGGCACAGGCACATTCAGAAAGGTGGTCCACACAAATGCAGAAGACTGTAGATGTGGCACAGTCTGACATCTGTGACTGCCTCCACAGTGTTGTTGATTCAATGGATTGGATGAATAACATGTTGGAGAGAGGTGTGTCTGTGATGGAGCATGGAGTATCACTCATGGAATGCACATTGTCTGTGATAGAATGTCTGCTGGGGGGGTAACATCAGCCTTGTGGGTATAGGTCAGCAACTATATCTTTTGTGAGCCAACATGGTTGTGTCCGATCATGCTACTGTAGTGGCAGTACTTCCACTGCTCCATCAGGGAGTATGCTGTCCACACCCAGATGTGGCAGACCATGGGGTCATGTTCTTGGGTGTTCCTGTGAAGGAAGCACGTCCAGAAGACATCAGTCAGCTGCAGGTAGTAGCCCTCCATCTCACCCTGGTTGTGGAGGTGCCAGTTCTTCACATGGCAGAGCTAGTTCTCATGGTTGGGGGTGACAATGATGAACTGTCAACTCTACCATGCACGGCTCACATCCGTCCAACATACAGACACATAGATCTGGCACTGAGCTTGGCTGTGTGCATGCAGACACTCACACACCAGTGTTACATTGAGGGCACCTACAGACACGCACACATTTTCATGATCCAGATTGCTTGCTTCCCTTCCTTATTCTCACACACTCACACAACCTTTATGTTAGCCTAGGCATCCCACACCCGTATACAACACCCTGTGCAAGTAATGATAACTGTGCCAGATCCCTGTTTTCTATCTTTTGGATTCAGGGATAGTAAAGCTGTGTCTGATGCATAGGGTGACTATTTACATAAATAATGATTACATCTGCATGTGTGGTGTTGAACTAATGATTGCACCTGTCCGTTATATTGTACTTGGCCAATTATACAGATGCTACCATCATCACTTCATTGCTTTATAGTGGATGCTCTTGTAAGGGTTGTGAAGTTAACAAATGAAATTTGTATCATACAGTCTGACATTTTCCCTGTAATTATTTTTGTTATAGAGTTATGGTGTACATCAGAAGTCACAATATCAGGATTTTAAGTATGCATTGTAGTCAACTCTCATCAAAACAGTAATACAGTATAACAGTATTTCTGGCATGTATATCACCATAGCTTCCAAGGTACATAGGATGTTACTAGGCTATTGTCCAGATGGTGTTTAGAAGCCTAGTCATTAAATCACAACATAAAATTCCATGACAGATATGTATGGGCAGGATTTGTCTAGCAAGGACTACCCATGTCCAAATGATAAGCAGGGGCAAATCGGGGAAGAGATTAACAGTTTCATATCAAGTCATCCAGGCTGTGATGAAACTGTGTCATAGAGGTGAGTGGCTTGACATGGTTTTAAAGCCTATTCCAGAGGAGTGGCAACCTATGGGAGATGAATCTGTCTATCCAGTATGTCCTGTATATGTCAGCCTATATTGATGGCCCTGGAACAGGTGACTGTAGTCCCATATGATGTATATAGGGGTAGTATTTCTATCACAATTAGGTCAGAGATAGACCTGTAAGGCAGCGGTCTCCAACCTTTTTTGCACCAAGTATCGGTTTCATGTAAGACAATTTTCCATGAACCGGCCATTGTGTGCATAAAATAAAGCATAATAAAGTGCATAATAAATAGAACTCATCATAACACAGAATCAGTTGGAGTGCTGAGCTTGATTCCCTGTAACAAGGTAGTCCCCTCTAGGGGTAATGAGAGACAATGACACCCAAAGTGTGTTCCTTAAGTCTAGTCTACTCCATAATTTCATTTTGGTTGCTCTCATTACAGAAAACCTTGCTTCTCAAAAGATAGGGTGTTTGAAATGAAAGAGGGAGTTTCAGGGCTTATTCTAGCAATGTTCTAAGTTTATAACAGCAATATTTAAAATATGTCATTATTTGTAGCTCTGTCCAGATTTATTGTGCATAAGATTGAAAGGTATGGTTGAGAGGTGCACAAACCTAACTGAAATCTTATTCTGAATCTAGCAACTTTCTAAGTTTATAAGAGCATTATTCAAAATCTGTCCATATTACTTGTGGCTCTGTCATACCTCTTAACTGTCCAGATTTTCACAGAATGACCAGCTTTTTGCCTCATATATTTAATCTGTTCCTCATAAATTTTGTGTTTTTCTGGATTTTAGTGGTGAATAAATGAGGATTGATGTCAATCATATAATGACAGGAATTTGAATTTCAGACTTCATAGCTTTCAGAAAATGTATAGTAACACAAGACCTTGCATTATATCAACTTTCTAAGAGCAGTATTTAATTTTTTCTCTATTTTGGGGGCTTTGTCCCTCCACTATTTTTGGCTTTGCCCAGAAATTGAGAGCTATGGGCTCTGTCCAGATGTATTGTGGGAGAGGTTGAGAGGTATGGTTGAAAGGTATGCAAACCTGTTAATTGATACTGCTGCTGCTGCCAGGGATTGCTCTGACTCTATTCACTCTCTCATTCTGTCTCTATCACACAGACACACACACACACACACACACACACACACACACACACACACTTTTTTCTGTTTCATTTATTTTTATTTTAGTCTCACTAAACAGCAAAAGCTCTTTTCATACATTCTGCTTTCATGCAAGCATTCACTCACACATGCAGACAGAAGCATAAACATGGGGGTGGAGCCTGAATGGCTAACTGAAAGCAGCAGTATTTTAGTGCTCCATATAACTAATTAAATACGACAGGAAAAAAAAAATATTCTTTTTTTTCTTCAAAGTATAAAATCTTATAGATAAAGGTCTAATTTACATAACTAGAAACTTTGGTGAAGTTTTACAAATAATTTCCTGTCAAAAAGCTTGGAGATATATTCACTTGTTAAAATGAGCAACTCAAGGAATTCTCACCAGGATGCTGCCTTAAAGAAGGAACTACAACAGATTGCATCTACCCTACTGGAGTTGTCTTTGAAGATGGATGATTTTAAAGAGAAACTAGAAAATCTTAAAACAAACAGTCAAAAACAGGCTGACACCCTCAAGGAAATGCTACAACAATACCAGACAAGGATAGAAAGCAGACTTAAGGAAGAGGAAACACATAAAGAACTGCTGCTTAAACAAATCACTTGGTTGGTTAATAAAGTAGATGACTTGAAAAATAGGGAGAGGAGAAATAACATCAGGCTTTTCGGATTACCTGAAAACACAGAAGGTGAGGATATTATTTCCTTTTTATCAAGCTGGATCCCTGACTTTTTAAATTTAAAAGAATGACTTTCCTTTGGCATTGAGAGGGCACACAGAGCTCTTGGGAATCCTGCCACTTACTCAAACTCTCCTCCTAGGTCTATAATTATCAAATTTCTTTCATACTTGGACAAGGAACTGATTTTAAGATCCGCTTGGAGGAAGGCACCTCTAAAATATAAACAGAGCCTGATAAGATTTGATAGTGACTATTCATCTAGAATAATGGAACAAAGGAAAAAAGTGTGGCCAATGATAAAGTTTCTGAAACAAAATAACATCAAGCCACAACTTGCATATCCAGCTAAGATAAGAATACTGTATGCCAACGAGATGAGGACTTTTATTTAATTAGATGAAGCATCTTCATTTATTAAAACTAATAATGTGATTACTTTACCAGAAGATATGGATTGGATGTCACCTTCTCTCTAGAGAACAAAAGAAACAAATATCTGGACAGATGCCAAAAAGAAGAAGCAAAAGACTGACACTGTTACAGCCAAATCTCTCAAAGCATCTACTATGATACAAATTTTTTAACATTACTTTAAAGGTCCAATTTTACTGCTTGGAATTTTAAAACAAAGGTAACTAACTACTGGAATCTGTATCTATATTTTTTTGAAAATAGATGGCACATGAGAGCTTTCACATTACCTCAGGTATGTAAAACAGGGTACTTTTCTTTCACAGAAGGAGGGTTATATAGTGCATAAAATATGTATACTGTAAATCAGCATACATAGTATATGTGTATTTTCTCTTAATTTTCTCTTTCCTTTCTCTCATCTCTCTTTTCTCATTATTTTAACTGCATCTTGTCTCCCTTTCTAAATTCTCTCCTATTTACTATACTAATATAGTATGCATATATTTAATAGCTCACTATCTATACATAGATAAATAGTAGTCTAAAATAATCTAGTTTTAAGGTAGACTAATTGGAATAGTGAACTTAATTGTTATTACAATATTTATTAGATTAATGATAGTCACTGTTATGCTTATTGGGATTGGGGACATCTGCGTGATTAACTCTGAAATGTTCCATTCATGCACATATGTCCTTTGAATTATTTCCTTTTTGTATTCACAAATATATAAAAAAGGAGGGAAAAATGTACTGTTGGTCAAGAGAAGTGAAGCTTTCTTCCCATTCTATTTGCATTGCCATAGCAACAGTAAACAACGGCTGCAGTTTCTAAGGACACTGTGAACCTGCAAAGTGCATTTAGCCTCACCTATAACACATAATAAGAAAAAGTAATGTTGTTTAGTTATTAAAATGAAAAACAAATTAAGCAAAGTAAAATAAATACATAATAGGACTATTTGTAATATTTTATGATTTATTCTTATAGGATTACATATTCCTGGAAACACAACTGAAATGTTCCCAAACTACATGTACACTTAAATGTAGCTGCTTGATTAAAAAGTATTACTCAGTTTAACATGCTGATTTCACAAGCTGTCTGCACTGTAAAAGTTACATTTTATATGTTACTTGAAATTGTCAATCTCTAGTGCACATGAAAAGATACATATCACATTTTGCAACATGTTATCTTTACAGTTACCTCACATTCTGTACAAGGACATCTGGCAACTGACAGCTATTAATTTAAAATATCAGTTTAAATATTAAATGTGCCCTTGAAATGCTGTTGACATTTTGACAAAATATAATCTGAATTGTAAAATGAATGACTTGAAAGAAGTAATGCAGAGGATTTCAAAGGCAGTTCTTGACACTACAGTAAAAGTAAAAATATATATTCACAAGGAAGTATTGAAATGTTTTAGTCTTCCAGTTAAAATAGCTTAATGTCAACATTATGCGATATCAGAAAGTTTGAAGAGCTAGGAAATTACTATTATTTGTCTTTATAATGATTATTAGACAGATGTTAGACTCTGTTTTGTTTAGTGAATTGTGACATATGTTTATGAGGAAAAGTGGACTCATTTACTCACATTGGACTACACATTCCTGGAAACTCAACTGAAATGTCCAGAAATTACTCGTGAATTTAAATGAAACTGCCTGATTAATGAGCATAACTTACTTTAACAACCTGAATTCATAAGCTATCTGCTGTATATGCTAAATTATATATGTAACTTGCATGGGACAACCTCTAGAGCACATGAAAAAATACATATTATTTTTGCAACATGCTGTATTTGCACTAACATGGCCGGCCTTAGGCATAGGCGAACTAGGCAACCACCTAGGGCGCCGTACAGGCCAGCCTAGTAAAGGGCGCAGTTTGTCTTCATTTATTTATTTATTTTAATTAATTTACTTGTTTTATTATGCAAACGCATAAGAAAAGTACGTTAATTAAAATGAATAAATAAACCACAGAGCGCCGGAATCATAAGGGGAGCGGTGAGTGCCCTCCCACTTTTAAACCTGTAGTGTGGCCAGTCAGCAACTATTAAAAAAAAAAAAAAAAAAAAAAAAAAAAAAAAAAAAAAAAAAAACTTCACTCCACCTTTCAGGAGAAATATATGCGCATCATACGCATGTACGTCAACACCACCGATGTAAAGACGTTCTGTGGTGGCACGCGGAAATTAAACTAGCACTTCAAGATAGGGATTAATTCCGTGTGTATGCATGTGGCCATTTCATTTAAAAAGGAGGTAAGTAAGTATATTTGTGTGTGTGTCTGTGTAGTTTAATCTGGGTTACTGTATGCGAGAGAAAGTATGTGTGCATGTATGTATGTATGTATGTGTATAGAATTTAAATTAGTTGTTCTGTTTGAATGAGAGAGAAAGTGCATGTGTCACTGTGTAAGAGAGTAGATGTGTGTAGGAATGGAAGGTGTGTGTCTATGTGTTGTATGAGAGACTACGAGTTTGTGGAATTTAAACCAGTTTAGTTTTTGTGTGAAAGAGAATGCATGTGTGTTGTTTCATGAGACACTATGTGTGTTTGTGTGTGTGTGTGTGTGTGTGTGTGTGTGTGTGTGTGTGTGTGTGTGTGTGTGTGTGTGTGTGTGTGTGTTATTGCTATGTGACAGAAAGCAGCTGCGTGTAAGCAACATACCTCTCAACTGTCCATATATATATATATATATATATATATATATATATATATATATAGTGAAGATAATTATAAATATATATATCTAGTGTTTATAGTGTTTATATATATATATATATATATATATATATATATATATATATATATATATATATATATATAGATATAGATATATGGTTTAAATGAGCAGCGTGGTTGCATTTATTTTAAGTGTGTTTTTATAGAAGTTTACATTTTTCGAATACTGAATTTTTAATGTAGGATTGATCTTAAGCAGTTTTATATTAGTGTTTATGTAGATCAAAAAAGTCAACAAAAATGTGTTTTATTGATAACAGCAAGGAGGTCACGATAACACTGTTTATGGTACAATGTTTAGAAAAGTACAAAAGTTAATCTATGGTGTCTTTTTTTAAGCACTGTTTCTGACTTCATGTGAGCACAAGCTTTGGCTGTGGCAGTATATGAAAGGCCTATGTGTACTGATATATTGAATAAAAATACCCTGATAACTGAATGTTCTAGTTTTTTAACCTGGTTTATTGTAGGTCGAAAGTTTGTGTGTCTCCACCAAAAGCCCCTTATTTATTTTGTTTGTTATCAATGTGGTCTTTTTCAGCCAGTGGTAAGGTTAGTAAAATACAATATTACAACCCTTAGTAAATTTAAAGAAAAAAAACTATCATTTATTTACAGTCCACATTTTGGGTCAAGGGTGTGTTTCATTGAATGGAGAACTAGTCATGCAAGGCAAATTAATGCTAAGCTTATTCTCTTTCCATTCGTGGTGTCAGTCTAATATTTTGCAGGCTTGTAGGAATCTTTAGTTATTCATTTTGTTGGTGATGATACAGTACATTCTAGACTGTTTTCCTTAGGTGGAAGCTGAACTGCTGCCATGCCTGTTCTCAGAAGTCTGGTTCCGTCAAAATGTGTCTAGTTCAATAGATTAATGCTAAAGTTTGGTTTGGCACTAGGAAGTATGCAGCCAGCCCCTTAAACTTGTCAATTATGCATTCCCAAAGTGGAGAGAGCATTTCTGATGTTGATGGAATGGGTGATGATACGTATTGTTAGACAGAAGCAAGTGACCATGAACTTCTTAGTCATTTCCTATTGCAATATCACCAACTTACCAATTTTTTAATGTAATATAGGCAATTAATTTTTCAAGGGTAGGAGGCACTGAATTTGTAGATAAAAACATTGATATGTAAAGTTGTTTGCCAGTAGCATCCTCTTCATTAGTTACATATTTCATTAATGTAGAATTCAGATGATTTTACTTCTTCTTAAGGTAAGTCCATAGATGGTAATGTATGTTAGAGTTAGTGTAGGGTTAGAAGTAGAGTTTTATTAAGTGTATGTTTGTGGATTTGGTTTGTTTGGGTATAGCTTTTTAAGGTAAGTGTGCGATAGTTATGGACCTTAGTGTTAGGGTGCAGGTTAAGTGCATACATGGTGGTATATGCAAGATTTAGTGTAGGGTTAGAAGAAGGGTTTACTTTAGAGTTAGAAGTAGGGTTTTGGTTAGTGTATGTATGTGGTTTATTTAGTTTGTTTGTGTAGGTAGTATGTAGCAGGCGGTGGGATGGGACAAGTATGACATTTCGAGTTTTTGAATTTCACGGTTTAGGGCATTCCATGTATTTACGGAATATGTGTCAGCATGTAAGTGTTCGGGTAAGTAAACGTTCGTGTTTTTAATATAAACTCGATTGTAATGACAGAATGAGTGGCCTTTTTATTGTTGAAATTTTCTGAAATGGTAGTTATTGGTTCATACATTTTGTTTCATTGCTTATTAAAAGAATGTTTAAAACTAGAAATTTAAAACATTCTAACAAGTGGTGCTGTATTATATAAGGAATATAATTAGGAAAGTGAATCAAAGAATAAATACATGTATGCATGGTCCTTAAAAATGTGTGCAAGGAGTCTCTTTTGAAAACCACCCAAAGGTAAACTTAATTCTCCACCAACCAGATCCATTTCTATGAATGTGGGTTTTCATGCCGTTTCAATGAATGTGGGTTTGTGGATTTTCATGCCATTTCAATGAATGTGGGTTTTCATGCCGTTTCAATGAATGTGGGTTTTCATGTCGTTTCAATGAATGTGGGTTTCAAGGGCACAGAAGTTTACTGTTCATGCTAAATCTGTTTTCATTGTGAGACTGTTTATTTAGCAAATGGCTATATGTGTTTGTGTTATTTTATTTCAATATCTGTAATCATTGTAGAAGCAAATAATAGAACAGTATGCATGGTAACTGGTGAGGTAACCAAATAATGGAACACTGGAATGGCTGAGAAGGGGACTGCTGCTGGGGATTGCTGCAGGAGGGGCTGCTCTGGGGTGACGGTCTATTACCCTTCCTAGGACCCTATTTGACCATGACCTGGCTCTGGTATTTCATGTAGAAAATACATATGCAAAGGTAGCTGCAGTTTAACTACATTACAATGTATCTTTCTTCTGATGTATTTAAATAATTTAAAGAAATGACTGGAATGGCATTCTTGTGGAATGACCCAGTCAGTGGGTATGGTTCAAATAGGGGTATTTCATGAGTGTGGTGTGGGTGGGGCTTAAGGGGCGCCACAGCACTACTTCGCCTTGGGCGCCATTTCGGCTAAGGCCGGCCCTGTGCACTAACCATACATTCTAAACTAACTCAATTGGCAACTGAAAAGTTATTTATTTGAAACATCAGTCTAAATATTAATTGTGCCCTTGAAATATTGTTGCCGTTTTGACAAAACAAAACCTGAATTGAAAAAGGAATGATTTGAAGAAGTGAAGTATTATACAGATTTCAAAGACAGCTACTGACACTACAATATAAGTAGAAATGTATACATGCAAGCAAAAATTGAAATGCTTTATACTTTTAGTTAAAATAGCTTATTGTTAACTTTTTGCTTTATCAGAAAATTTAAAGAGCTAGGAAATTATTTCTAATTTGTCTTTATAATGTTTACTAAAGTGATGTTAGTCACTGACTTGTTTAATGGATTGCGAGTCATGCACAAGATGGACTACTGAATGTTATTTATGTTTACCTATGTTTGCTGAATTTCTTTTATTAGTAATGATTTAAAACAAGGGAAAGAAAGGGAAGGGGAATCTTTGTTTTTGGTCAAGGGAGGAGAGGCTTAAGAGTATTCTAACTGCCCCAAGAACTCTCTAAGATGCTCTAAAGACTATTTGGTTAATACTTATCTAAGGTAAGTCTTGATTACCATATGGGACCTACACATTCATTCTAGACCTGAAGTGATTACCCATTCTGGAAGCAGGAGGTGGCCTATGCAGGTTGGGAATTGTCAGGGTGATCATAGTTCATTCTTAGACTCTGCTTTGTAAATCTATAAATATGTAAAAGCACTGCACACTAGAATGTAGGGTGCCTCTACTCAGAGTCAGGATAGCACTGTTAAGCCATGTCTTTTCATAATTGTAAGTTGAAGTTGGTGAGCTGAAGAGTTGGGAAGTAAAGGAAGACAGTACACCTACAGTAAATTCATACTTCATTGGTAATCACTCATTGTCTCCTGCAGAGTCCTTTTAGTCAAATTATTTTAGTAATAATCTATTTGTTGTTGGCTTATGTAGTGCATGCTCCTCTGTTGCATTTCATTTATCCAAAATGATGTATCTGACATGTTTGGGATCTCTTAAGGGTAACTAAATATTGGATATTTTCTAAGTCAACATAATTGCTTACACTACTAACAGTCCATCCTGATATATAAAATGCTATAGAACAATAAGAGAATAATATAGAATTTCAAATCTCTTTTAAGAAAATTCTCCACATAATAATTTAACATATGGAGTTTAGTTGATATTGTTGGTTAAAGGTATGAGTGATAGTCCAATAGATCTATCTTTATCTATTGGACAAGAATGACTTTCATTAAATGTTTAATGTGAAATTCATATTTACTTTTGTTTGATACTTTAGAGTTAATGTTTTATAGAAGTACTTTTTAAAGCCTGACCAGAATTTTCCCTACTTGTATTTAAAGAAGAAAGAACATTAAATTACACTCCCAAGTTTACACACATAAAAATAACATTCAGTGTTATTTAGAGAATATGGTATAACTACTATAATCAAAATAAAAAAAGAAGCAAAACATTTCTTCTAACAATAACTTGAAATGGATTTAACATTATCATTAAATACTAATGGCTTAAATAATGCAAATAAAAGATCAAACTTACTATAATATTTAAAACTAAATAAGGCACAAGTAGTATTTCTCCAGGAAACTCATTTTAAGACTAATGGTAGCTTTATTTGGAACCCTAAGGACTATACAGTCTTAGCTCAATCCTCCTATAGAACAAAGACAAAAGGAGTATCAATTCTCTGGAAGAAAAACATAATCACTCCAAACGTTATTTATAAATATGAAGACAAAGAAGGTCTACTAGCATTTGTTATAATTAAATTTAATATCAGAATATGGATCTTAGCTAATTTATTTTTGTTCCCAGGGATTGGAGCAGGAATGGTTAAAAAACACCTAGATTTTATTTCCAACAATTATAAAGGAAATCTTTTACTGGGAGGAGACTTTAATTGTACCTTAGAAGCTTCTGAAACCACCAAGAAGTCTTTTTGCATAGCAACTATTTCAAAATCCTTAAAAAGATGGATTGATTCATTCAATTTAATAGACACTTTTAAAGTAAAAGATGATAAATCCTTATTATTTTCCCATAAAGACCATAGATTTGGAACACAAACCAGAATAGACAAATTATTCATAGTTCAAGATTTACAAACAAAACTCCTCAACTTCTCAATAGTTCCATGCCGCTTCTCAGACCATGACTCTCTGATAATGAAACTCCAAATAGAGTTTAAACCTTTAATCCTCTCAACTAGAATTGCATCATATATCATGGAAATTAAAGAATTCAGACCCTGGATGTTGTCAGAACTACAATTATTTCTTGAAATTAATAATACAACAGAAATCAGTAGAGTCATGATTTGGGACTAGTTAAAAGTGTATTTATTTGGTAAGAACCTTAGCTGGTACAAAAACAAAGTTAGAAAGTGGGAAACTGAATAATTAGACTTGCAAACCAGATGCTTGACAGCAAAATCTAAGAAAAAATCTGAATTGTCCAGAAGTAAAAAAAGAAGTAAAGGATTTAAATAAAAAATATAATGAAATTCTAACACACAAAACTTATCTAGCCTTGGAAAAATTAAAAATAAACTCATTAGCCACCTCCCCCAGATATCTACATAATTTATCTACAAGCATTAAAATACAATCTAAAGCAAATAACATTGGTAGTATATATCATGAAAAGAAAGGGGAAAAAGTATCAGATATAGGAGACATCCTTGAAGCATTTCGGTTCCCTTATATGGAACACTTCAAAAAAGAAGATTTAGATACCAACCAAATAAACTTAGATACAAACCTTATCAATATAAAAAAAATCCCGAAAAGTTAAAATTAGACCTACAAAAACCTGTATACTAGAAAGAAATTGTTGACAAGATAAAAGAAAGTAAATCTAACAAAGCTCCAGGGATAGATGGTATAATTACGGAAATTTACAAACTCTTCCCTTCAACAGTAATCTCCCTTTTTCATAAAACTTTGCTAGAAGTCCAGTCAGAAGCAAAAATACTTCCCTCATGGAAATATTCTCTCATAACACCAATTCTAAAATATAATAAACCATCAGACCTTTGCACCTCATACAGACCTATATCATTACTGAATAATGATTACAAAATATTCATGTCAATCCTAGCTAACAGAATGAAAATCCTACTTTCAAAGACAATTAATAATGATCAAACTGGATTTTTATATAACAGGCATACACATGATAATATTAAAAGGATGCTTACTCTTATAGTTTATGTGAATAAGGAAGATAAACACTTGTAATCAGATTAGACATAGAAAAAGCCTTTGATTCCTTCAAATGGGAATATCTATTTAAAACTTTAGCATTATTTGAATTTCCTCCCTCCTTCATCTTATTACTAAAAAACATATATATTAATAACTTAGCCTACATTAAATTAGGTTCTTTCACCTCAGAGTCTATCCATATAACAAAAGGTACTAAACAAGGATGCCCCCTTTCTCCTATTTTATTTCTTTTGGCTATAGAAATACTTGTAGAAATAATATGCAATAATCCAAGAATAAACAGAATAGAAGTCTATGACCAGTACATATCTAAAATAATGCATTTTGTTGATGATATTTTATTAACCCTATCAAACTCCAGACAGTCATTAGGAGAGCTAGAAGAAGTAATGGAGAAATTTTATAAGATTTCAGGTCTACACTTTAATAGATCAAAATCAAAAATTCTATTTTTTAAATAAGAAAAAAGAACTACAAGTTACAGATAAATGCATCATAGGAAAACAAGAACTTATGCTAAATTATCTAGGAATAGTGTCATGCAAAAATATAAATGAAACAATATTAATAAATGATAAAAACATTACTGAAGCAATAAAAATATATATAGAAAAGTAGAACAAAATTATATTAACTTTTGAAGACAGATTGCAATTAATAAAAATGGTCTTATTGCCAAAAATACTATATGCAGCATTAGCAATACAGTTAATTCCTGAAAGATGCAGTCTTAAAGAAATAAACTCATGTTTAATAAAATCTTTATGGTATCCCCAAAAGAATACAGTAGCTCTAACTCATCACATTAGACCCTGGAAACAAGGAGGATTGAACTTCTCAGAAATAGAAACATATATAAAAGCATCTGTGCTTAAAACTACAATAGACTGGATAAACCCAAATTATTTTTCCAACTGGAAAAAATTAATAACGACTATATTAACAAATGAATTTATCTGTTAAAAAAATTTTAATAGTAGGCAAATCAAACAAACCCTGGTACATACTATACATAAGTATACAATATAATATAACAAAACCTTCTAAAACAACACTGATTTATCATTACATCAATTCCTTTAGGAAACTTATCAATGCAAACATAGATCAAAAACTTTGGTTTGACCTTTTAACCCCATTTACCATCACTAAGAACTTTCCTCACAAAATATATATGGAAACAATAACCTCCTGGGAACAAAATGGATTCTTATGCTGGTTTCAATGTGTAAATAGATTAAATGTTTTAGATATACATATGATAAAAACTGCTTACAATATTCCAACACAGGACTGGTTAACCTTACAAAGCATTTTAATCTACACTCAAGATTTATGCAGATTAATTAATAATTCCTCATTTAAAGATATTCCAAATCTAATAAGTTTTCTGCATGAATTTATATATATAACAGTTCTAAAAAGAAAAATTCCATTTCAAATCTATATAAAGAGTTAATAGCATAAAAAAAATCCCCAAACCATCATACTGGCAGTTCTTAACAAAAGGTCAGTCATTGCAGTTAACAGAAGAAATTAAAACTAACATCTTGCTATCAGTTATTTACACCTCAAACACATAGTTCTGGGGTATATTTAACTGGAAATACTTATACCGAGCATTTTTAACACCAGATAGAATTAAAAAGATCAGTACTACAACAAATGTTTTTTGCTGGAGGTGTGAAAAGTCAAATAAAACAGACTGGATTCATATTTTTTATGAATGTAATAAAATTAAATCATATTGGAATGGAATCAATCATTTTTTATAAGCTTTATATAATGAATCCTTTACCTTAACTAAAGTATTGATTTTACTAAATGTAAATGAAGGCCCCTACCTGAATAAGACAAATATGTATTTGTTATGGACAATACTTGCTATATCTAGGAAATGTGTAACCAGAAGGTGGAATTCAAATACACCCCCGACCTTGGAAGAATTCTACACTTTACTGAAGACAACTGCATCGATGGAAATAAAAATCAAAGAACTACAAATTTATCCTAGGCCATTGGTGAATAATCCTTGGAAGAAAGTTATATCTTTGTTGGACACTTTGCAATAATCAATATTGTATCTCTGATAACTGATCTGTTAATTCTATATTTAATAACATACAGTGTATATAACTGAAAGTCAGGCTATTGTAAATATTGTATATAGTTGTTTAAAATGATATTTAAAATATTATGTAAATGTTATTTTAATTGAAAATAAAAAAATATTTGAGAAAAAAAAAAAGAAACATAAACACATTCACACACATACATTCACACATTCACTTTTTTGTTTCACATCTTGCCTAAAAGTTACTGTGCAGCCCTGTACCAAATGATCCACAGCCCAGTGGTTGGGGACTGTTGCTGTAAAGCATGCATAAGCCACCTCGAAGCAGTCTATATCATACTGAGTGCAGTGACATCTTCTTCAGTCTATCCATATAAGACAAGTTTGACACCCTGATTTATATTACTTTGAAATCTCTGAGGTCTGTCAAGTTTCTCAGGTGTCTGTTATACTAAATAGCAAAGGGAGCATTATATTCAAGAATAGGCCTGAGAAGGGGTGACTATAGGGGATTTAGGACTTAATGTGATAGTGCTGCAATGTCTTTGCTAATCTGATGTGATATGTAAAAAACCTTACTCACCACAGTAGACACTCTGCATTCTACTTGTGTCCCTAGGTCTATCAATACAGAATTGGTGATTAGGGTATTCAGGGTTATGTCATAATAAGCTGGAACATTGTTAATACCAAAATAAATCATGATGCATTTATTTGAAGGTCATTTAACAGCACAGATTTGTCATCAGTCATTAGTTTTTGTAAGCCCCTTTTGAAAAGCACTCACATTGTTAGGGAATTCACTGATAGCACCTAAGTGTTCTTCAACCACAAACTTGGCTAGCTGCAGACACTTTGTTTTGGTCTGGACTTCTGAAACATACATGGCAAACATGAATGGCCACACCACTGACTTGTGGTAACCCATGGCTGGTAGTTCTGCTGCTAGAGATGAACTCTCCCACTCTGAATGAGTGTTATTGGCCTATGAGCCAATTTGCAACCCATCTGACAACACAGGAGTTGATATTCATCTGGATTAGCTTCTCATTGACACACAGATGTGAGATTGTGTGGAAGACCTTGGCCAAGTCAAGACAGACAAAGACAAAACTGTGCATACATGCTATGTTTATAGTCAAATTATTGAATACCAAGAGTTTTAGCATGCACAACCTACCCTTGAGAAAACCAGGCTGGAACAGATGTAATGTTTGGATGTCAACTCTCTCCTTATATTTGACGTCCGTGAAATCCATTCCATTGCCTTACTTGAGACTTGTGAAACTTAAGGGGCTATAAGTACATGTATATTGCTGACCCACCTTTGTGTAGGGAGAAATTGGTCACTGATTTCAAATCTGTGTGGATAAAGGCAGTACTCAGATTTTGTTTAAATAGGGTACCTAGTGAAGTAGTTCTCTGGTTAAGAACATTAAGAATGCATGCCCAAATGCCATCTGGTCCCATGGAGGCTGTGTTTCTAGCCTTGGGGAGAGCAGTGAATACTTGTTCTTTGTAGAGGGAGGTTAAAGGTGATGTTGAAGACATGTGTTGTGGTAAGCTTGGGGTGGGTGGGGGGATAAATTTTAGCCAAGCCTATCTGATAGCAGGTTTTCAATTTACATTGAGTCTGTGTGTGCAATACCATCCACATCTGAATTATACCTTTGATGTTTCAGATGTAGCAGTGGAAAGCTTTATGGTTATCCTTGTCTATGGTTTCTACATATTTTCCATAGCTGGTCTGCGAGGATTTTACAAACTGTCTTATTTTCTTGTTTAGGTGGGGGATGGTCATCTTCCAATTTAGGATTTCCACTTTTGTATTTGTAGACATCATCTTTGCTTGCTTACTTAATCAAGTAATGTCAGACATCCATCAGCATGGTTTGTATTTTCATGGGGATCTTTCTTTGATCCTATCAGGTACATCTGTGTCTATACATTTGTGAAGATTTTATTTATTTATTTTTTTTGTTTAACATTTGTTGACCGGGAATGTCCGGGGGTCCCCTTCATATGGTCGACATTTCAAAATGCTGAAAAGTATTTATTTATTTATTTATTTTTATTTTAAATTTGTTGACCGGGATAGTCCGACTGAATTCATGTCCATTTTCAGTGGAGGCCCTGGGAGAAAAGCTCTAATGTAAGCAGATACAATAAAAACAATGAAAACGTGTTACAAATATGATATTGACAACATTACATAAGCAAACAAGAATAAACAAGTTCCACAGGTCTGAGTTACTCCCTGGTGAAAGTCAGGGGTAAATTCAGCAGTAAACTGATTAGTAGATTTTACACATTTTTGATGAGAGTTAGCCAGGCTTGATACAGTGGCATAGCCAGTTTAGTGCCAGATGTTGTTTGAGTATAGATTTAAACTGACCAAGGGAGGAGAGCAAAGTAATATCAGCTGGAAGTGTGTTCCAGGCTCTGCCCACAGAGTTTGCAAAGAGAGAATCATCAGCTGCATTGTTAATTTTGTCTGAATTAGCAGTCACGGATTGTTACAGGGGGTGATAACACTTTTAAGTGCCAGAGTATTATCGGGATTATAAAGGATTTTATAAGCTATAATCAGTCGGTTATATTGGATTAGACTGGGTAATTCAAGCCACCCAAGCTGGTTAAGGTTGAAGCAGTGGTGTGTCCTAAAAGGCAGGCCAGTGGCAAACCTGGCAATGTGAATATAGCATGTTAAGAGCTTGTTAAGTACAGCTTAGATTAGAGAGTAGGGGGATGCATACAGAAGTGTTGAAAGTAGGTGAGAGTGAGCTATGGCAATTTTGGCTGGAGGGGTTAGGAAGGTTTTTGTTCAATAAAGTGACCCTAGATTTTTATTGATGGTTTTGATTGATTGATTTACATGTAGGTCGAATTTTAGATTATTATCTATAATGACACCTAATAGTTTTGTAGAGGGGTTGGGGAGATTATTGTGCCATCATTTGCATTTATGGTAAAGGTAAAAGCAGTAGACCATTGTGTTGGTGTGAATAATAACATTTTAATTTTTTTGGGATTTAGTATCAAACGACATTCAGAGAGCCAGTTTTCTGTAGTATTAAAGGTGGACAGGGTAGCAGCCCATAAGTCTGTAGGAGATGTGGCTGAGCAGATCAGGGTAGAGTTGTCAGCATATTGGATACAGCTTACATTTGGGATAACAGTGTACAGGTCATTAATGAAGATGGAAAACAGCAGGGGCCCTAGTATGGAGCCTTGTGGTACTCTAAGGGTGTTGGGTAGTAGGGCAGAGAGCTTGTTCTGCCAAAGAACAGGCTGCTGTCTTCCACTGAGGTAGGATTTAAATCATTGAAGGGCTTTAGAATCTTGACAGAAAGTTTGCAGGGTGTATATTAAAAGTTGGTGGTCAACCATGTTGGATGCCTTGGAAAGATCCAAGAAGAGGGCTGAGGATATGCGATTATTGTTACGGTTATGATTTATGGTGTTGGCAAAAGCTAGTAGGGCTGAAGTAGTGCTGCGGTGTGGACGGAAGCCGTGTTGGGTATCTGCCATGAGGTGATTCTGGATTAGGTGGTGCATGAGTTGTTTGTGTATACATTTTTCCATAATCTTTGCAAGTGGAGAGAGTATAGCTATTGGTCTATGATTGGAGAATTCAGTGGAGGTGCCTCCTTTATGTAATGGGATTATATAGGATATTTTCCAAATGGTGGGATTTCTAGCTTCTGCTATGGTATGATTAATTAGTATTGATACTGGATAGGCAATAGCATCAGCTGATTTTTGAAGGTACTCGGTGGGGAGTTGTGATCAAGGTACGGATAAGTGACGTGGAGACTGGTTGGAAGCTGAACAAGAGTAGGTTCATAGGGGTAGTACTTTCAGGGCCAGGGGAGCTAGGAGGTAATTGGCTAGCTAGGGCTTGAATTGTCTCAGTAAAGAAACAGTTAAAGCTATCTGAAACATCCTCAGGGGGTTTATCAATGGTAGCAGTGGGGATAGATGTAGAAGTTTGTCCAGGATGAAGTAAATTATTCAGACCTGCCCAACATTTCTGAGGATTGTTTTGGTTTGCTGTCTGTAAATTACAATAGTATTGTTTTTTGTCTTGTAAAATGGATTTTTTAGTTTCATTCCTACATTGCCTGTATTTAACTTGATCTTGGGGGTCTTTAGTAGAGTGCCATAAAGCCCATAATTTGTCTCTGCTGGTAATTTTGAGTCTAGACTCTTTAGAAAGCCATGGTGCAGTTTTTGCTTTTGTTCTCTTTAAATGGGCAGGTGCATGCAAATCAAGGATTTCAAGAAATTTGTTGTTAAAATATACAACTGCCTCCTCTAAGGAGAGGTGTTTTAGAATAGACCAGTTTCATGAGTTATGTTCCTGTTGGAATTTGGGGATTAATAGCTTTTTGCCTAATTATATAAGTGTGAAAGTGATCGCTTAGGTCATGGGGGAGGGTACCGGTGATGTACAGTCGGGGGTTACTATTTATGAGTACCCAGTCGAGTATGCTTTCTTTTTGGTTGGGTTTACCTAACCTGGTAGGGGTGGTTATGTTTTGTGTAAATGCATGCAGGTTAATATGGGTAGATGGGGATTCTGAGGAACTGGTGCCTCAGTCTATGTTAAAATCTCTGAGTAGTATGGTTTCTTGGGGGTAATGACATGACAGCCAGTGTAGGGTATCTTCAAGTATGGCTATATTGTTACCTGGGGAAATATACATGCAGATGATATAAATGCATTTACTTTTGTTAAGTTGCAATCTAGTGGCAAGAATTTCTGAGTTATTAATCTGAGGTGGTTGTGTTACATCTATGGTCACATTCAACTCAGATTTGTAAAGTATAGCTACCTCACCCTCCTTTCCTGGAAACATGATCAAACCTGTGTATGTTATACCCAAGTGGTAACACTTCATTGTCGGTAGTGTTAGGTTTTAACCAGGTTTCAGATAGACAGAAAATCTCATGGGAGTGGACAGCCAGGAGTGCATGCAGTTCATGTACCTTGTTATTAATGCTTCTAATATTGAGATGACAGGTAAGGAGAGAGTTAGTTGGTCTATTGATTGTAGGTTTATAGCTTAGGTTACAAGTAGAGGGGGAGTAGATATCAGAAGTGGATGGGACGGGGTTAGGGTGAATATCACCACCAAGTATTAGGCTAGGTCTGTACTTAGTGATCAGCTTCAGGAGTTTGTTTATAAGTTTGTAGTAATGTCTGGATCTAGGACTAATGTGCCAGGAGTTGGTATGCTGATAGAGTGAAAAAGATGTTGAGTCTGACCCATTATTATAAGTATGGTTGAAGGTGGGATGATTTACAGTTGGGGTGATAGCATGTCCTATTGGGTACTGATAACCAGTGATAAAATGGTTTTCATACAAGGTAAGTAAGTAAGTGGCCAGCAGAATAGATAGTAAAGAGGAGTGTAGCATTATGAGAGGAGGAATATGGTTGTTAAGGATCTGTTGTTTGTATGGTACAACAGCAGAAGATATGATGGTAAATTTAGAGATAATAGAGTGGGTGGAGAAAGTATGTTAGGTGAAAGCTGATAGGATGTTATAACAGGGGGTGTGGTTAAGTAACTATATATTTAGTGGTAATGGGGCAGGTGGGAATTGCGGGGAGGGAGGGGTGAAGAGCGAGCCAGAGTGGAGCGAAGGTGAGCGAAGCTGGGCTAACACTGACTACAAGTGTTTTCTAAGGCTACCTGGAGCCGTATGGTATTTATTTAGAGTGTTAATTTAATGGCTGTGTTTTTAAACTGTGTTTTTAAACTATGTTTTACACTAAGTTTTACACTATGTTTTAAACTGTATTTTATACTCTTGCAGTGTATTTACTAGCTGTAGATTATGAGTTTAGAGTATAATTTTCAGAGCTTTAAGGTGGGAAACCAGAATGGTAGTACAATATTCAGGGTTTACGTTTAGGTTAAGAAATAGTGTTATAGAATGCAAGGGGCAAACTAGTTTGTTTAAAACAGAGAGGAAGCCAAATTACTATGGGGGACAGACTAAAGGTGCTTTAGACCCAGGTCAGCAGTATACAATACATAGGATTACATTATGGGTTTAAGGTATTAATCTTAGCAAATTGTAGGTCCGACTTCAGGTAAATTGTTTGTGGGCACAATTTCTGCAGGGTAGCGTCCTTCAGGTAGGAGATTCTTTTAGTTAGGTATTTTGAGGGGGTCTACCTTAGCAAATTGTAGGTCTGACTGCAGGTAAATTGTTTATGGTTACAGTTTCTGCAGGGTACCGTACTTCAGGTAGTAGATTCATTTAGTTAAGTATTTTGAGGGGGTCTACATTAGCAAATTGTAGGTCTGACTTCAGGTAAATTGTTTGTGGGTACAGTTTCTACAGGGTAGCATCCTTCAGATAGGAGATTATTTTAGTTAGGCATTTTGAGGGGCTCTGCCTTTTAATTCCTGAAGTTGTGTATGTTGCAGTCTGGAACTGTTTTCTTATCTTTATCTCTTGGTGCTGTAGTACAGTTCAGCTGCAATGTGTTGTTAATTTTGTAGTCCTCTCCTGGCCGAGACAATATGATCGACATTTGAAATGCCAACAATGTGGAACCAGTATCTCCATACAGTGCAGAATGGAAAGATTTCCATTCCTGTAGTGTAGTGCAGTCTCGGAGTTGGTATATTTAAGTTACAGGAGGTGTGGGGAGGTGGAGCAGTGTTTAGGTAAGTGCTTGCTGTTTTTTACTTTTGTTTTTACATGTTCAACATTTCAAATGTCAATCATATGGTCTCGTCCATATGAATTTTGGCATTTTGAAGTGTTGAACATATGAAGCAGATCCTTATACAGGGCTTCAGGCTATACCTTACTATAGCTGTCGATGTTCTCTGTGGGAACCAGAGTTTGGAAGATTACACCATCCCTTAGAGTGGTTTAGTTACTTTTGAAGATGTATTTTAAGCTGACTTCTCATTTTTTAATTCTATACCTACTGCAGATTCTAAAAAGACTGCTTTATAGTTGGATTTAAACAGTACAGGACCTACATTTGAGGGGTTGCATTAGTCAATGTAATTTTTGAGGACCAGATCTAGAATAATACAGACACTTGTGGGGTGTACAGTCTTTGTTCCATGGCATATGAGTTACCAAGGTCTAGGAAGTATTGTGCAAGTGAGTTTGGCCTCATATAAGTTTCAAAATCAATGTAGTTATACTTGAAATCATCTCTGAGTAGGTTGTTTGTTCAAGTTTAATTGTTATGGTAGAGGCAAGTGCCTTAGCCAGCAAACAAAAGCTTAGAGGTGGCAGGTGAAGTCTATGTCTTGCAAAGCAGTGTGGTCTATTCACAATGCCATCCCACACTGACAGGAACTGGATCCCCTTAGAATGACATCAGAAACATAACCAATGTCAGAAAATCATTTGTTCTTTATATTGTTGCATCATTCTAGGCTTATAATGCTGGTCAAACATAGGTGCATACATCCCTGGGACACATATTCAGAGACCTCAATCAGGTCCGTCTCCATATATTCTCTATAGGTATGTCTCAAGTTGTTCATACCAACACCAACTATGATGGATTAATAGTGGAACTTCATGTGGAGAGACTTGCATGTGTGATGTGGCAACTACTTGTGTCACACAGCTGACCCTAAATTTCTCATTGTTTAAGCTTGAGAGTGGGTTGTGTGTATGGCACACTATGCAGTCAACTGTAAAGACAACCTTTGGAATTGAAAACTATTGCCTTAAGTACTTCCTAGGTGAGACACTGGTGCTCCTTTTTTGTGTGTATTTTGTGCTTTGGGTTTAGTGTTATTTGCACCATGCTTGTGTTTTGGATGTCTCTCCTGTTTATGTAGGTTGCTGGAGGGTAACTCTACCCATGATGGAGCTTCATGATGTTGTAGTACAGGCATTATCTGCCCTGAGTTAACAAAATCATGTCAACTAGGCTAGCAGAAGAAAATGAAGGAAACTGACAGGTCATACTGTGGAGTGTGAAGCTGGTATCTGCATTGAGAATGAGAAATGAATGGGGGTATGTGATATGGTGCTATTTTAGGGAGACTAACCTATGAGGTGTACACTAAGAGGTCTATCCAAAGTGGGATCTATAGTTCTGTTGTGGATAGGTAAGATATGATATCACTGCTTGTTTAACTGAAATTTTCACAGCTATATTGAGCTGTTGAAGATCTGCTCTGCTAGACAGCATTGGCTGATTGTAATGGAAAATAAGTGTATTGTCGTTCCTGTATGTATAACCACAAAGAGTTAAGCTCTCTACATATAAACAGGAGCAGAGCAGCTAAGACAATGAAACACTCAAACTGGGACCAAGAAACAGTTACCTTCAAATATATAGTCCTAGTGTACACTCCAGGCACAAGGGTACAGGGGTGTTTTTTCACAAATCAGGTGTCATGATGTTTACTTATCAATAGTCAAACAGAACTGGATTCATCCAGTGTGAATCCAATGTATAGTGAGGACAACAAAACTGCAACAGAATACAAGCTGGAATTGTCAGTTTTCTTGTTCATAACATTATATAGGCAACAAAGTCAAAAGCAGCACAATATTTTCCAAAATTAATCATGGCAACACAAAAAATGAGCTGTACTTTTTCTTACATAAGTAAAAGCAGCAGCTGGACATACTGCAGGGCTTTCACTTCATAACAGTGGCTAAAAACAATAGCATGATGAATGTGCATAGAACAGTGTTTCATAAATTACTGTAAAGCATTCTCAGTCTAACATCCACTAACAGCTCACACACACATGCACCACCTACCCCTCAGTTACTGCATTCAGAATAGAACCCCTAACTATCTAAGTACAGAATACAGAATACAGTGCTAAGTGCATGTGCCATGGCACAACTCTGATTTTAAGAGGACTGTAGATGATAGTATAGTAGATGGCATTAGCAGGCCATGTGGGGGACAAGAGGTTGGAGGCCTGCTTCAAATGGATGTTTGTGCAAGCACCAAAACACTGAAAAAGCATGCCATTGGAGAAGTCAGTTTGGGATACACACTTCCAGTCTTCTTTATGGAGACGCACATACACAGTCTAATGCAGTGAGAACCAAACCCATACCTATCTAAATGCACAGACTTCAGAACACAATAATTAATGCAAGCACCACGGCACAAATCTTGCTTATATAAGACAGCAGGTGGACTTATAGTAGGTGACATCAGCAAGCCATGTGGGGAACTATAGCTTGGGAGTCCTGCATATGTACAACACTTCTTAGTGAACTGTTAAGAAGTCTAGCTGTGTAATAACACAAGTACCCTTATTGAGCATATTTGGCTGTTTGGGTTTGGCAGAGCAAGCCTGTGAGCACCACCAAATGGCCCTGTCCATGAGGGGGAATACAGCATTATATATTACACTTTACATTGTTGTTGATGTAGGTGTTGAAAAAGTAAAAAAGACCCCAGGGTTGTACTGATTGTTGATGTAGCTGGTGGTGGGGAAACAAATGGATGGATTGTAAATATATGTACATAAAGTTATATCGTGCCCTTAGTTTGTAATGTTTCCACACATAGTTTTATGTCCGACAAGGGAAATGATAAATATAGAGCAATAAGAAAATATATGTGTGTGTGTGTGTGTGTGTGTGTGTGTGTGTGTGTGTGTGTGTGTGTGTCTACACACACACACACACTGATATATATATATATATATATATATATATATATATATATATATATATATATATATATATATATATATATATATATATATATATAATGTAATAGTACAGACATGCAAGACAGACCTGTTTGCGTTTAGGAAGCAGTGTGCAAATGTGAGCACATTGCTAATGTCTGAGCCTTACTATTATGTAATATATACCTGTTACTATAGTTCACTCCTATCTGTACTCTAGGCTGGGATTTCCCAATAACTAAGGGCAATAATTGAATGTATCTGTTTTCTGTTGTTGACCATCTGCTTCCACATAATCTTATCTGGTTTTCCCTGTTTCTACAATTCTGGCTTCCGTGCAAACTAGATAAGCCTCCTCAAAAATGTTTTCTAGACCCACTACATCTCACAAATTAGGAATTAAAACAAGAAAAAGAGGATAAATATTAAAAGTATGGGACACATACTCAAAGTCTGTAAAAGCACACTACCAATTGACAGTACACATCCCAAATTTCTACATATGTCAAGATTAGAACCCTCATACCAATATACCTTCAGCAAGCTTTAGTCCAGTTTGCCACAGAAGCAGATTGCCAGCTCAGAACTGGAGTCATTCATCATGCAACCAACTGCTTAAGAATGTACACTGCTATCAAACCATGGACTGTATTTTGTACATGTAATTCTCTGTATTATATTTAGACACAGAGAAGTTAGTAGTCACACAACCTGTCATAATCATGGTTACAGATATACAGCTCTGTCTTACATGAATGTGTTTGTTGGTAATTCATCGGTTACCTAACACATGCAATGTATAACTCATTTTATATAATTGTCCTTAAAATGTGAAAGGATACTAAATGTGGCATGAACATGCATATACTGTGTTTTTGGGGGTATCATACCTAATTTACTGTTATGGCAGGTACAAGGGTACGCTCCTATTTTGGGAGTGGGGGGACAAAGCGCAGTTACTGTTATGACACAAACATATCTGAAGTCAGAAACTGCAATGTGAATCCTCACTTTCTAACTTCTCTGTTGAATGATTTGGCAGTATTCTGCAGAGGTATGACTGAGTGAATGTTTCATGCCTGAGGTCTACTAATTAAAAATGGACACATATTAGTAAAATAAGTATTTTTAGTCACATGTTAAGGTACTTTCTGTACAAATCCTCCACTATTTACTTGCTTACTGTACTAAGTTTAGAAATATAAGGATATTTCATAATATTCTTAAAGAATACAGTGTAGGTTCAGGACTTACCTTGCAAATTCAGCAGTTGACACACCTTTATTTCAGATCTGACTTTAATGCTCAATACACAGCTAATACATGGATAGGTAAAGATTGTGTGAGTTGCCTGGCATCAATTTTAATATATGTATGTGTGTAGGAGAAAGGTATTAGGCCCCTAGGTGGCCAGTGAATGTGCTATGCATTATCTGTTTGCCAAAGAAGGGCATATTGAGCATGCCTACATCTGCCTACAGGGACAACAGGTGGTGGTTCCTCTTCTGAGTCCTGCTCTGACTGTGGCTGTGATTATCTAGGCATTGGTGGGGTGATGTGTGGCACTTCCCCTTGCTGATCCTCCTGCAGCTGTTTCCACAGGATCAGATTGGGGAGCATAGCACATACTGTGAATACCTGTGTACATGTGCATGGATTATACTGCAGTGCTCCACCAGATATATCTAGGCACTGGAACGTGACTTCAACAGCCCAAATACATGCTCTATGATGTTTCTAGTTTGGGTGTGTGCCTCATTATGGCATTCTTCCATGGGTGTGTGTGCACTTCTGATGGGTGTTATCATCCACGGTTCCAGGGTGTAGACAGCAACTGCTAGTAAATGGTTCTGATCTGGTACAGCTGTGATGCGTGCCAGATATGAGAGTTATGATAACTGCCAGGGTTGTCAGCACACATATTCAAGATAACTCCCTCAGCATTACACCCTACTTGGCAGTTGATGGAGCTGTATCCCTAGCGGTTAATGTAGATTATATGCAGCTGGTGCCTTGATGTGTACATGAGTGCAATCTATGGAACCCAGTAATTCAGGATAGTGCACTACACAGTAGATATGTTACATATTGTTGACCCTCTCCTCAGAAAAATAGAGAAAATATATGTGCTCACTGGCGTGTAGGAGCATAGCATCCAGGAACTGGTGGAGGACCCTGGATGCTGATGCCTGTCACACACCCATCCTGTCCCCAGTTGGTCTTTGAAAAGTACCTGTAGCTAATGTTCTAAGGGCTACACATACCTAAGTTTCTACTGGGCTGGGTTCTTCTCAGTTGGCTCTGGCTCTGAGTTGAGGGTGGCAGAGCTCACACAGTTCTTGTAATATGTCCCTGTCCACCTTGTAGTGCTCTACAATCTCCAGCTCATGTAGCACCTGGAAGGTTACACTGGGTCTGTACACTCCTCCTTCTTGGCCTAGGCCTATTGTCACCAGCACCAGGAGCAGTGGCATCAGCCTGTAGCACATACAGATGTAGAATAGTGGCAGCTGCCCCTAGCATTATCTCACTTAAAATCTCCAAGTATTTGCTCCAATGGTATTGAAGTACTGAGAAAAAACAAGAATGTAGGCTACATGGATAATTTATGCATTTGTTGAATAGGTCCACTGTGTGGTATTGGCTAATTAACATGCAGTTCACCTGCTTATGGTGTAACTGGCATGGTTTAACACACCTGTTTGAGTACTCAGTAGTGTGCACCTTTGCGTGGCTCCATGCACCATTGCATAAATAATGTAAGCATAAGCAAAATTAGTATTTGTGTCTCTGTTTTCCTGATATCACACAAACATGGAACAAAAAAAAGTGCAGAAAAGCTAATGCATCCTATACTTGAACACAGCACCATCGAGACTGTAGCCCTATACATACACGTGTTGCTACACGAATAGTTACATAACAAGCACACCAAAACTTACCTTTCATTACTCCATTTACCATGGGTGTGGTAAGCACACCGTCACATAAACATGATAAAAGAAATGTAACCTAACACCCCCCCCCCCAATGCCATCACTCTCTTTTGACATTCTTTGGAAAGAAAATCACCATTTAAGTGCCTTCATGGAGTTATCATCCCTATATGGTTAGTCGTTTTTGTGATTCAACAACTCTACTGATTTTTGGCCTTATTTTCATAATAGCCATGCTGATAGCCTGGAATCTACATGGTTACTAGCCATGTAAGTAGGACGACTGCATGGGACCACAATATTTTAAACAAAAGGCAGGGTATTACTTTGGCTATATATGCAATAAACACTACATTATGCTTACAGTACAATAGAATACTCTATCTCATGAGTTTTAAACATTTTAGCAGCCTGCATTATGTACATGTTTATTCTTCAATTGTGGGTGTGTGACCAAAGGTGGATTTATTTCATGGCAGTTAAAATGACATTTTTGGGAGACTGATTTTATAGCATCCACAGTGTGTACTCAGGCCATAATATGTGAGGTGTTATCTGTTAAGGTCAGTTCTGTCAATATTTCACAGCTTTTACTTGTCCTTGTTTCTGTGTAGACTCCTCTATTTGGAAATTTTCTGAATACACTGCCAGCACAAACACAAAGGTCAGGATTCATGAAGCCTCCATGTAAGAGTTACAAGGCTTACATGGAGGCTGCAGTTAAATGGTGTGATGTCAGCATGTTATGCATATGCATGAGGGCATGCTGAATCACACCCAAGGCTAACACGGTCCGTGTAAGACAGTAGGGGGCGTGTCCGTAGGGTGAGCCCTGCAAATGGACATGCCCCCAGAAGAGTAAAAGTTCAGAAAGAAAACGCCCACGACAGAGTCTGTGGAAATGTGAATAAACACAACACAACACATGCTCCCACAGACTATGAACATAAAATGTATAAACGAACATCTTATATATTTTTTTATAAGTTGTAAAGATGTTTGCCCGTGAGTGCACTCGTTTGCGCGGGCGTGCCCGGTGCTTAGCCACAGTTAGCAATCAGTGGAGAAGCATATAAGAACTAAATATGCAAAGTAAGCCAAGAAGCAATAGCGTAGCGGTAGAGATGTTGGCTGAAGAGGAGGCAGTCATGGTTCGAGCCCCCACAACATTAAATTTTATTTGTAGTGAAATAAGCACGAAAGACTTCCCTGACATATACGTACATATATAAAATTATATTTTATGTAAAATGTAATGAAATGGGCCATGTATTTTGAAGAAATGTGAGATAATAAAAAAAAAATGTCAGATGTGCCTATAGCTGAGCTACAGTCTAACAAGTTTAGTATATCTGCCTGTAGGTGAGCAGTGTTTTAACAGGTTTAAAATGAGTGCCCGTAGGTGAGCAGTGTTACAACAGGTGTAAAATGAGTGCCCGTAGGTGAGCAGTGGTTTAATAGGTGTAAAATGAGTGCCCGGGGTTGAGCAGCGTGTTAACACGCTGAAACTGTGTGCCCATAGCTGAGTTGAGCGTAATATGCGTGCTGACAGCCAAACGACGTGTAAACCAGTGTGATCCATTTGCGCGGAGCTGCGCACCGTGCCAACAAGCTAACCGATGGGCAACGTTGAGCAAGCTGTATCAAAACTGCCTTTACACAGACACACCTCCTAGCCTGTGTAGACAGGCTAGGAGTCCTAGTCGGACTTTCCCGGTCAACAAATGATAAATAAAAATAAAAATAAATAAAAATAAATAAAAAAATAAATAAAAAGCAATGGCCAGGTTCGAAGCCAGGATACCATGCATCATAGTCAAAGTACTGAACCACTAAGCCATGACAGTTGCACTTAGAAATGCAGTAATAGCATATATATAGGAATGAATAGAAAGAGTAGCATGACAAAGCAGGTTTTGTGAAGCTGATACAATTCCAAAATGGCCAATCACAGATAAGTGCGGGAAAAATGGTATATATAAGCCCCATAGGCAGGAATACACAGCATAACCAATTGTAGAACCGACTTGCAGCCAGGATGTTAGGTGTAGGAGAGGGTAGTTGCTTCCGAGCACAGAGGTGGGGCATTGAGGAGTCCAAATATATGGTTTGGCCCCTCGTCCATAATCATGAGACCCAACTCATGCAGGGCCAGGTCCTGTGGGGAGCATATAGGGCTGAGGCGTGGGACCAGTTGGCACATGATCTCACCAGTGCCACAGGAATACCAAGGACTGGTGAGCAGATCTGTCACCACCATGCGGACCTGAAGAGACGGAAGCAGGACCAACTGAACCGTTGGATCCAGGAGGCCCGACAAATGCCCAACGCCCCACTACTGAGTAAGTTACATGTAATTATTTATGTAAGAAATTAACCTAGCTGATATTATGGAGATGTGTATTCCAATATTACTTCATTTATATTACAGCTGCAGGTGTCCGTTCTGTGAACCGTCGAGCCTATGGTGATAGGCTGGTGCGGGTGTGCCACCAGGCAGGTCAGTAATTCTCCCCCTGTAACTGAAAATATATATATAAGTATGACAGTTAGCAAAAGAGTGCAGTGTAGTCACTAAATAATAAAATGTGCAAGTAACAGTGTAAGAGGGTTTGCAAGTATTGCTTGATTACAAAAGTGTGATGCAGCCTGTAATCCAAACATAAAAATGAAACAAGTCTGAAATAAAGATGTCCCACCTGTAATATAATAGTACATAACCTGCAGCAGGCTAAAAAGTACAGCTGCAGAAGCTGAGTAAAACACGTGTGAAATATATCCCTGTTGAAATTCAGAAACATGACATAAGTGAGACTGTTGGAAAGGATTGTTATAACTAAAGGTAAAACATGTCAATAAAGCCTAGAATTAAGTATCATCCTGAATTGTAAAAATAAAACAAGTGAGAGAGTGTGAGAAAGAGGTATGAATCCACCAATAAAGTAGTAATAACTCCTGAATAAAGTATACTGCAGTCAGTAAAGAATTAAATGAATGTGACAGGCAGAACCAAACTGCAACATGTGTTGAAAACAGTACTGCAGCTGGAATGTGTGTCCCAAAATTTGGATATGTTGCTCTCAGTCTGCAATATGCAGATAGTATGGTTGTCTGAAATACCAAACATCCACAGTTGTCTATAGCTATATAAAGCAAATGTAGCAGGATGATGTAGCTGAACAGAGCCAGATATGAATGTGTATGAATAAATATAAAATGTATATTGATGTAGCAGTGACATTCCTATCACCAACCTGAAGTAGTTATCACATAGGAAACTGTAGGCAGAACTGTAGTGTGTGTATATATCTGCAGCTAGTAGAAATGTACAGCATATGTATTGGTATTTGAAGTTGTAGATTAAATATTTCTTCACCCTACCCTATAACCACAAATAATCCATTCCACGTGAAATTGGTAAGTGCAATCACAATTAACACCCTTGGACATTTGTCCAGATGGTTCATACATATTTGCATGTACGTTAATGCATCTGCCCTGTTCATACATCCAAACCTGATGGCCTGTTGCCATCAATCAACCCTGCATGTTGTTGGATTGTGTATTGCTGTTCAAATTATGCATGTGTTATGCTTGCTGTTCAATGGCATGAATTTATGGGTGTTTGGTTAATGGGAATACTAATGTATGCTGTTACAACTAATTGTGAATGGTATTGTACGTTACTAACCCAAACTGTCATAACATAATGCAAAACATAGGACGACAGGGAAGGCGGGTTCCAGCGGACCCACCTCTCCCACCTCAGCTGGCGAGTGCACCTGGCAGTAGTGCCCAGGCCGGACCCTCCTCCGGTGGCCCTGTGCCACCTGCGGGTGGAAGCACTGCAGGGGATGGGGCTCATCCCCCTCTGCAAGCGTGGCCAGAGAAGAACATCCACTCACCCTCCACAGTGTCCGGACTGTGGTGTGTAGGGAGATCTGGCACGCTGTGCTTGGGCCCGTACGCCAGCTTGAGGCACAGGTGGCACAACTCACGGCCATGCCTGCTGCCTGGCCTACACAGCCCCCAGCACAGCTTCGTCCTGGGCAGTGAAGGCACAGTGGCAACTGCCCATGGGTGGGGATCTCAGTTCCACTGTTGCCATCTGTGGGCTCATGGGCTCGAGATATCCAAACATCCATCCCCGTCAATTGTGTAACCCCCCCCCACATGTGTCATACACCACCCCTGTATGCGTCTTGTTTGTCTTGTCTGTTAACCTCCCCAACCTACCTTCCCAGCTATACCGACTTCCTGTACCTGACAAACCACTCTCACCTGAAAAAAAAAAAAAGGCCACTCTGTACCCACAAAAAAATTACGCCCCATACATAGCTGCCCATTTTGCACACATGTCTGCTGGACATGTAAACTGGCAATTACAATTGGCTGTACAACAAGTATTATTGTTGTCCTTACACCTCTGTCAGGGGTGGAAGGTTTCACATGTCACACCAAATCACAAACATATGCACAGCTGTTGCTGACGAAGAAATGGGCAGCTATGGGCCTTACCTACATCCCTCCTACAAGACCTGAGCTTGTTCCCCTACTGTCCTACCCTCTTTGTGACCCCTTTTTCACCACTTTCCTATCTCCCCATTTTCTTTTCTTTCAAAGAAAATAGCGCGGGCATGCGTGAGAGTAAGCACTTTTAAGCAGTAGTAAGCGGGTGTGCGTGAAGCTAAGCGGCAGTGCGCATGTGTGACCTCCGCGCAAACCAGCACTAACCCGCTTACAACTGCTTAAAAGTGCCTTAGTCACTCTGAATGACAAGGCCTGTAGTTTTCTCAGCAGCAAAATAAAATACCTCCCTCAGTCTCGAACCCAGGACCTTGGAAACACTAGTCTGCATGACTTACCACTAAGCCATGAGTGCTATACAAGAACATTGTGCTGAAAGAAATATATCATAAAATAGTAGGAATTAATTTAAAGGGAATATACAAGTCTAGTACACAAAGCATGTCATGTATATTTACTGTCAAATCTAGCGGATTTGTAAAATAGTACTGTGTGCTAAGAAAGTCATGCTAGTTGGTAGCTACTAGGTAATAATGTCACAGTAGCATCTGGAAAGCCACACACATACTCAGAGCAGGATAAACACAGCCATAGTTGAATAGTTAAGAGTTCAGACATAGCAACTGTGACTGAGTTACAGGGATGTCCCTGATGTGAAAACAAATGTCAACTGTGCCCCACTGGCACCCTGCCAAATGTACTAACAGTAGCTTACAGAACAACATGCATTGCAGTGTCTACAACACAGCCTGAAATATGAGAGACATACCAACCCTTACACTCAAAGAACAGTGTCCACAGCAAACCAGCATGATCCCCACCCAGATAATCTGAAAGGGCTACGCCTACCTAACAGACCTTTTTATAGCACAGGCCTGTAATCACAGTGAGAACTGCAATCACTACACAACAGGCTGCATGCAATTAGTAATGCTGGCTAACAATTGGTGCAGAGGCCATCACATGGACATGTGCAGATACCTACAAAAGCATCCTGTACTCCCAGTCCACACATGCAATGCTGTCATTGCACCCGCTGGAGGTAGAGAGAGAGAGGGAGAGAGAGAGAGAGAGAAATAGAGAGAGACAAGAGAGAGAGAGAGAAATCAAAAAAAAAAGGAAAGAAAGAAAGACAGAAATAAAGAAAGAAAGAGAAATAAATAAACCTGAAACATCAAGGCAAAGAGGCAGACAGCAGGCCAAGCAACTGCAAGCCTATACAATCAGCTGCAACAAACACAGGTAATGTAAAGTACTACTATAATACTCTACATACTGTGAACCCTCCAGATGTGTTATTGGTCTGTATCTATGTATATGAGGATGTGCATAGGGACGGGGACATACTGAAACTGTCACTGAAGGCTCCACATACATATGTATGTGATGGTAGCTATGTGCACATAGCAATGTAGGTTGTAGTGCAATGTACTAGTAGGTGGTACAGTAATGGGTGTTCTGCAGTACGTTACTGTGTGTATACATATGTGGACCTAAAAAGGAGTATATATATATATATATATATATATATATATATATATATATATATATATAACATGTGTATACATATGTATATCGATATATGTATGTATATATATATATATATATATATATATATATATATATATATATATATAATATGCATATGTGTATACATAGATAGAGAGGGATGTAGAAATACATAGACAGATATAGTTTCACAGTGGCATAGTTTAGTACTAGGCTATCTGCAGACAGTGTATAGAATAGATTTACAAACCTGTGCCTCTGTATAGTAGTGACACAGTGAAGACCCCCCTACATAATAACATTAGTGTACTGTGCCTCTGTCTAGTAGTGACACAGAGAAGACCCCTGCTGTAAACCTATGATCTCCCATCCACTTGTCAAGAATGCACATGAAGAGTGTCAGTGAGGGTCTCTGCCTAACATGAACTGGGATCCTGTTCCACAGTATGGGAAGCCTCTTAGTGATGGATCTGTCCCTACAGTATGTCCTATTCATATGTGTGCTGAGGTTTAAATCCATAGCTGTCGTGCTTCTGATGGATATGGATTGTATGAGGTGGAACATGTCCATCACTACCAGATCGGACATGGCCAACTACATTAGGCACAGATCACCCCTATGTAGGCAGTATGCTATGGAATAGAGCATGAGTTACGTTAGTCTGGCAGCATATGACAGTTGTTGCAGACCCTTGATCCACCTGGTGATGTACTCATGGGGTCCCCCTTGCTGTTGCAAGTGCCAGGTGAGGTACATACCAAATGGGGCATAGTACACAGTCATGGGCCTGATAAGAGAGGAGTATAAGGGTACAATGACCCCTTTTGATGTGGATGTGAATCCCTTCATGATAAGGTGTACAAGGTAGGAAGTCCATCGAACCACTTCAGCAACATGGGTGTCAAATGAGAGGTCAGCATTGCACAGTGTCACCAGATCTCCGATTACTTTGTCTGCACTCAGTGGGTTATTGTCTAAGTGATAATATGTAGGTACCTTGTCCGTCCAAAAGGGTATGAGTATACATTACGTGGCATGCAGTGTCAGGCCATGACTCTGCCACCAGTTGTTGGTGTCCATGAGGCCTGTCAGTAGGATGTATGTGTCAGCAGGTGTATTGCCTATGGCGTCTAGTATGCAGTCCTCTTTGAACATTGTCAGCCACTACCCTCCCATGTCTGCTTCCACATCTGAGAATGATATGCCGAACATGAGCAGTCCCAGGACAGAGCCCTGTGGGACACCACATGTGACTGGCTCTGAGTCTGACATGGCACCAGTGAGGGTGACTATAGGGTTTCTATCCATTAGCTGGTTTGCAACCCATCATGTGACATATGGATTTACATGTTAGCTGTTGATCATGTCTATGATGGCAGAGTGCGGTATTGTGTCGAATGCTGTAGGCAAGTCCAGGTAGGCTGTATGGACCGCTGTGCCCTCAGCAATGGCTATAGTGACTGATTTGAAAAGGTCAACCAGGTTCATAAGGCAGGATCTGCCCTCTACAAAGCCAAACCGGGTGGGATCAAGTGTCTAAGTCCCCAATGTCTCTGTGTATGGGTACCATAATGATCCTTTCCATAGTGTTGCAGACCAGGCTGGTTAAGCTTATGGGACTGTAGTTACCAGGGTCTGTAGAGGTGCCTCCTGTGTGGAGTGGGACTACTGTTGCTGTATGCCAGTGTACAGGTACATATGCTGTAGTAAGGCTATGGCTGAATAGCATGTACTGTGCATGTGTAGCTCCTCTTGCAGTTCACGTAGCATGCAACCTGCAATACCGTTGGGTCCCATTGCTGCTATGTTTACAGCTCCACTGAAGGTGGTTCCCAGCTGGACATCTGAGATGACAGGGAGGTTACAGTCAGCTGGGATAAGTAATTCCACATGTGTGGGTGAGGGAGTGTAGAAACCTGCACTGAACCTGTCTGCCAGACTGTTGGCATTATCTGTGTGTTCATTGTAGCGTATGTCACTGTGAACTAACTGTGAACACAACTGAGGGTTCCCACCCAGGTGTGTAACATAGCAGAGGAAGGCCTTGTGGTTATCTGTAGTGACCATAGTGATGCCCCTCTCATTGTTGGCCTTGCATGTTTGTACGACAAAACCTATCTTTCTACTACTGCTGATGAGAGATGCTCTATGGAAATATGCTCTGCCATGCAGTAGCTACCATCTGTTGTTATACAAGTTGTTCAATGCTGGGGTGCACCAGACAGGATGCCTGCCCTTTGGTGGAGAGGGTCATGGTTCCATTTGTGATTGCATGATCCATGTATTCTTGGAGATGTCTGTAGAAGCATATGTGAGGGTGTCTGCATTGTGGGAAGTGGATTACACTGGCCCAGTGGGCATTAAGGATACCAACTCAGTTATAAGACGTGTAAAGTTGGCATGTGAGAGGTTTCCCACTGTAGTCTGTTGTGTTGTGGGGGAGGTGGGATATGTATATCCAGGGTGATTAGTCTGTGGTCAGATGTGACTAGTGAGGGGTATACTTCCAGTGTGTAGCACATTGTCCCCATGTTTGTGATTATCACGTCTAGTATATTATCTCCTGTTGTGGGAGAGGTGACTAGCTGTTCCATTGCATTTGACATAGAGAATTCCGTTAACTTTTGGGCTAGGGTGTTTGGGGTAGAATAATGCACCCAGTGTATGTTAGGGTAGTCGCACTATCCCATTATGATGGTGTGTGGTGGGACATTCACATCCTCCAATGTCTACAGGAAGGCCGACTGTGGTCCCTGAGATCGGGAGGGTGGTCTGTAACATGCTACCAGTTGTATAGCAGGTTTGCCTATGGTTATCTGCACCTGGATGGTTTGTGATAATTCATGTGTTGCCACTAACCTGGACGTGTGTGTGTCCTCCATAAATATGGACACATCCCCTCCCTTTTGTTTTGTTCTGAGTCCTGGGGCCAGAATGCATGATACGGGGTATAGCCTGGTACCGCTGGTGTGCTCTCAGGAGCCTTGAACCAGGTTCTCACTTACTGCACAGACATCGAGATTGGTAGAATATGTACGTACAGATATATGTAATACACACATACATATATAGATATCTGTAGAAACGTACACATATACAGATAGATTTGACTGACAACAGATATGTCTGTATATGACTATCTCTCACTCTCTGTCCCATCCCCTCACACTCACACTCACCCTTTGTCTCTCTCTCACTCTCTCCCCTTCTCTCCCCACATCTATATGTATATATATCTACATCTATATATACATATGATATATACATATATACAAACTGATATATATCCATATACAGATATAAACATATCAATATATATATATATATATATATATATATATATATATATATATATATACGGACTGTGTGAGGCACATGTGTGCAGATGTCTTGCTACAGGTGCCTGGTGTCACAGGCATGGAGTGAACACCAGTGTGGATACTGGAGTACCATACCCCATTCAAAAACACTGACACCAGTAAACACCACATATGTACATGCCTGTCCACCACTGCATGTGTCAAGGGTGACCAGGGTCAACAAGTGTACAATAGGCTCCACATCGATATACACAGTGGCACACTAGTCCTGTAATACCTGTACATGGAATGTATCAGCGGACATGGTGTGTCAGCTATGGACATGTAGGTCACTGTACCCCTCCACACCCCACAATGTCCTACACGGTATGTACCTCCCATGACAGCTATAGATATGGTGAAGGACACAGACATATGCAAGTAACTGTGTCAATGCACTCAAACACCACAGAGAGCACACAGACTACCTACATAGAGGTTACCACTGCTGGATATACATCGTTCGGTCACACTCATGACAGTTGTCTCCCAACCATGGTAACACCTCCAACATTCGCAACACAAATTACCTACGTCTGTCATCCTAGTCACTGCAGTATAGAGCACATGGTGGAGGTATGGGACCCTACCCACAGACATGACATACCCTGTAGTAGACCACATAGAATTAAGAAGCAAGCCTCCCCATGAGTAGATGTGAGACATACCCCTGCTGAATGTTATGCTGATAGGTAAGATGCCATATGAGTCACCCTGTGTAACTGTTTGTAAGGAGCAGGTACGATCATAACACATGTGTCACAAGGGGCAGGGTAGCATAACAGTATGCTTCTGTAGGCCCAGGGCCAAAAGCACACTACCTACCTAGGACGCACTGCACACCCATTAACACATTGCAAACAGAATATGTGAGGTGGAATGAGTGTGCTAGTGACTGGGTGCATGTTGTGTACTGGTGTGATTGCTCACCATAACTGTCTGTCTGTCATGGTAGTGTGTGTCCTTGGTGTGAGGCCAGAGACTTGTGTGTGGGGTATTGCGATCAACACATACTACATTGCCATATGTTGTGCTGTGTTACCCTGTATGTCACTGTGGTGTAGGTAGGGTTATGGCAAGTAAGAGTAGTGTGCAGTACCAGTGAAATATGTAAAGTGCATTGTGTGCAGTGCATGGGCTGATGATGTTCCCCATACAGTACCTTGATTCAAATCCCCAGTGTGAGGTTGTGTATTGTACCTGAAACAGTGTGTTGACTGCTGCAGTATACTAGTCTGTTGTATAGAGTGTGCCAGGTACTGTTGCACAGTTGTCGGATGAGCACTGATATCTGGTCATGTACATGTGTATCCCCCAATAGACAGACAGATGCTATATATGGTGCCTAAGTTATATCACTGCAGTCAAGTATAATGTGTATTATTTGTGCTATTGTCTGCTGACAGATAATGCTGACATATTTCCCTTCTCCTTTTCAGGGATATGGTTCACCAGCGGAACCCAATCTACTCCGCTGCAGAGGAGGATAAGATACACCAGAGCCTGGTGCGGGATTTCGCTGTACTCTTTTCCCGCACCAGCCAGAACCAGCAGGAGAGGGCTGCACTGTGGCAAGACCTGGTCCGTCAGTTAAATGACATAGGCACACATAACTGGACATATGAGCAGGTACGACATCACTGCAGTGATTTAATTAGAAATGTCCGTCAGCATGCGTCGGATATCCACAGGCAGCAGCTTGCCACAGGTGGTGGGGTGGCTAGACATCCCCCCTCACCAGACTGGAGGGACTACTCCTGAGTGTTGTGGCTCCAGCACAGCAGCAACAACAACAGCATACATGTGTAATAATGGAGGCTGGAGCCACACAGCAGCAGGACACAGAGCGTGCAGGTAACATGCCATGTGTATAGTGACCATTCTGTACACTGTTAGGTTATGCATCTGTGGGGTGTTTCCTCGATTTGTAGCTGTTATCTTGGTAATTATTGTGCATTAGTGATAACCTCATTATCTGCAGTACACCTGTGGAAGCTAACTGTTGCACTACTGAACTGTAACATGCCCACAGTATCAATGGTACAGTTGTGCCCAATGATGATAAATGTCTCTTTTCCGCAGGTCCCGCTGGTGTAACAGCAAGGCAGCCTATCCATGCTGGTGAGTGTGTAATACCATTACCTTCACTACTCTGTGTACTAATAGTAATAATAGGCTGAAGCAGTAGTGCTATGTGTTTGATTGCAGATGTGTTTGTGTCTGTGGGTTGATATCTCATATACTGAGGTGTGTGCATGTGTGCATGTGCCCATGTGTGCATGTGTGCATGTGCCCATATGTGCATGTGTGCGTGTGTGCACGTGCCCATGTGTGCATATGCCCATGTGTGCATGTGTGCATGTGTGCATGTGCCCATGTGTCCATGTGCGCATGTATGCATGTGTGCATGTGCCCATGTGTGCATGTGTGCATCAGTGGTGGCATTGTGTACACATTGTAAACTGTGTTTCATGTCTTACTCCCACAGGTTCTGGTGCTGCTCTGGTGTCATGCAGCAGGGAACCTGAATCAGCTGCTGTGGATAGTGATGATGGCACCTGTGTAATGGCACAGGTAGGTGTGCCAGGGTCCGTCATTGGTCAGCCAATTGACACTACACGGCTGTCGACCCCATCAATGTGCACAGTCATCCTGCCAATACATCCTTTGTCACCAATGTCCCTAGGTGATGGACAGGATACAGTGGGCATTGACCAGGGTAATGTGGTACCGGTGGCACATGCATCCCCACACTGCAGCCATGGCCAGGGCCCTGACACGGTACCGCACAGGCAGACATCCTTGGGTTCTCGTGGGAGCATCCGTGTGCGTACTGCCCCTGGCAGACATGCCCACAGAGGTCTTTCAACCCCAGCTATGTTTCAGACTGTAATGCAGGCACAGTCACGTATGGAACGGTACACCAGACAGGGTCTGAGGGAGCTGAGAACATGTCGCACAGCCATGAGTGACAGTATGCGTGATGTTGCAGATGCCATCCGCAACTTTACCGAGGTCATTGACAGACATTGGGGGGACACATTAGATCTGTTCCACAACTATATGTCCATGAACCAGGGCAATGGTGGATGGTTGAGGCATCGATATGGCCATATGCCAGCAACAGCAGCAGCTGGCAGCTGTCGCGGATGACAACAGGGCCGTAGCCGCTCACATAGTGCCAGCAGCAGCCCCAGCAATGCTGGGTCTGTGCTGTCATCAGACTACCCCAGGAGACCACGTGCATGTAGTGCTGGACAGTCCCAACAGGGACCTGTCTCCAGTCAATGAACACCTGCTTCTTATGACAGTACCCAGTCTGGATTGGTACCTGATATGGTCAGTAGCACCCCTGCCAGGCACAGGTACCATGTCCGTGGCCACAGACAGTGATCTGTATGTCCTGGCAGGTACAGTCTGTGGCTGTCCACAAACACCTGTATATGGCAGACATGAGGTGGGACTGTGTGCATTCATACACACATGCAAAGTGATAACACCTAGGGCTACTGCATACACGCGCACACTGCATCAACATTGCCCCATCTTGTACTGCTGTCCCTCACCAACACACACACACAGACATGTCAATTGGTTGTATCAGTGGCAGACTCAGGCATACCAGGTACACACCCTGTGCATATGATGAAACTGTGCCACCTCCTGCAATCTGTAAGATCGTTGCAGGAACAGGTTAACATGGTGCTGATGCACAGGATGACTACATAGATATATTGTAATAGTATGATGTTGACAACAGTACAGTGTAATTATAGCATTGTGGGTATATACCAGCATGCCTGATGCAGTTACAGTATGAATGTCATTGTATTGTTTTGTACACCCATACTAATTACCACAGTGTTCTGTCTGCACATCTTTGCATACTGGTGGTGAGGCTGTGAAGGGATAGCCACCTACATAGGTAGCACAGGGGATACAACAATGTACATATTGACACTCAATGATGGCCATGTCAACTGCGAGTTGCATGCTGTCCACACACAACTCTGCAATGCAGATGTTTCAGGATGTTGATATCTGTGCAGTACTACACAGCAGGTTCAGGCCTCACAAGAGCACACTAGCACTACAAGGTCACACCTCATACCATGCATAATAGCACCAAAACACAGTACTAACTATGACAGGAGGGAGAGTGTCCATAGATGTCAAGGATACTGTGGTGCCAGGACAGGTAGCATGCATCATACTACGTCTGGAACTGCTGAGTGAGGGCTCAGTGTCTGTTATTTGACATGCATATTATTACAGGTATGAGCACTTGGGTATCAGGCCAGTTATTCAACATTACAAAGGTACGTGGTCTATACACTTGTGGGGGTTGCGGCTGGACCCGGCCCGTCTGACCTGAGAATGTCTGGGTACTGGCTTAGCGTGCCTGCATATATGCACTGTTACATACTGGAAGTAGTACACCTTGTTTGTTGTAGCATAGTCTACATACAGGCCTGCTGACTCTAGCTATGTTTGTATGCATGTTTGCCTGTTATGTTCCTGAAACACTGATTCCACCTGCGGTGCAGATATGCAGTGCCTCTGTGGATCCCTAGTGACATCTGTGTTGCTTACTGTACTGATGTCCATGTGTCATTTGACAGAACGTCACTGTCTGTCCTGTTTGCATGTAGCTTGCCTGTAACACATTGCATATGATGTACCTCATATTTGCTCAAGACAGCATTCATATATGCCAGCATTAACAATTCAGGAGCACTACACCCTCACATAGTCACCTTGAGTACCTTGTTCCCCATTGGCCCTATGTGTCGTTACTTAGTATGGGAGTCACAATGCTATGGTAGCATGTGCAAAGGTCACCTGTCGATCTACTCTCAGGTCCAGTTGGTGAATCTGTGAGTCATGTGGCAATGTTACAGTTGCCTCATGTACACAGACAACACTCTCCCCTTCCCATACATGTACAACACATGTGAGAGATGCAACCACATAGCCAAACTGGGGGCTAAACGCTGTTTAGACAGCACTGGCATTCCCTGTCAGGTGGAGTGGGATACTACAGTGAATACAGTACCAGTATCCCATAGACCTGCAACGACCACAATCCAAACACAGACACACACAGGTACATTATTGGGCTCTCAGAATAGCATCCTGCCTGAGCATCTGACACCTACAAAGCAGACACACAAGCAAACATTACACCAGAGCAGAGCACATGCAACACATAGCTCACAAAGCCTGTGTGCCAAACAGTGTCAGGCCATACGGCTAGACAACACACCTGCTACGGTTGTATGAGATACCTCTATTGACACGTACACAGTGGTCCTGCTCCCAGGATGAACAAGGTGACGGTCACACTGAGCTGCCCATCGGGCACTATGATCCACCACATAACACAAGCAAAGCAGTCACTCCAAGGCATGTAGCAGTATGACTCAGTCATTATCTGTGCCAGTGTGTATGACCTCTGACGCACCTCCCTGGACTACATGTTAGGGGACATGGAGGGGTTCTCTGAGGTTGTGGCACAGGCTGGTATGACCCCGGCTTTGGGTAGCATCACACCTTCACCATGAATGCTGCCACAATATGTAGACAGGAACATCGGTTTTTGCACTTAATGTATCTTTCAGTGACATCCAAAGGGGATCCAATGCCTGTCAGTGTGGGATTACATGCTGGACATGACATATTGCTTTGCTTGAGACAGCTTGCACCTGTCACCCATGGGCCGTTGTATATTGGCAGAGGCTACTGCTACAAACATACTGCCTTTGTATGCAAGGCTGACATTACATAGCCACCTACACAGGTAGCACACGGGATGGGACACTAATAGCAATGCTACTCAACAGCAGCAGTGTAAACCTCAAGATGCATGCAGTGGAAACTGTCCTTAACATGGGGTACAGCAATATCCGTGCAGTAACAGACTCCAGGTACAAGGCTCCCAGGTGCACACCATCAGTGCCAGGTCATTCCTGATACCATGCTTGTCATCCCCTACACATGCACCAAAACAGAACAGGGGGGATGTATCCAAAGGCACCTCAGATACACACACACCCAGGTTGGTGGCACTGTACAAAGCATCAGAGCCTCTCCATGTGCAACACACAGTGGGTTAGACTGTCTTCAGGTTCATAGCCTGGCACACACCACACTCCCATACCCAGGAAACCCACTTGGCCTTCCTGACATCACTGGGAATATGATGTTCTCTACACACACACCATTATATAGTTGTACTGCAGCTACCCAAACATACAGTGTGAGCACTATTCTAGCTGCAAGACCCTATCTGAAGGTGTCTTATCATTCATTCCCTGCATTGCTATGGAACAACTTGTTACCACTCCCATAAGTGGTGACAACATGCTGCACCTGTTTATCACCAGCATGTGGACTATATGCTCCAGACCAATCATGTATCCCTCACTGGTGGGATGACACCATCTACAACCCACACTGTATAGTCACATACCACATGCAGCCCCTGCAGAGAACACCCCAGTCATACAGTTGTCTGATGCATATTCCATGTATTCACATGAGGCAGGCTTCAGACATGGGAACTCTTGCAGTTCACAGGTACATATGTGTAGGTGGCACACACATACATCATGTGTGCATTGACATTACTGATATAATGTATGTCGGGTAATATTGGGAACAACACCCCACACACATGGACAAACTGTGTGACAAAATTAAACATGGCATTTGTAGGATACAAACTCCAACCTAACTATGTTAGATCACTTGTGAGAGTCACATTAGCAGAGCATGCTGTTTGCATTACTGGGGGAATTGCTTTCTCCTGCTGTACTTATAAGGTGCTGACATCATCAGTGTTTAGACAGTGGAATATGCAGCATGTGTTGTGTAGCACTAGTTGCCAAAAGGGACATTTCTCATACACATGGTATTGCATACACTACTTCCCCATACACAGTCACACACACACTGGGCACTTGCAGGATTCAACCCCCTACCTAACTATATTATGACACTAGTGAGAGACACATTAGCAGAGCGTGCTATTTGCATTACTGGGGGGATTGCTTTCTCCTGCTGTACTTATAGGGTGCTGACATCATCAGTGTTTAGACAGTGGAATATGCAGCATGTGTTATGTAATACTAGTTGCCAAAAGGGACATTTCTCATACACATGGAATTGCACACACTAGTCCCCCATATACACGCGGCACTTGCAGGATTCAAATCCCTACCTAACTATGTTATGACACTAGTGAGAGACGCATTAGCAGAGCGCGCTATTTGCATTACTGGGGGGGGGATTTCTTTCTCATACTGTACTTATAGGGTGCTGACATCATCAGTGTTTAAAACCAGATAAAAAATAAACTAAGAAACAACTAAAAAATTGACAAACGAGTAGCGAAAGCTGCCCAAGACAGCAAGTTTAATGCAGTAAAGCACTTTTCATTTGCTTATTAAGCAAACTTCATCAGACACACTACATAAGTCAAGAATCATTATATACAGTGACATCACTAATTAGTAAAACAATTAAAGTAATCAGAAACTCACATAATTACATCATTAAATGTAGTCATTAAATACAAAAAGTACAAAAAAAACCTAATTAACTCCAAGGCAACAGCTAATACAAAACCTAAGCTAAAATAACATATTGTGTGTCCCTATAACATTCAAAGTGTGCAGAAACATTACATATAATATATATATATATTTATTTATTTATTTATTAAATGTATGTTATCTACTCAAAAAGATATATCATGTATACATTAAAAATTATGTTAAATTATTTAAGATTATTTAAAAATATTTAAAAATAATTTAAAGATAAAGTTCCTTCAACAATGCGAAAGTGAAAATGTATTAGTGAAAATATATGTGTGTAAGTAAAAAAATATAATAATAATAAAATAATAATCATCAGTGTTTAGACAGTGGAATATGCAGCATGTGTTGTGTAGTACTAGTTGCCAAAAGGGACATTTCTTATACACATGGAATTGTACACACTACTCCCCCATACACACTGGGCACTTGCAGGATTCAAACCCCTACCTAACGATGTTATGACACTACTGAGAAACGCATTAGCAGCGCACACTATTTGCATTACTGGGGGGGAATTGCTTTCTCCTGCTGTACTTATAGGGTGCTGACATCATCAGTGTTTAGACAGTGGAATATGCAGCATGTGTTGTGTAGTACTAGTTGCCAAAAGGGACATTTCTCATACACATGGAATTGCACACACTACTCCCCCAGACACACTCACACTGGGCACTTGCAGGATTCAAACCCTTATCTAACTATGTTATGACACTAGTGAGAGACACATTAGCAGAGCATGCTATTTGCATTACTGGGGGGGGGGATTGCTTTCTCCTGCTGTACTTATAGGGTGCTGACATCATCAATGTTTAGACAGTGGAATATGCAGCATGTTTTGTGCAGTTAAAGTTGCCAAAAGGGACATCTCTCATACACATGGAATTGCACACACTACTCCCCTATACACAGTCACACACACACTGGGCACTTGCAGGATGCAAGCCCCTACCTAACTATGTTACAACACATGCTAGAGACGCAGTAGAGGAGCATGCTATTCACATTACTAGGTATAACTTCTGCTCCTGACATATGTATAGTGTGCTGACATCATTATGGATGAAGAGGTATGTACATCTGTTACTATCCATCAGTAAGGGAGAGAGCATATGTATGCTTTAACTTTGTACAGGCACAGTGGCCTACTGTACTGTGGTGGCAGACTCCAAACACACTGTGGATTGCCTTCTGTATTCCCTAGAGACAACGGTCAGGTATTGCACTCTACGGCCATATGTTTACCTGTCAGATGAACGTATCTGTTGCTCATATACTGTTTGTGGGTCTTTATTGTCATAGCCTTCCCTATCTCTATAAACAACGTGTGTACTGTGGGAGATGTTTGCATATGAGTGGGATCCAGTACTTTACTTATGTCTCTGTTATAACTTCACTGTGTGCACTGGGCAGATGTCTGTATTGTGAGAGGTTCCTGTGTTAACACATAGAAATGCCAGATATGTGTGTGCTACTGCTGAACTGTGGCATGGCCTAAGTGTGTGAGCATGCCCAGTTCACAGTTTCTATGGCTTCTTGACTGCCACATCTCATTTATCTAAGTGTGCGAGCATGCCCAGTGTGACCTTTCCTTATGTTTGGATCTGTGGACCACCACATTTCTGTTTGTGCGTGGACGCCATCTATATATCACAGGTACAGTTGAGTGTTGGACATCAGGTTGTGTTCTTACTGCCCGACTGCTGTGTGTCTGAACCTAACAGGCATTATGCTGTGCCTGCAGGGTCACCATGGGATAGTTTGCATACAGTTGTCATCACCCTTTCCTACTGACCAAACAGTTGTATTGTTGTCTAGTGTACTGGTGCAAAACTTTCACTGTGGTGGACAGTATAATCGGTTTCAGTCCTATCACTGCTTGTAATGTTTGTAGTGAGCACACCAGACTGGTTGAGGGCCAGTTGTGCAGATATGACCATGTTGCAATTTGTTCAGATATGGACAGCTTAGTACATGATTGTCCAACATTGTTAATGTATTCCACAACTTGTGTGGACAGTGACAAACAATGGCAATGTGCCCTAGTCCATTTGTAATGCTAGTCAGAGAGTGTTTGTCCTTCAACACACATTTACTGGTGTTTGCCATGACATATGTCACGGTTAGTGTGCTGTGCCTCTGTCTACCCATGACATACATGTGATATCCAGGGTACACCTGCCATCTCCCATCCAGTCATCATGATTCCTCTGGATGACAGTCACTGAGGGACTCCCTGGATATCCTGTACTGGGAGTTTAGTCATGAGTGGAGTGAGCTTCTGGGTTGTGGACCAATCAGTACAGCATGTCCTGTTTATGTCTGTGCTGGGGTTCAGGCCTGTCAGCTGTATAGGTCACCAGCATTCAGTGTTTACATGGTGCCAAATGTCCATTGATACCAGGTTGGTCATGGCTCTAAACATCAGGCAAAGTTCACCTGCAGCCAGGCAGTATGGCACTGTGTGGAGATGCAGTTACTTTACTCAGGCGACACATGGCATCTGTTACAGCTCTGCGATCCTCCTGGTGGGGTATTTGTGTGGTCATTCCAGTTGCTACAGGTGTCTGCTACGGTACATCCCTGAAGGGCTATTGTTCACAATTGTGAGGCTGCTGATGGATGACTGGAGAGGCACATTGACCTACCCTAACCAAGCTGTTCTTACCTTCATGATTAGGTGGGTATATGGTATGTTTCTGTAACCACTACAGACACATGGTTGTCACATGCAGGATATGTATCACCTTGTGTTCCCAGGTCTCTTATCGCTCCTGATGTACTTACTGGGTTAACACCTATGTGGTAATTTATGGCCATGTACTGTGTTTCCACAGGGGTTGACTATACCCTATTCTGAATTTAGCTTGTTGACATGGCTGTGGCACCACTTGTGTGTTTCTATGTGTGCCTTTTGTAGGTTGCTTGTGTCAGCTGGAGGGTCCGATATGGTGGCCAGTTTGTCGTCCTCTGCAAATCTGTTCAGATAGAGTCTTTCCATGTTGGCCTGTACCTATGTGACATATATGGCATACAAGAGGGTTCCCAGGACCATGCCTTGTGGGATGCCAGTTGTACCTGGTTTGCAGTCTGCCATGGCTACAGCATGTCTGCCAGGTCAGTTCTGTTCTTGAGCTGGTTTGCAACCCTTCTACTTGCATAGGGGTTTATAGTTAGGCTGGTGAGCTTATCTGTACTGCCAACTAGGGTATTGTATGGAAGGGTTTAGCAAGGTCCAGTTAGGCTGTGTGATCGACATTCCTCACATCACTGGGCTTGGTGCATGTTTCACGAGTCAGACATGTGTACGGGTCAGGATCTGCCCTATGACAACCACACTGGGTAGGGTCCAATGTCTGTAGGTACCCAATCTCGTTATTCATGGGATCCATGATCATCCTCTACATTACTTTGCCAACCTAGATATTCGTGGTTGTGGGGTGATAGTTTTCAGTATCCATTCAGGCAACCCCCTTTGTGGTGTGTGACCACTGTTGCTGCACACCGCTCTTTGGGTACTGTGGTAGGACTGATAGTGCACAGTAATGATATTTGCTGTTCCATTCTTCTTACAGTACTTGTTGGACACAACCCAGGACACCATCTGGTACCATTGATGCTGTGTGCTGTGCTTTGTGGATGCTGGCTGTTACCTCAGCATCTGCAATGTTGGGAGGCCAGCACTCTCCTGGGATAGATATTTGGCAGTTAGGTGCTGGTGGGGAGTTTGCAAAGAATCTGTTAGGTAGGATGTTGGCAATGTGTGTGGGTTTGGTGTATTGTTTGTGATATTAGAGTGCTGAAGAGCATATCTGTGGATTACCACCATGGTTCCTACCATCAGGTAGGACAGCTGTGTAATAATCCTTTGTGTCCTGCACAATTTGTATCATCATAGGTTCATAGGTTCATACTAGGCTATCTGCCCTGGCCTTGTTTGAACACGGACAAACTGTGTGTGGATCTCAACACCCCTTGCAATGTGCATATCATGCCCATGTAGGGTTTACTTTCCTAGATGTGACACAGGTATGGCCCCCAGTGTACACCTGCTATCTCCCATGCACTTCAACGGATTTCTCTTGTTGAGTTTGTGTGTGGAGCTCAGCCTATCATGGACTGGGATTCTGTTCCAGAGTGTCCTGAGCCTCTGGGTTATGTATCTATCCCTCCAGCACATCCTATTAATCTATGTGTAGAGGTTCAGATATCTTACTGTGGTGTGTCTGCTGGATTTGGGGTTTCTGCAGTGGAGCATGTCCATTCATTCTGGATTGGCCATGGCCTTGTACATCAGGCATACATCACCTCTGACTGTGCAGTATGCTTCTGGCATGGGCTGTGGTTTCTTCAGCCAGGCTGCAGATGTCCAATGTTTGGACCCTTTATCCTGTTGGTGGGGTACATTTGGGGTCTTTCTGACTGCTGCATGTGTAAGGTAAGATACATGCAGACTGGGGCATAGTTGTCACGTATGGGCCTGATAAGAGAAGGGTATGGGGGCACAATGACCTCTGTAGCTCTACATGTGCATCCTTTCATATTAAGGTTGGCAATATAGCAGGTCTTCCTGGCCACCTTGGCAATGTGTGTGTCACAAGACAGGTTACCATCCACTTGTGTCCCTAGGTCCATGACTACTTCTTCCATACATAATGGATTGCCACCTATGTCATACTTTGTGTGTGCCTTGTTTGGTATTTGTTGGGACATTCATACTCTGACGTGTCTTCAGGAAGGCCGGCTGGGGTACCTGGGTTTGTGTGTGGGGTCTGTAGCAGGCTTCACACAGGTACACAGTTTGAGACAGTGTTACTCGCCCGTGGATAGTCCATGCTGCTTCTTGCTGTGGTATCAAACTGGGGGTGTGGTTATTCTTGATAATTACTGGTAGCCACACTCCTATTGTCATGTGTTCCATGTTTTGGTACTGTAGAGCATGGTATGAGGCATAACCTGGTAGTATTAGGGTGCTCTTCTGGGCCTTGCCCAGGTTTCTGATATAGAACACGTATTACCATTCTCCATGCTGTGGTGGGTTTGGTCGGCATGCACCTTGCAGGTTAGACTTCTGGCATTGGGTAGCATTACGTCCAGGTTATTATTCCTTGTGCTACCTATGTTGGTGGGTTTGTGTTTCCAGACTTACCTGTTCCAGACACAGTGGGGGTGACAGCAGCCTTTGCCAGTATCTACACAGCCAGGTGTGCTGGGTGTGTGCCATCCCTACCAGGTGGGGCATCATGTCTTGCTCGGCATGTCAGCCCAGGCTGTCAGCCATGTGTTCCCTTTTGCTAACAGCAGTACCTCCGCCAATTATTGTACTTGATCTTGTTGTCTTCATAGTGTGGCATCATACTTGGTGACGGTGAGATGTTAGGTTGGGTCTTCATGTTTGCATATACTAGATGGTGTTACATTGCTTAACACATGGCAATCATGCCTCAGGTGGTGCTGCAGGGCTGCCTCTGTCGGATGCACATACTACACTCCCTGTACATGTTTGAGAGCAGGTTATGTCATTTTAGGCATCCCTGTTAATATATGAGTGAGTCAGAGAGGGGTATCATTCCCATTGTTCCTACTGAGCCAGTGTATGTGCTATGCGTTGCCTCTTTGCCAAGGCCAGGGCATACTGGGCACACCTCCTTCTGCCTACTGGGGCAGGCTCAGGTTGTTCCTCCTCTGAGTCACGCTCTGCCTGTGATGGCCTTGGCAATGGTGGGGGGCCTTATGCTGGTCCTGCTGCAGCTGTTTTCGCAGGATCATATTATGTAGCATAGCACATACCATGACAATTTGGGTACATGTAGTTGGTGAGTACTGCAAGGCTCCACCAGATGTGTCCAGACACCGGAACCGTGACTTGAGCAGCCCAAACACATGCTCTATTACATTACGTGTTTGTGCGTGTGCCTCATTATGGCATTCCTGTACAGGTGTGTGTGCGTTTCTGATGGGTGTCATCAGCCACGGCTCCAGTGCATAACCTGCATCCCCCACTAGGTGTCCATGTGGGATGTCCCCATTGGCAAATGTCTGGTACAGCTGCGTCAAATGCCAGATATGGGCAGCCAGCACACACATTCATTATTATGCCCTGGGCATCACACATGACCTGGCAGTTGATGGAGGGGAAGCCCTTACGGTTAATGTAGACCCTACCCCGCTCACCGGCTGGTGCTTTGATGCATATGTGCGTGCAGTCTATTGCACCCACTACCTCAGGGTATTCCGCTATTTGCTGGAAGAGAAGCATATTGCTGGCCAATACCTCACGGGCATTGGGGAAATATACATGCTCACCGACATGTGCTGACATCGCATCCAGGAACTGGTGCAGTACCCTGGAGGCTGATGCCTGTGATATCCCCATCATATCACCAGTTGGTCTCTGGAAGGTACCTGTTGCTAGTATTCTTAGGCCAACACATACCTTGGTTTCCACTAGGATGGGTTCCCCTCTGTTGGTTCTGTGTGTGAGGCGTGGCCTGCACAGCTCGACAATTTGCTGCAGGAGGTCTCTGTCCACTCTATAGTGCTCCACTATCTCCAGCTCATGTAGCCCCTGATAGGTGACCCTGGGCCTGTACACTCTTCTCCGTCTCCTCACTGTGGGTTGTCTGGCAGCATTTCCATTGTCACCACCCTCAGCAAGTCTCCTATGTCTCCTTATGACAGCTACGGCAGCCCCTAGCATGTTTGGTCTGAGTACAGCTTTTTCAGTTTTCACTTCTACTAGCTTACTCCTGTCTTGCAGTATCTCTTGAGAGAAACATACTGCAATGCTGTTTGCAGTGTTTTCAGTGCTGGGCTGGGCTTGTATTCTGCCTGTGTAATTGCCTGCTTCTAATCGTTTTCACCTGCTACCTCTACAGGTATTCCCTGCTAGTTTCCTACTATTTCTCCTGCTTCCTTTTCCTCTCTGTTTCCTCAGGGGGGAGCAGCGCACATACCAGCGAAAACACACTCACAGTGCCTACCACACGTGCACACATGCTTACACGGACAAGAATCTGCTTATTCGGGTTAAAACGCACGCACACCAGCGCAAACAGGTTTACAGATCTTTAAACAGGCTCCTACATGCTTACTCTGCCTTACACGTGCGCACTCTGTATTAGTCGCGCCTCCCAGCGTGCACATGCACACATGCACGTACAGCAAGAAACTTTGATGTTGTGTACACCTTCCATTTCTTGACTTTCCCATGCTTATCTGTTGACACTCCTCTTTTTCTGCTGTGTGATTGCTATGCTTCACATACAAAAACAATACACAGCGACCACACTCCTCAAACCAGGAAAACTCAAAACCAAGAAAAACCAGGATAGGAGACACCAAAAAAAGCTTAAATAAAGCGTTATTCCTTTTCTTACAGTTGATAAAACCACACACCACGAACAGTTATGGTTTTTCTTGGTTTTGAGTTTCTATGTTTCACATACCACTTTGCTCCAATGAGCTTGCTTTCTTCCTGACATTCCCCCCTGTGATGTCACCTATCTCCTACTCTGTTACTCCCCCTTATCTAACTCTTACACTACACGGACTGTGCTCATTTGCTATGTGACAGTGTGATTCACTATCCTACCATTCATTTACATAGGATTGCCTACTAATGCTTAGTTACATGTATTACACTCAGCTTCCCCCCTTAGCAACCACTAGACGGTGGCCATATTGTTTTTGGTCTGCTAGTCCCTGCATTGCAAATCCATGCATTACATTCTAACCTTCATTTTTCAGTTTTATATAGCACAGCCCATTTGCGTGGGGCTGCGCTGCATTTAAACATCGCCGATCTCCGAAAAAAAAAAAATCTTTTTTTGCATGTTTGCATCAGTTTACCATGCCAATGGTCACATATTTGGCCACTGGCATGCTGTCTGTAACATTTGCACACTTTATTTGGAGCTGTCATGGCTCCGTTGTGTTATTTGCAGTAACATACTCAGTTGTCAACTGAGTACATTTCTGCAACTAACACGACTCTTACACGAGCTGGTTTCAGCTTCGTGGATCGCTAATCTACCTCATTTGCATGCCTTTCGGCTGCAAGTGCGGTGATTAGCATATCCACACCCTGCCCGTGTAAGAGTCATTTTAGCTTTCTCTTACACGGAATTTCGGGCTGTTCCTGGATCGCGATGGCTGCATGGAGTCTTACACGGCTCTTAGACTCCGTGCAAGCCATCATGAATCCTGCCCAAAGTCTACACAGTTTCATTACAGTTTGTTGGATCACTCAGTTTTGTTGGTTTGCTACATTAGCATAATTTTCAGCTACTTATACTGAAATTTGCATGCCACAAAAGTTTCTGGATTTGCAGTGCGCATGAAGGCCTACCATCACACAGTTATTACTGAATGAAAAACTTGACACACCTGTGTACGCATGGGAATACACACATGGTAAAAATTACTATGTAAACTTTACTGAATTCTCCCCACATTCTATCTATCTATATCTGCACACACACACACACACACACACACACACACACACACACACACACACACACACACACACACACACACACATATATATATATATATATATATATATATATATATATATATATATATATATATATATATGTATATATAAAGACTGTGGCTAATAAAGGTGCTGTATCAGTCCACCAGTCCTATTAACAAACAAATAAACATAAACAAACAGACCATTAATAAAGTAAATATGTCATGTATCATGGTAAATAGGCTTTGGGCTGGACCAATGACTGTAAAAGTATGTTCACCGAATGGTAAGTAAGCAGATGACTAACTGTACTTATTGCACCCGGTGTTAATATACAGGGTGGTGTGCAACTGGAGATTTGCATCCTTTAAAATACTTTATTGATAAGAGCACTACAGTTTGTGTGAAGTGCTCATAAATGAATGCATGTTTTAGGGTGTTGTTTACCATGCTTCGGGTGGTCATTCATGGTTGTTGATGTTCTGTCTCTACTTCTAGGCAGGTATTCATCCTGGTGAATTAATCTATAAAATATATAACAACCATCCATGTTTGAACTTGCCAGGCTACAGCAGCTTGGGTATGTCTGTAGGTCGGTGATCTATTTTAATGGCATTGATTTCATGCTTGTGTTTAGTGACATAATATGTAGCAACCATGAAATTTAATGGGTGCACAGGCCTTATTTTAGTAGTGCAATACACAAGAAAAAGTTTTAATTTTGGTCGTGTGTGTCCCATGCCAAATGCAACCAGATAGCTGCACATGTCTTGTGGCAGGGTGAGTGCACTTGGTGGATCTAATAAATAAATGAACAACTTATGCTAAATGATGTCCAAAATGCCTTTTTATGGTGTAATGTACCTATCTAGAAGGTCAGCGTCTTAACTGGCTGCAGAGTTTAGAAGCTGCTTGCTGGTTTGAATGCCAGTGATCTGGCTGGATCAGCCATACCTCATTATAAGCTGATTTTTTTTTTTGTTTTTGGTCCTAGATAGTGTCAACCACTAATATCTGCCATGAACACCTATTAGGCTACTCACTCTCTTATCTCTTCAACAATTATGGAAGTACAGGGGATACAGTGAAAGCTTGCTGTTGATACAGGTGGGTCTTCATTTTCCAGGGAGACAAAACCTTAATGGCCTCTCTCATGATGAAATCAGCACTTCCCTTTGAGAAGCAATACTTTTAAGGGAGGAGAATATTGAATTAATGTATCATCTTTAATTGATTGGAGTGAGCATGACATCACATGCATCACTTCCCGTGATTCTGACTTGCTCATGCCCTCCTCAGTAACAGTGAATAATAGCCTGTCTGCAGCCAGGGAAATATGCCTAGTAATGCAGTAAACCAAAGCTTTCAAAGCTGTATGTATGCAGGACTGGCCTTATACATAGGCAAACTGTCAACCAACTAAGGTGCCCTGTTTGAAAAGGCTGGATGGGAGCCCTTTTTAATTAATTTTTTGCCCTGCTTCAGCAAGATGCCCCAGCCAGAATGACTGGCATCCCAGAGATCAGTGCTTCCCTTGATTTGACCATTCAGATCAAGTTAAGCAATGCCACATTAGGCTTGGGTGTTGCAAGGTTGCTGAGAAGAGACCTCATAATGTTCAAATTAGTCTGTGCAAAGTGGTGGCACTCTCAATATTGAGTGTCTATATTGACGTGATTTTTTTTTTTTTTTTTTTTAATAAAACTCAAAACACTAATGCCTGGCTTTACTAGTTAGCTGTTCAGCCTGGGGGTGGTGGTAGCTATGGACATTTAAGAGGAATGGTGCAAAACAGAAAGCAGTGAGGTAAGAATTATTATTACTTCCCCATAATGCTGGCAGTGATCAACCAACTACTTTTTGCAATATTTTTAGGGATTTGTGTGATGTCAGTAGTGATCAACTAGATATTTTTGGATTATTTATACTGATTTGTGTGGAGTAGCCTGGAATACTTTGGACAAGTTATGGTGATGCTTATTAAGTGGCCTCAGACCTCATGGTGATAACTGCTGGTTGGCGTTAGGCATATTTATTTACTTATTGTTTATTTATTTATTTATTTTACATTTGTTGACTGGGAAAGTCCGACTGGACACATGTCCGTTTACAGCGGAGGCCCAAGGAGAAAAGTTCCATTTTACTTACAATGCAGTAACGTACAAACAATATAGTAGTATACAAAGCAAATATAGAAGGATTAATAAGAATCTGGAGTACTATGGGATTATACTTCCTAGGACATTTCCACATAGTAGATTAGTATTAACTATGGATCCATTTCTTAGAAATTCAGTAACTTTATAAAGCTGTAATGCTTTCAAAAGGTAGCATTAAAAATTAGAAATTGATGAGAAGAGTAGTTTTTAGTATAGCCATTTGTTAGAAAGATGGTTTATGAGGAGTTTTTTAAACAGAGTAGTGGAGGTATTGGATGTGAGGGGGACTGGTAGTGAGCTCCAGAGTTTGGAGATGCAGTAGCTCTAGAGAGATTTCCCTGATTTAAATGTCCATGTTTTTGGCTGACAAGTTATTTGGGGAGAAAAGGTGGTGAAATGCACCTAATTAATAATGGCAATAATTACAGTTATAGTTTTTTTTTGCTTCAGAAAATGCATACTATTTCAAATACTTTATCTCATCAACTCCTAATGTTAATAGTTCTAATATGTTAACATGTGATTCTGGAGGTAAGAAATTAAGAGCTAAGAGGTTGGGGTTGCTATTTCACATTCTCTTATTCTGTCAAATCCTTGTTTTAATGGTACTAATATTTTAAAATGTTTCTTTGACTATTTTACTTTATTTATTTATTTATTTATTTATTGGATGTTTCCCTGATTCTGGAAGTAAGACATTGCGTTTTATAGGGCTGGGTTGTTATTTCACTTTCTCTTTTTCTGTCAGTTCCTCATATTAATAGTACTAGTATTTTAAAAATGTTTCCCTGTTTTTTTTTTTGGATTTGTCACTGATTCTAGAGGTAAGTAGTTGAGATCCCAGTTTACTGGAGCTGCTCAGAGTTTGGCAACTTTAGCCAGAGATCTTGAGTACATCTGAACAGAAATTTAAGGCATCCACTGATTTGAGCTGAAAACTAAGTATATTTTATGCCTGCATTGCACTATGTAAACTGTATTAACCTAACCTCTGCTTCATTTCTGCTGTTTTTTGCTATCGTGACTGTTATTCTTCACTTTGAATTTTGTAATTCCCCTGCCTTATATAACATAGGCTAAACTCAGGCTTGCTGAATCTAGACTGTTTTGTATCAGTTGAGCACTAAAACCAACTGTCTTAAATTAAGAAGGCCCTCCTGCACCCTTGTGGCAGAAGCCTGTAGCTTAGTACCCATCTAAGTTGGGGACCGCTGGAAAAAGGCTCACCATCCCCACAAGAGGAGAAAACATACTTGATCTCATCATCACGAACATGGGAGCACAATGTTCAACACCGGAAGTATACCCCTCACTGGTGAGATCAGATCACAAACTAATCTCGCTGGAGGTCCTCATCCCACCCCCACCTGAAATAAAAAAGACCACAGTAAAGAACTTCTCGAAAGCCGACTTCACACTTCTAAAGACTAGTGTGGTCTCCTTTAAAGCCCCCGAGCCGGCGGAAAAAAGTACTCAAGCCGCTGAATCACTTACAAATGCCTTCTACCAGCACCTGCAGGACTGCATGGATAAGGCAATCCCAAGCAAAACAAAGACTCTTTGTACCAAAGGCAAGCGTCCAGTCTGGTGGACCCCAGCCATAAACAAACTCTACAACAAAAGGAGGAAGCTACTACAAGATAGAGCAAAATCCTTAAAAGGTAAGACACCCTTGATCACTATAAGTAAAAAAACTAAGAGCTCTCATAAAATCATCCAAAGCAAATTTTGAGAGAAAAATAGCTAAAGACTCAAAAGACAATCATAAGGCCTTCTTTAGCTATGTTAGAAACCTGGGAGGAAACTCCCAGATATGCTCAGAACTAGTTCAAAATGATGTGAAGATTACTGATCCTACAGACATTGCCAACATACTGGCTGACAGGTTCAGTGCAAACTTCTCCCCTCCCCCAAAAGGAGAGATATCTATACCAAGCGATTGCAGCCCCCAAACATCTCCAACGCCCAAGTGAGAACTGCTCTCTCCAAAGCAAAAACACAGCATCCATGGGACCTGATGGTGTCCCCGGCTGTGTGCTCCACGAACTCAACGAGGAATTAAACCCACAGCTAGGACAGCTGTTTAATCATAGTCTTACCTCTGGATACGCACCCAGGAGTGGCGACTGCAACTGTGGTCCCACTTCACAAAGGCGGTGCCTCCACCGACCCTGGAAATTACCGCCCATTAGCTTGACAAGTCTTATCTGCAAAGCCATGGAGAGGATCATAATGGACCTCATAAATAAAGACATAGGGAATTTGCAGACTTTGGATCCATCCCAGTTTGGCTTTGTCAAAGGCAGATCATGCCTTCTAAACTTGGTTGACTTTTGAAACAGTCACCAAAGCCATTGATGAGGGAAAGGCAGTCCATACAGCCTACCTCGATCTGGCGAAGGCCTTCGATACAATACCCCACTCGGGTATCATTGAAAAAGTCATCAGCTTAAATGTTAACCCATACATCACAAGATGGGTTGCAAACTGGCTGAGTGACAGAACCCACAGGGTCAGAGTTGCTGGCGCCATGTCAGACTCAAAGCCTGTCACAAGTGGTGTACCACAGGGCTCAGTCCTGGGCCCACTCTTGTTTGGCATCTACTTTTCCAGTACAAGCAAACACAGGAGGGTTATGGCTGACAAAGTTTGCAGATGACTGCAAACTGGGCCATAGTAGAAAACACATCTGACACAGATATCCTTCAGAAGGGTCTCACAGAAACAGATAACTGGTGCCAGAGCCATGGCCTAAAGTTAAATGCCAAAAATGCATAGTCATACCCTTCGGGAAAAACAAGGTTACCCCTAGCTACCAAATAGGTGGCAATCCACTGAGCACAGAAGAAGTTATCAGGGACCTGGGGACCCAGGTTGATAGTAGTCTGTCATTCGACACCCATGTAGCTAAAGTAGTTAGGAAGACCTTCTACATTGCCCACCTTATCATGAAGGGATTCTCATCTAGATCAAGGGAGGTCATAGTCTCCCTATACTCATCACTCATCAGACCAATGATTGAGTACAATGCCCCATTCGGAATGTATCTGACCCGACACTTGCAGCAGCTGGAGAGGCCACAAAAGTTCCTCACCAAAAGGATAAAGGGTCTCAAACATCTGTCCTATGCTGCCCGACTGAAAGAACTCCAGCTCTATTCAGTCGCTTACCGCTTGCTCAGAGGTGACCTTTGCCTAACATACAAGGCCATATCAAACCCAGATTTGATGAATATGCTTCACCTCAAAAAATCTAGATCCGTCAGAGCCACAAGGGCGGGAGACTTAAACCTTTACACGGCTATTAATAGGACGTGCTGGAGGGATAGATTCATCACCCAAAGACTCCCTATGCTGTGGAATAAAATCCCGGTATATGTGAGGCAGAGCACCTCGCTGGCCTTGTTCAAGAGAAATCTTGACCAATGGATGGGAGATCGCAGATATACCCCAGGGATTACCTCAGTGTCACTGCTCGACAGAGGCACAGCAAAATAATGGGTATAGTTCCCCATACTAAAGGGGTGGCGTAAGCCACAAAACTATGGGCTAGGCTTGTAAATGCCCTCGGGCAGATAGCCTAGTATGAACCTATGAACCTATGAACCTATTAGTTTGTGTTAACTTCACCTGTATTTAAGCCTTTCATTTGCTGATAGCTGTGCACTGCTCAACAGGATTTAGTGCTGTGGTGTATAGATGCAAAGGCCTAGAAAGACAATTTTCCCAAGATATCTGCTAGTGAGTCATCCCAAACTAAATAAAAAAGGAAGCAAGTACCTAAAATAAAAGTCCGAAGCCGAAAAGTACAGCACATGGAAGACCACCACAGCAGCTCTGAAATATCCACTTTATTAAGGTCACAGAAGGTAAAAGCATGCCCAAAACCAAGATAAAAGCATAAATGCCAACCCAGTATTTTGCATTTTTGTCAAGTAGACTTCATCAGATGCAGAATACATGTGAAAACCATTCAAGAATTATATACCTCTTGTTAATACAATACAACCATTAAGGAAAAATAATCAATTAAACTTCCATTTAAAAGGATATTGTACACTGTTACATGAGCATTAGAAATACTAAAACATTAAAAAGTGCATGTTAAAACAAGATATATATAGGTTCAACAATCCCCAAGAATTATAACATAAAATAATAAATACATTATTTAAAATTTTTAATATCTTTCCTACTTGAATTTAAAATTGAAGTAATAGCACTATCTAGTGGCACAACGAGATAGTAAAAATCACACACATTTCCCCAATTCTTACAGTCTTGCAGCTCTCAACTTCAAAACTGGGGCCAGGGAAATTATGTCATTAAGACCAGGGGACTTATTGGCTTCCAGCAAAATCTGCCAATGCACCTCTCTATATTCTATTCTGGTCTCCCAAGGACTACCCCAAGTCCGTAGCTATTTCCTCTAAAATGAAGAAATAGATCTTAGCGTCAACACAAGTAAGAGTATGTTTATACAATACGTTCCCCATATTTTTGGTGCGCATGTCATAGGTATGTTTATAGATTCTTTTCTTTAACATTTTCTCAGTTTTGCCCACATAAAATGCTGTATATATATTAAACCACTGGAATCACATGTACTGCGGACACTGCTTGTTAAGTAGATATCCATTGCTTCCAGTGCTATATTATCTTTATTGCTAATAAACCTACATTGTGAGCATGAACCGCACTTAAACGTACCAACCCTTCTCAAGTTAACATTTTTTTGTTTAAATTGCTGCAGCTGGTCTTTTACATTTGGACCCCGGCTATAGATAATCTTAAGGGGAGTGTCAAAAATACCCCCTAAATTAGACAGATTTGCAAATCTCTGCCATTCTCTATTCATAATATTTCTGATAACCCTTGAGTATCCATAAAATTCTGTTATAAAACCTCTTTTGTACCCTGGATCCTTATTTGTTTCAATTCAAAAGGTGCAAGGAAGAGCTCTGGATGCAAGATAAAGTTAACCTTTTATTAAAATAAATGCTACAGCTTGTCACATGTTTTCGTCTCCAAACAGACTTCATCAGAAATACAAAACACATTTCCTCAACTGTCTTAAATTATCCAATTAATTAAAAACCCACCAATCAAGTTCTATGCTTCATAAATATTAATACATGACATGAACATATAAAATGTCACCATAATTACTTATAAATAGTGAATTACATATAATACTTAAATGCCCATGATTAATATTGCTCATAACAATATAAATATATTTAAAAATTGTATAAAAAACTTATATAAAAATATAATATATAAAATAAACCATCTAAACCTAAATATCACATAGCTTCTATATGTGTTTATCTAAAAGCAATAGCACCATCTACTGGTCAATGTAAATACCAAAAACCACACAGCAACACTACAAGTTATATTAAACTAGTGTAATACCATTACAGCTTTGCTGCTCTAAGTTTTAATAAGTGCACTATAGATAAATGCTCATTCAAGCCAGGATATCTACTAGCATCTAAGATAACCTGCCAAAACAATTCACGGTATTCAAGGTGGGGTTTCCCAAGCCCACCCCCCCCCAATACCCATAGGGATACTCTCAAGAAAAAAAATTAAACTTAGCTTGACAACATGTGATAGTGTGTTTAAAAAGCGCATGTTTCACATTTCTTGTCCTTATTTCATACATATGCTCATATATGTGCCTCTTTAACCTTCGCTCCATTTTCCCAATATGGAATGAACCACATTGGTTACATTCTGCAAGGTATACCACCCTTTCACTATTACAATTGTAATGTTCACTTGCCACCAACTTCTTACCCCTACTAGCTAAGTTAATACTATCTTTGTTAAAAATAAATTCACATTGTTGACAACTTCCACACTTAAATGTACCTTTTTGCTTTCTACTAGAACATCCCCTCTCACCCGTATGGGACTCTAGAAGGTTTTTAAGATTTCTACCCTTTTTATATATGAATTTTAAAGGTCCTGTCTTTAAAAAAGGGAGCTCTGTAAATTCCAGAAATCTTTCCCATTCCACTTTCAAAATATTATTCAGGCCAGTTTTATCAATATTAAGGTCAGTAATAAATGCTCTAGTCATATCCACGTTATTCACCACATTACTATTTTCGACTGTCTGTACTTTACAATTTCTCCTAAAATGGGACAAAATTTTCCTTCCCTGAAAGCCAGGACTTCAGCTTTAATATGTTCATAGGTTCATATGTTCATACTAGGCTATCTGCCCTAGGGCATTTGAATCAATTCTCTTGGATAACCCCTCTCCTGAAAGGACAATTGGAGAAATTCACATTCATCATCAAAATCTGAGTCCTGTGAGGTCATTCTACTTACTAGTATGAATTGTCCTTTCACTACACATTTTTATTGAAAGAACTGGTGTGCATTGAGTCCTGTGAGGTCATTCTACTTACTAGTATGAATTGTCCTTTAACTATACTCTTTTATTGAAAGAACGAGTATGCACTGAGTCCTGTGAAGTCATTCTACTTACTAGTATGAATTCACTAAACTCTTTTATTGAAAGAACGGATGTGCACTGAAGCCTGTGAAGTCATTCTACTTACTAGTATGAATTATCCTTTCACTAAACTCTTTTATTGAAAGAACGGGTGTGCACTGAGTCCTTTGAGGTCATTCTACTTACTAGTATGAATTGTCCTTTCACTACACTCTTTTATTGACAGAACGGGTGTACACTGAGTCCTGTGAGGTCATTCTACTTACTAGTATGAATTGTCCTTTTACTAAACTCTTTTATTGAAAGAATGAGTGTGCACTGAGTCCTGTGAGGTCATTCTACTTACTAGTATGAATTGTCCTTTCACTAAACTCTTTTATTGACAGAACAGGTGTGCACTGAGGCCTGTGAAGTCATTCTACTTACTAGTATGAATTGTCCTTTCACTAAACTCTTTTATTGAAAGAACGGGTGTGCACTGAGTCCTGTGAGGTCATTCTACTTACTAGTATGAATTGTCCTATCACTACACTCTTTTATTGAACGGGTGTACACTGAGTCCTGTGAGGTCATTCTACTTACTAGTATGAATTGTCCTTTTACTATAGTCTTTTATTGAAAGAACGGGTGTGCACTGAGTCCTGTGAGGTCATTCTACTTACTAGTATGAATTGTCCTTTTACTACACTCTTTTATTGAAAGAACGGGTGTGCACTGAGTCCTGTGAGGTCATTCTACTTACTAGTATGAATTGTCCTTTTACTAAACTCTTTCATTGAAAGAACGGGTGTGCACTGAGTCCTGTGAGGTCATTCTACTTACTAGTATGAATTGTCCTTTTACTAAACTCTTTTATTGAAAGAATGGGTGTGCACTGTGTTCTGTCAAGTCATTCTACTTACTAGTATGAATTGTCCTTTCACTACACTCTTTTATTGAAAGAACGGTGCACTGAGTACTGTGAAGTCATTCTATTTACTAGTATGAATTGTCCTTTTACTACACTCTTTTATTGAACGGGTGTACACTGAGTCCTGTGAGGTCATTCTACTTACTAGTATGAATTGTCCTTTTACTAAACTCTTTTATTGAACGGGTGTGCACTGAGTCCTTTGAGGTCATTCTACTTACTAGTGTGAATTGTCCTTTCACTACACTCTTTTATTGAAAGAATGGGTGTGCACTGAGGCCTGTGAAGTCATTCTACTTACTAGTATGAATTGTCCTTTTACTACACTCTTTTATTGAACGGGTGTACACTGAGTCCTGTGAGGTCATTCTACTTACTAGTATGAATTGTCCTTTCACTAAACTCTTTTATTGACAGAACAGGTGTGCACTGAGGCCTGTGAAGTCATTCTACTTACTAGTATGAATTGTCCTTTCACTAAACTTTTTTATTGAAAGAACGGGTGTGCACTGAGTCCTGTGAGGTCATTCTACTTACTAGTATGAATTGTCCTATCACTACACTCTTTTATTGAACGGGTGTACACTGAGTCCTGTGAGGTCATTCTACTTACTAGTATGAATTGTCCTTTTACTATAGTCTTTTATTGAAAGAACGGGTGTGCACTGAGTCCTGTGAGGTCATTCTACTTACTAGTATGAATTGTCCTTTTACTACACTCTTTTATTGAAAGAACGGGTGTGCACTGAGTCCTGTGAGGTCATTCTACTTACTAGTATGAATTGTCCTTTTACTAAACTCTTTCATTGAAAGAACGGGTGTGCACTGAGTCCTGTGAGGTCATTCTACTTACTAGTATGAATTGTCCTTTTACTAAACTCTTTTATTGAAAGAATGGGTGTGCACTGTGTTCTGTCAAGTCATTCTACTTACTAGTATGAATTGTCCTTTCACTACACTCTTTTATTGAAAGAACGGGTGTGCACTGAGTACTGTGAAGTCATTCTATTTACTAGTATGAATTGTCCTTTTACTACACTCTTTTATTGAACGGGTGTACACTGAGTCCTGTGAGGTCATTCTACTTACTAGTATGAATTGTCCTTTTACTAAACTCTTTTATTGAACGGGTGTGCACTGAGTCCTTTGAGGTCATTCTACTTACTAGTGTGAATTGTCCTTTCACTACACTCTTTTATTGAAAGAATGGGTGTGCACTGAGGCCTGTGAAGTCATTCTACTTACTAGTATGAATTGTCCTTTTACTACACTCTTTTATTGAACGGGTGTACACTGAGTCCTGTGAGGTCATTCTACTTACTAGTATGAATTGTCCTTTCACTAAACTCTTTTATTGAAAGAACGGGTGTACACTGAGTCCTGTGAGGTCATTCTACTTACTAGTATGAATTGTCTTTTAACTACACTCTTTTATTGAAAGGACGGGTGTGCACTGAGTCCTGTGAAGTCATTCTACTTACTAGTATGAATTGTCCTTTCACTAAACTCTTTTATTGAAAGAACGGGTGTGCACTGAGTCCTGTGAAGTCATTCTACTTACTAGTATGAATTGTCCTTTCACTAAACTCTTTTATTGACAGAACGGGTGTGCACTGAGTCCTGTGAGGTCATTCTACTTACTAGTATGAATTGTCCTTTCACTAAACTCTTTTATTGAAAGAATGGGTGTGCACTGAGTCCTGTGAAGTCATTCTACTTACTAGTATGAATTGTCCTTCCACTACACTCTTTTATTGAAAGAACGGGTGTGCACGGAGTCCTGTGAAGTCATTCTACTTACTAGTATGAATTGTCCTTCCACTATACTCTTTTTTTTGAAAGAATGGGTGTGCACTGGTACAGTGCGGATATGAATTAGAATGTGTGTTTTTATGATACACTTTAGACTTAATGCCTCCATTCTCCATTTTTCTAGTGTCACATCTAAAAAATGTATGGTATCCCTGGACATGGTATGGGTGAATTCAAGAAAGTCAGTAGGAGACTCAATATAATTCAAAATCTCATATAGTCTAGATTCCGTATCCACCCAAAAAATACAAATATCATCCAGGAACCTCACATATTTCACCCAACAGTCCCTGTAACCAGACTGAAGTATGAACTTTTTCTCCTACCATGCCAAAACTATGTTAGCATAGGTGGGAGCGCAGTGTGCACCCATGGCCACACCCTTAATTTGGTGAAAAAATTCACCACCAAAGTATATAAAATTATTTTTTGAGAACAGATTCCATCAATGTTGTAATAACATGCAAATCATCTGAAGAAATATTAAAATATTCAGTTAAAATTGCCTCCAACCAATTAAGTCCTATTAAGTGGGGAATAACAGAAAAAAAGATCCTTGATATCTACGGTCGCAAAAATAATATTTCCAAAATTACAATGTACCTCTATATTTTTAAGAATTTCCCAAGAATCTTTCAATATCTGAATTCTAGAACACCAAAAAGATTTAAGCTTAAAATCTAGACATTTTGCCAGAGGTGCTGTTTATGACCCTTCCGCTGACACTATGGGTCTCAAAGGTGGATCACTCAAGTTCTTGTGCACCTTCAGAATCCCAAATATGGAGGGAACAATAGGTCTATCATTACTAAGGAAACTATATGTGTCCCCAGTAATGTGGCCCTACATCAGCAGATCATACACAAACATATCAATATTCCTATAGGCGATGTTTGTTTATTTTTTTGAAACCCTAGTGTAGGTATCTATGTTGCCTAAAAGGTTAGACATTTTCCCTTCATACACAAGGGAACTCATAATAACAGCACCCCTTCCCTTATCTGGCTTCATAACTCGTATACTCCAATCAAATTTTAACTTGTTAAGCATATTCCATTCATCTTTATTCAAGTGAAATACCCTATGCCTTGCATCATTATAATAATGTCTTATTTCCTTCTCAACCTTACACTCAAAATTCCTAAGTTGAGGATGTATGGGCGGGTTGAAAAGACTTTTCCTTTTAAGAGTTTGTGTTCCGGCACTTGTGTTTTGATCATGAAACATAATTTCCAAGTTCATTTTTCAAATCAAGAATGTATTTAAAAATATCACTCTTAACATGGGGCACAAATTTAAACCCTTTAGATAAAAGTTTAAAAAACACAGCTGTTAATTCAAAATCTGAATTGTTAATAATATTAAAATTTTCATAACTGTGTTTAAAACCTTCCAAAATCATACCTTCACTCTGTGAACCACAGTTCGTAATGGAAATATCACAAGTACCTAGAATCTCCCTCTGCCTCCCCCCAGTCATCCCATACCCCGCTTCGCTTCCACCCCATAATTTTGATAATATTGGGGGGGTTCTTGATTCATAATCTTCTCGGACTTGTGAAGTGGGGGAAAGTGTAAAGGGTCATTAAGATAAACATCCATTTTATCAAAACCATCCCTATTAACATTAGGTGGTACATTGTTCCACCCACTATTGCCATTTTCACCTCTGACATAACGCACCGCAACCTTCCTTCTAGGGTCTGGGTAGCAGGTTTTATTTTTATATTCCAACAAATCCCTCTCTAGTTTCTTCATTTTCCTGCTAATATTAACCTCACATTTCTCTTCCACAGTATTAAATACAGCAAAATATTTTTTTTCAGCATACAATGTAAACATTAAATCTGAAGTAATGTGGTTGCTCAACACTTCAATTTCAGCATGCAATTCACCAATAGTAATCTCATTTTGTTTAATAGTAACCTTCACTATGTCCAGCCCACACTTGTTAAAAATCTCACATAAATCATTGTAACAGTCAGTACCTTTCAAAATATTGTTAGGGTATTTTGAAACCCTCAAACCTTTAGGAACAATCTCTTTTTTTACATATTCACTTAGATAATCATTGTCAGTCTATAATGCTTTAAATTTAGATAAAAGTTCAGACAATTTAGCCAAAGAGTTCTTATAAGTGTCCCTTTGCCCTTTATTCTCCAGGGTTTTGGTGTTAGTTTCAAGTCTATTATACTGCTTGTGCTCCAGCCACAAATTAAAATCTTTAAATTTGCCATTGCCTTTATAAAAAGAACTAGAAAATTATTAAAGTCACCTGCATTCCCTTGGCTTGCCATGTTCATTTGGCCAGCAGAAACATCACTGTTTGCAGTCAGTAACACTGCAGGAATCCATAAATCCTGCAAATCAAGTCTCTCAGGTGCTTAATTCACTAAAGAAGCAGCATTTTGCCCTTGGTTTTGGCCATTTGTCTCTGCACTACGCCGGTCACCATCCAACAAACACTTTAAAACCTCCTAGTTTCCTGGTGCAGCCAGGGCTGCCAGACATCCCTATTTGAGCGGGATTGTCCCAGGATCAGCAGCCTGATCCCAAGTTCTGCACTGCCAGTTTAAATCCCGGTGAAACAGCCCTCTGCTTTTTTTTTTTTTTTTGATTGGCTCGTATACCGGCATACGGGCCAATCAAAAATTGGTAAACATGGAGCTACTTGTGCTTAATGAGGAACTGCTTGATGTTCCGTATTAAACAGAAGTAGCTACCCAGCTAGTCGGAAATCTGGCAACCCTGGGTGCAGCACAACTGCCAAGAATGCAGCCCAAAAATTGGCTAATCGGCATCAAAAGGTCAACAAGCTGGGAGAGCTGTCCAATCAGCTTGCGAGTTTCTCCCAGGTTGTCCCTCCTCCCTTCCTCAGATCGGAGTGAGGTAAATGAGCTCTTCATATCCCCAAAGAAGTCACAAATAACAAGAAAAACATGGGAGAATAAACTTCCACCAACTCAAAACTAGTAACAATTCAAAAGGTGCAAGGAAGATATCTGGATGCAGGATAAAGTCAACCTTTTATTAAAATAAATGTTACAGCTTGTTACATGTTTTCGTCTCCAAACAGACTTCATCAGAACTACAAAGCACATTTCCTCAACTGCCTTAAATAATCCAAATAATTAAAAACCCACCAATCAAGTTCTAGGTTTCATAAGTATTAATACATGACATGAACATATAAAATGTCATCATAATTACTTATAAATAGTGAATTACATATAATACTTAAATACACATGATTAATCTTGCTCATAACAATATAAATATATTTAAAAATTGTATAAAAATTTAAATAAAAAATATAATATATAAAATAAACCATCTAAACCTAAAAATCACATAGCTTCTGTATTTAAACTTGGTTGACTTTTTCGAAACAGTCACAAAGGCCATTGACGAGGGAAAGGCAGTCCATACAGCCTACCTTGACCTGGCGAAGGCTTTTGATACAATACCTCACTTGGGTATCATTGAAAAACTCATCAACTTAAATGTAAACCCATACATTACAAGATGGGTTGCAAACTGGCTGAGTGACAGAACCCACAGGGTCAGAGTTGCTGGCGCCATGTCAGACTCAAAGCCTGTCACAAGTGGTGTCCCACAGGGCTCAGTCCTGGGCCCACTCTTGTTTGGCATCTACTTTTCTGAAGTACAAGCAAACACAGGAGGGTTATGGCTGACAAAGTTTGCAGATGACTGCAAACTGGGCGCCGTAGTTGAAAACACATCCAACACAGATATCGTTCAGAAGGGTCTCACAGAAACGGATAACTGGTGCCAGAGCCATGGCCTAAAGTTAAATGCCAAGAAATGCATAGTCATACCCTTCGGGAAAAATAAGGTTACCCCTAGCTACCATATAGGTGGCAATCCCTGAACACAGAAGAAGTTATTAGGGACCTGGGAACCCAGGTTGACAGTAGCCTTTCATTCGACACTCATATTGCTAAAGTAGTTAGGAAGACCTTCTACATTGCCCACCTTATCATGAAGGGATTCACATCTAGATCAAGGGAAGTCATAGTCTCCCTATACTCATCACTCATCAGACCAATGATCGAGTACAATGCCCCATTCGGAATGTATCTGACCCGACACTTGCAGCAGCTGGAGAGGCCACAAGTTCCTCACCAAAAGGATAAAGGGTCTCAAAAATCTGTCTTATGCTGCCCGACTGAAAGAACTCCAGTTATATTCAGTTGCTTACTGCTTGCTCAGAGGTGACCTGTGCCTGACATACAAGGCCATGTCAAACCCAGATTTGATGAACATGCTTCATCTCAAAAATCTAGATCCCTCAGAGCCACAAGGGCGGAGACTTAAACCTCGACACGGTTATTAATAGGGCGTGCTGGAGGGATAGATTCATCACCCAAAGACTCCTATGCTGTGGAACAAAATCCCGGTTTATGTGAGGCAGAGCACCTTGCTGGCCTTGTTCAAGAGGAATCTTGACCAATGGATGGGAGATCGCAGATACACCCCAGGGGTTACCTCAGTGTCACTGCTCGACAGAGGCACAGCAAAATAATGGGCATAGTTTCTCCAAACTAAAGGGGTGGCGTAAGCCACAAAACTATGGGCTAGGCTTATAAATGCCCTCGGGCAGATAGCCTAGTATGAACCTATGAACCTATGAACCTATGTGTTTATCTAAAGGTATTAGCACCATCTACTGGTCAATATAAATACCAAAAGCCAGAGAAAACCAACTATCTAAACCCATCCTTGATCAGAGATGTAGACAGAGCATTGCTGTACCTTGTGTGGGGAGCTGGGGATAATGCCATTATTTTGTTTAACTTTCCTTCCAAACCAAAGAGGTCTCTATCTTTTGTTGGATGGGGACAGTGTAATCATTACTTAGATTCAACTTTCCTCAAAAACCTTGGAGGAGTACAAAGAGGGTCACTACTGTCTACAAAGTAAGTTTAAAGCATTACTGTAATTATTGTTTCCTCACAATTGAACATCAGCTACATTTGCAAGTGGTTGCCTTTTGGTGGATGGTGTAGATGCATTCTTTTTATGCATGTCTGACAGCAAATATGTTCAATTTGTTTTTTCAGTTTTGTCCAAGTTTGATATCAGAGGGGTACACTGAAGGTGTCTGCTTTTTGCAGTTAGGGGGTGAAAGGGTATGATTTTAGCTAATTTTCTCTTAATTTCTACCTAATTTAATACAGACAGTGACAACCATTTTTTAAGATGGCATATGAACACAGTTACTGTTTACAAGTATGATTTAAGTATCATTACAAGCATTTCTCTTCTATATTAAGCACTGCTATTTGGTTAAATTTTAGCATTAAGCATTGGATACAGCTCATTTTGTTTTCTTAAAATAAGAAAGCATGTTTGAATGTCTTTCCTTACATATAATTTTTGTTCATGTCATCATTAAATCAAAAGGATTGAATAAAGTTCTAAACTGCACCTCAGAACATCTGATGGTAAAAGCAACCATGGGTTTTGGTGCTTAGCAGCCCTTACACTCCAGCTTAATTTAGTTAATATAGTGTAATCTTGGTCATTTTGAGTGTGTTGAAATGATTCAGGGTTATTACAGTGTATATAGTCTTGGTCAGTTGGGGGGGGTTGAATGGATTCAGAGAAAAACAAAGTTGAAGAGCAAGACTGAATTAATTCACTAAATCATGACTTATGTTGAAGCAATTATTATATGAAAGGTTGTTTAGAAAAAAATGTAAAATGCACCTTAAAGCATCTATAACCCCCATGGCTTATGGAAACCCTGTGGCTCTCAGAACCATGGCTCAATGCTGTTATTTCTACCCCAGTTACTACAGTGTAGTCTTGGTCAGTTGGGAGGCTGTTGAAGGATTCAAGGAAAAGAAAAGATGAAAAGCAAGACTGAATTTCTTCCTTTAATCATAGTTTTTATTCAAGCCCTCACTGGATGTAAAGCTTGTTAAAAAAATTAATTGTAAACTGCACCTCAGAAAAAAAGCATCTAGACACCCCTATGGCTTAATGCAGTTGTTTTCTACACAGTTATCAGAGAGCAGTTTTGCTTACTCAAAGTATGTTGAATGAATGAGTAAAAGTAGTAAAAAACTGATGAAGAAGAGAAACTGCAAGAAAAGGAAAATAAAAAGTAATGTGGACACTGTGAGTATGCCAGGATGGGGAAACTGGATGATGTGTGGTGGTGGAGGGGGGGGGGGGGGCAGCATGGATCCCTTTTGCCTAGGGTGCCAGTTAACCTAAGGCCAGTGCTGTACACAGGGGCGGCTCATGCCATAGGACTGCCAGATTGCAGCCCTCCCACCTACAAAACAAAATAAAAACAAACCGAGAAACACAAAAATTAATTCCCGGACAGTACGCATCTGCACATGCTCTCAGACTGCTTTCTCAGCAGTCTAGATAAGGGGAAAGGCAAGACGCCCAGAAGTCTATGCAGCGATGACATCACGGCATAGAGGCACTCCAGACTGCAGCAGTCGCAGGCATGACCAATCGTGGGATTGGACTGCAGGGAATCCTTTGGGATGGACCAATCGCACAAGGAATATGGGTAAGGGGCTGTTCGGATATTGGCGGCAGCAACTGAGCCGTAATGGAAGCAGCAGGTATTTCGTTCAGTGACAAGGTAGGAGTGTAAGCAGGTATTTCGCTCGTTGGTGGGCTGGGGCCATTCAGCGACAAGGTAGGAGTGTAAGCAGGTATTTCGCTCGTTGGTGGGCTGGGGCCGTTCAGCAACAAGGTGTGTGTGTGTGTGTGTGTGTGTGTGTGTGTGTGTGTGTGTGTGTGTGTGTGTGTGTGTGTGTGTGTGTGTATGTGTGTGTGTGTGTGTGTGTAATGCCCCAGTTACTATATACTGATGGCTAGAGTAGACTCATGGTGGTGTGTAGAGAATACCTCAGGCTTGAACCCTGTATCTTGTATGCAGGTGTTAAGGGTCTGAATTCCCTACCCACCACCATTTGTAAAAAAATTGCAGATTTTTGCCTCATATTTGATCTGTTCTGTTCCACATAATATCTGTGGTTTCTAAATATTTAAATGCTTGATGTTTGATGGTGCAGTGGTAGCATTGTTTTCTCACAGCTATAGGTTTTCTGGTTTGATTCTTGGCTGGGGTGCCTTATGTGTGGGGTCTGCATCTTTTCCCTGTGTTTGTGTGGATTTGCTTTTGTGTCCTCCCATGTTACAAAGACATGTCTACATTATTTCTTCCTGGGCCTCTGCTGAAAATAGTTTTTTTGTTCCAAGTCAGACTGTCCTGGTTAACAAATGTTAAATAAAAGTGACAGGCATTTGAATTTCAGACTTCAGGTTTCTGAATGTTTAATTCCTTGCATATTTGATGGTGCAGTGGTAGCATTGTTGCCTCACAGCTATAGGCTTTCTGGTTTGATTCTTGGCAGGGGTGCCTTCTGTGTGGAGTCTGCATCTCGTCCCTGTTTGTGTGGATTTGCTCTGGTGTCCTGCCATTTTACAAAGACATGTGTCTGCAGTATTTCTCCCTGGGCCTCTGCTGAAAATTGTTTTTGTTTCATCAGAAGCAAAATTGACAGGCATTTGAATTTCAGACTTCATATTCTTCAGAAAATACATAGTAACACAACCTTTTATTCTAGCAATTTTCTAAGTTTATAAGATGAATATTTGAAATTTGTCCCTATTTTTGGGACTGTATTCCCCCATTATTGGCTTTGTCCAGGTTTTTTGTGCTAAGGTTGACAGCTATGGGAAGAACTGAATTCACTGAATATGTTTGAGGGCTGTATTCCCTCATTACTGGGTTTGTCCAGGTGTTTTGTACTAAGAGGTTGACAGCTGAATTCACTAAATGATAGCCATTTAAGTTTCAGTCTTCGTCTCTTGCACAAAGCAGCTGATTTGGTGTAGTTGTATGTTGCTCTGACTGTTTTGCACAGGGACTTTGTCAGTAAAATGTATGGTGGTAACACAGCATTTCCCTTTGACAAAGCAGCTGATTTGGTGTAGTGGTACGTTGCTCTGACTGTTTTGCACAGGGACCTTGGCAGTAAAATGTATGGCGGTAACACAGCATTTTATTCTAGCAACTTTCCAAGATTATACAAGCAATGTTTAATGTGTCCCTGGTTTTTGGGCTTTTGACCCCCCCCCCCAATAAATGTTGGCTTTTTCCAGATTTCTTGTGCTGCAAAGTTGAGATGCAGTTGAGTATTGAGTAGATTTTACAAGGAGCTGAGAGCTGCAGGGGGAGAGAAGTTTAGTGCTGCTTATGCTGAGTTGGCTTGCATTGTTAATAGCACAACAGGTTGTGTACTTGCTGTTGATGCAGAAGGCTGTGGGTTCTACTCCCACAAGGGGTGGATGCTGCTGTACTGAGAATGTCCTCCTTGGTGAAGATACTAACTATGAGCCTGTTATCAGTTTGCCATCCATTTCATCTTGCAATATTACTAGCTTATCATTTTTTTTTAATGTAATACAGGCACTTTATTCCTCAGGGGAAACAGACACTATTTTTCGATAAAACCATGAAATATAAAGGTGTTTACTAACAGCAACCTCTTCATTAGTTACAAATTTCTTTAATGTGGATTCTGTTCAAACCTACCATACTCACTTTATCTACTCCTGGCTGTGTCCTATCAGACTCAATAGATCAGCAATATCCACCTACCTATACCCGCCTGGGTATTCACCTCACCTGGAGTATCTAAGTGCCCTTGGACTAAAAGCCTAAGATTCTGTTCAAACCTACCATACTCAGTTTATCTACTCCTGGCTGTGTCCTATCAGACTCAATAGGTCAGCAATATCCACCTACCTATACCCGCCTGGGTATTCACCTCACCTGGAATATCTAAGTGCCCTTGGACTAAAAGCCTAAGATTGTATGTCACTAAGTAAATTGTATTTTTCATTCCTAACCTTTATGTATATACTTGTCCACTACACATCCTAGGTGTAGTTGTTTAACTGCCAAATCTGCCAGCAGCCATACCCCTCCCTGTCTACTACAGTTGCTCTCCCCGCCTGTCTCAAAGACATTGTACCACCTCTATTCTCCAACCAAGCTAATCCTCTTTCCTTCTCCATTACTTTTTCTTTTATTGGTATCCACTGCTTTATTATCCTTGCTTGGTACTTTCAGACTTTGACCACTAGATGGCAGTCTTTACCCTCCTCTAATTCTCCTATCTGCCACCCTCCCCACCTCATACTCTACACCTACGTGCTTGTCGCACTTGTCTCCTTTCTTTTTTTTTCTTCCCTTGTCCTTTTTAACCTTACACCCTACTCTCCACAGTCCTTATAAACCCTCTATCAAACCCTCCTCTCCACCTGCTCTACTCCTAGCTTAACAATTACCCACTCTGGCCTCCCTTCTCTCTGTTTTTATAATTCCCCCTTCCTCACACACACATTTGCCTTTTACTTACTAATTTCTGTTTTTACCTTCTACCTACTGATTCTTTTTTCTCACTGCTTTTTCCTTTCTTTGCTGTGCCCCACTCCGTTTGCCCTTCGGGCTCACTACGCTCCCCTACCCTACCCCAAATTGCACCCACCCCCAGTATCCCTAATCTTATACTTGCTTAGCCACACCCCCAATTTTCTCACATCCTATCTAATTTCCTTCCTCGTTGACACTTAAAACTCTCCACTCCTATCTGACTGCCACACCCCATTCCCTACTGTCCTAATAGTAATCTCCAACCTTGTTAAGCTCACCAATCTCAACATGTCCTTGCCTTTTAAACTACTTTATCTACTCCTGCTACTTAACATCCTTCTTTTATACTATACCCTTACTTCCTATGAGTACTACACCCTCAGCAGATCTTCTAGCTTAGCTAAACACACTAGCTCTGTCCTTCCCCTACCTGAACAAACCTATATTAACCTCCTCTCATCCTGCCCTTACCTTCCCCCACACTATCACAGAGTACTCCATAACAAGTATCACACAACTAGAAAGTTCTACCTAATACCCTCTAAACACTCAAAAATATTTCCTCTCCCTCAAACACTCTTACTGTTACACGAGGACATTCACCCCAACCCTGACCCAAATAATTCCCTCCTCCACACCCTCTCAAACCAAACTACTAACAATTTGAGTTCACCTTTCTCTTCTAACTCCCTTTCAATAGCACACCTAAATATCCGTAGCATTAACAATAAAATTACACAACTCCATGCTTTAATTGACCTCTACTCATTTGATATTCTCTGTCTTACTGAAACCTGGCTTAAACCAGGTACCAAAGACAATGAAATTACTCCCCCTGGCTATAGCATTTTAAGGTGGGATCGTCTAAACAAAAAGGGTGGTGGAGTTGCTTTACTCTATAAATCTGAACTACAGGTGTCCTCTATTGTCTCCCTACCTCCCCCTGCCAATGCTGAAATACTCTGCAGCAAATTCCAAGTAAATAAAAGAAAAGCCATATATATATATAATATCTTCCTATATCCCTCCTGGCAACAACTTGGATACCCTTGAAAAATTTCTCAGCTGGCTCTCCTGTAGCTTTCCTCAGGAAACCATACTCTTAGGAGACTTCAATATTGATTGGAACTCCTGCATATCGCCCAAACCCACCTATCACCTCAACCTCTTTAATTTTCAACAAACAATAAACTCCCCAACTAGGATTCACAAATCTACCAATAAACAAGCCATCTTAGACTGGATATTGGTCAACAATAATCCCCTCTCTTATAAAACTGGTATACTCCCTGACAATATCAGCGACCACCTTCTCACCTATATCACTAAACAAACAAATAACAATCTCAATCAGGCCAGCTATCGTACTATACGTAACAAAAAAAACTTTAACCTTCCTATTTTCCTCAATGAACTCAAACAATGTAACTGGTCAGCTTTAAAACACCTTCCACTGGAGGAAGCAGTGGCCCATTTCAACAACACATTCCACCAAATTCTTGAGCATCACGCCCCCTCACGCTTAATTAGAACAGGATCCAAAGCTGCCCCTTGGCTTTCTAAAGAAACCAAGCAAACAATGCTATTAAGGAATAAACTATGGACAAAATGGAGAACTACTAAAAACCCAACTGACCATCAAAACTTCAAACACCTTAGAAATACCACAAAAAAACTTACCCATCTTGATAAAAAGAATTATTACCTTCAATATCAAGAAAATCAAAATCATAACCCCAAAAAATTCTGGTCAGGAATCAATAAACTGCTCCATCCAGGAAATACCAAAACACCTACTCCAGCTAACTTAGCACAGACCCCACCCAACTTAATAGCCAATACATTCAACAACTTCTTCACTGAAACAGTCACCTCTCTTGCAAAGAACATGACTCCCCACACTTCCCTTAAAAACACCTCCCCTCAAAATAACACCCCCACTCTAACATTCAGTACAGTCTCCACAACCTATATACAAAAGTTACTCTCAAAACTTAAACTATGCACTCCTTCAGCTGACCAACTACCAGCTGAATATCTGCAGCTAGCATCAGCAGAACTAGCATACCCAGTCTCCATTTTAATTAACAGAACAATAACCGAATCTACTATCCCTTCCCTCTGGAAAGTCTCCCATATCATTCCTCTGCATAAAGGAGGAAACTAATGAACTTTTTAATTTCCATCCTATAGCCTTATTATCACCACTATCTAAAATCATGGAGCGTTGTATACACCAACAACTTTTACATCATCTTTTACATAATAGCCTACTTTTAGACTCCCAACATGGCTTTAGACCTTTCCATAGCACTTCCACTGCTCTTCTCTCTTTCACAGACACTATCAACAAAAATCGCAATAACAACCTATACTCTTCTGCTTTGTTTCTTGACCTCTCTAAAGCCTTTGATATGGTCAACCATCAACTTTTGCTAGACACTTTGAAATCTCTCTTACTTGAACCTTCGGCATTTCCCTGGTTTGACTCTTATCTGAAAGATAGACAACAAGCAGTCCTTTGGGACAGCCATCTCTCCTCTCAGCTCCTGATCACTATTGGTGTCCCACAAGGATCCATCTTAGGACCCCTTCTCTTCTCCATATTTATAAACATCCTGTCTATTTCACCCCCAACACCCTCATGTATTCAATATGCAGACGATTCAACTCTCATCTGTTCTGCTGTATCTTCAGCTGAACTTCATTCTTCCACCCAAAAAGTCTTTACAGCAGCAGAAAAATGGTTCCAAGATATCTGTCTCCTCCTTAATCCCAAAAAAACTAAATTATTACTTTTCTCTCCAACCCTTAAATCTGCTCCTCTTTTCTATTCCATTGTGTCTGACAATGGCACTATCATTACACCTGATAGTTCCACTAAACTACTAGGTGTTACAATAGATAATCAACTAAACACTGATTATCACATTGACCTAACTATCAAAACTGTTAATAAAAAGATAGGTGCCCTCTATAGACTTAAGCCCTTTCTAACAGCAACCACCAGGGTGTCTTTAGCCCAAACTCATCTTATCTCTACATTATTATATGCCTCCCCATCCTTTATAAACCTTTCAAAATCTAACCTTCAGAAACTTGCCACAGCCTACCACAGCATTGCCAGGTTTGCCACAGGTTCCCCATTTCTCACACATCATTGTGTTAATCTCAAAAAGCTTGACTGGCTTGAACTTCAAAATCTCATTCTCCTACATCAATTAGTTATTATCTATAAAATTCTCCATTACCCTTCTAATACACCCAAACTAAATAACCTTGTTGTCCCTTACAGGAATCTTACTTCCCTTCGCTCAGCTAACAAATTACTAGTGGCCACCCTCAAAACACACAATAAAGCTGGGGTCTCCTTGTTTACAGATACCATTGGCTCATACTGGAATAAACTTCCCATAGAACTGACCACTCTAGGCTCATCACAACTTTTCAAAAAACAACTAAGAAACTATTTTAAAACTCACTGGCTATGCCCTTGCTCGAATCCTTACTGACCTCAGCTTCCATCTATCTTTTCAGCTCTTTCCACTACTCTTCCTCATGCCCCTATCACTACCTTTACCCCTCATCTGTAGTTCACCTACCATCCACTTGGATATTACTTTTCCCATAAATTTACTTCTCTTTATATTACTGCAACCTATCATCTCACCTTGTATCTAAATCACCCAGCTGATGAAATCTGTTTCTTAAAACTAGTGCCCTGACACAAAATGTTTATCAAAATTGTTAATACTGTAAATAGTTGAATAGAGTCTTGTGTGAGTTACTGCTTTATTTCTTCTTTAATTACTCTTGCAAAGATTTTGAAACAGAAATCCTCACTCTGTGTTTAGTTTTGATATATTACTTTTGCACTGTTACTATGCTACTTGGGAATAGTTCTTTACATGCTTATAATTTCTATCTTATTGTGCTATTTTTGTTTATTTTTATCATTATTATTTACTAGTATATAGTGGAGCTTTTCTCCTCGGGCCTCTGCTGAAAATGGACATGTATCCAGCCAGACTAGCCCAGTCAACAAATGTAAAATAAATAAAAATAAAATAAAATTTAGATGACTTATACTTCAGAGATTATGCATATTTACTGATAATGGACTGTAGAATTGTGCATATTTACTGATAATGGTGGACTGTAGAATTGTGCATATTTACTGATAATGGTGGACTGTAGAATTGTGCATATTTACTGATAATGGTGGACTGTAGAAGTCTGAGTAGACTTTTATGATGGAAATGTTCTGAACTGGGCAGTTTTGTCATTATGGGTGCATGCATTTTGTTTCATTGCTTACTGGAAAAATGTTCAAAACAAATTTAAAATGCCCTCTAACAACTGTACTGTATTGTATAAGGAATACAATGTAGTACAATCAGGAAGGTATATCAAAGAGCACATGTATGGTTCATATGCAAGGGACCTATGATTTGAAAACAGCCCAAAATTAATCTTTATCTGCCACTGGCAAAATGTATTTTCTTTGAATGTGGGTTTCAATGCTGTTTCAATGAATGTGAGTTTCAAGGGCAGAGAAGTTTTAATGCTAAGTCTGTTTTCATTGTGAGACTGCATTGCTTTGTTTAGCAGATGTCTTAGTGTTTGTGCTGTAAAATGCAAACTAAAACTTTCAAATGAAGTCCAAATCATCATAGAAGTAAAGCAGTATTCACATTAGTGTTTATGGTAAATGGAATGAAATAGCCAACTAATGGATCATTGGAATGGCTGCAGAGGCTCCATTCGACAATGATTTTGTGAGGGGGAAGGGTGGCAATCTCAGAGGCTCAGCTGAACTATACCTCCCAACTGTCCAGATTTTCAAAGAATGAATAGATTTTTGCTTCTTATTTTTGGTTTGTTCCTCATAAAATTTGTAGTTTTCTGGCAAATCATTTAGGAATTAAGTCACTAAATAATGATACACTGAGTTTCAGACTTTATAACCTTCAGAAAAATGCATGCTAAAGTAAGACTTGTTATTCTATCAACTGTCTCAGTTTATACAAGAGCAATTTTTAGTACTGTTTATATGTTCCCCCAATATATTTGGCCTTGTCCAGATTTATTGCATTAACAGTTTGAGAGGTACATGCAAATACATTGCTTTATAGAATTAGGCATAGCCAGCCTCTCAACTGTCCCTGATTTGGGCTCAAAATGTTGCCCTTCCCCCTAATAATCCCTCCGCAAAATAGCAATGTTGGAAGAAAACATGGAGGGTTCACAATTAAGAAATAACTGTAATAATCAAAGTTATAGATTACTTGAAATGCATGTAGATTCTTTTACTTTGTCAGCTGCTCAAGTTAGCAGTACTAATATTAAAGTGTCCCTTATTTGACAGGTTCCCAGCTGTATTGTGTGGCTATCTGATATTTTTGCATCACATTTTTGGTCCATTTTTCATAAAATTGTGTTTTTTTTTGTCAAATTAGTGACAAATCATTAAAGACTGAAGTTAGAAAATAATGACAGACATTTTGAGTTTCAGCTTTCATACCCTTCAGAAAATTCATACTAATGCAAGACCTATTCTATTATCTTTCTAAGTTTATAAGAGCAATATTTAAAAATGGTCCATATTTTTGGGCCTTTGTCCCACTTCTATGTATGGCTTTGTCCAGATTTCTTGCTCTGAGGTTGAGAGGTAGGACAAATGTGTCAGGGCCATCACAGTCAGACAGAGACATTTCAAATTGTGACATGCTTGTTGCACCCCACTCCCCATGTAGTGACTCTGGATGTGTCCAAGCAAGGCAAGAAGTAGTTATGCAGTGTAACATGTGCAGAGTGTCCCCCATCCAGGGTAGAAACAAGTACTACAGTGGCTTTTTATCTGTCCTTGATTTTGCAGAATGGTCTGGTTTTTGTCATATTTTTGTACTGTTGATTTATGCTTATTATTCAAAGTGCCTGTTGCTCTGTGTTTAAGTAGAAATGCTTTAATGACCATAAGATAAGCTTGTCTGAGATCGTAAGATGCAAGTAAGCTTTAATAATCATACTGTTAAAGAATTGCCAACATTGAAAGCCTTTCTGTTGTTGCCATGCAGAGAATACCTAACTAGATAATGTATAAGCCTTGGGTATTGAAGGACAGGATTACATTATTTTAAAAAGCTCATTACACTTGTTGGAGACTTCCAGTCATCTCTACAGGCTTTACTCGTAAACTAAACAGAATGCCAATCATGTGTGGTCCATAACCTGTACAGTAATCCTTCAATGTATCTTGAGCTTGTTTCTTGTTTACTTTTCATTTTTTACTTTGATCATGTTTTCCCCATGAAACAAGTAGATAGTTGTCAGGCAGCAGGTCTTTTTTGGATAAGAAACATTTTTACAAGTGAGGGCATCACAGAGATTTCTACTTTCAGCATGTTACTTGGTACTTTAATAAAGTTGAATATAATGTATAATTAGAACTGCAGTGCAAGGAGAAGTTGTTTGAGTTGAGTGCTGCTTGTTTTTCTTATACTTGATTTTGACTGGCATTCCAGTAATGTATTTAAAAAGTAATTTATTTTTTCATGCCTCACAACCTTTTGTTTCCATCTAGATATTAAGTAAGCTGTCATGCAGCCAATGCATTGAAATATTTGTATTCTTCTACACTTATTTTTGTCTTGATTGGACTCTCATAATGACGGTTTGGCACCCAGGGCAGCGTATTTAATTAAAGTTTTAGTTTTTGTGGTTTTGAACATAGCTCCTCCCCTTTCTAGTTGGTCGCACCCCTTCCCATTGACCCCACCCATTCAGCTGTCTCTTATAGCCCCCCTTTGATTTGAAGTCACCAGCCACCACTGGCTGTACATATGGTAACCATTTGAAATATTGGGATTTACATGACTGAGTCTCAAAATACAGAGACTGAATGGCCAACAAAAGAGACTTGTATATACTAAGTCTCAGATGTCTCTTTCCCAGAATATTCAGTTTTCTCCAATGCATGGGGATCTCAGAGTTGGAATACATAAGCTCTGGAGTGAGGGGGGGGGGCTTTCACCAATATTGGGGGTGCAAGTGGACTTGCCATCTTGCAAAAACAAATTTGATGAAGATGAATAATGTTTGAGATTTCCTGTATTCCTGTAGTTTCATCCATTTTTTGGTTTGTCAGCACTAGACATTACAAGTGCTGACATTTAAATAAGGAGTCTGCTTATACTCATCTGTTGACAATTTCATATTGTTCAATTATTTTTTAATCAGAACAGTATATACATACTGTCTGTATTGTGTGCCAATACACATTTACAAAACTCTCTCTCTGTATGTATATCTATATATATAGATATATATATATATATATATATATATATATATATATATATATATATATATATAAATACATATGTGTGTATATGTTTAACATTTTATTTATCTGTATTTATGCTACTGGTTAGTTATATTCCCCTAATTATGATTGTTATTGTTACTGCCTCTTCACTTTGGTGATGATTGAAAAGTGTCTACAGATCAGTTCAATTATTTCATTAATTTCCACACACACACACACACATCCACACACACACATGCACACACACACACAGACACATACAAACACACACACACACACACACACACACACACATACACACACATATATATATTTATATATATATATATATATAAATATATATATATATATATGTAAATATATATATATATATATATATATATATATATATATATATATATATATATATATATATGTAAATATATATATATATATATATATATATATATATATATATATATATATATATATTTATATGTTCATAAGTTCATAGGTGTATACTAGGTTAATGGCCCTGGAGCCTTTAGTAGCCTAGCCCATAGGATTACTCTAGCATCATGCCACCCAACCTTAGTTCCCAGTGCCTCGTGTCTCTATCGAGTAAAGCCACTGGAGTGATCCCCGGGGTGAATTTTCTATTTACCATCCCCTCATCAAGATTTCTCTTGAACAGGGACAGTAAGGTGCTCTGCTTGACATGTATGGGAAGTCTGTTCCATAGCATGGGCAGTCTCTGAGTTATGAACCTGTGCCTCCAGCATGTTCTGTTGATTGTGGAAATTAGGTTGAGGTCTCTGGAGCATGTAGTGTGGAGGGATTGGTATTTCTTTAGATGTAGCATTTCTAACACAGCTAGGTCAAACATGGCTTTGTAAGTCAAGCAGAGATCTCCTCTAAGTAGGTGATATGAGACAGACAATAGTTGGAGTTTTTTAGTCTGTCCATATAGGACAAGGGTTTAAGGCCTAGGATCTTCTTTGTGATGTACTTTTGCAGCCTCTCCAGTTATTGCAGGTGTCTAGTGAGTTGCATGCCAAATGGGATATTGTACTCAATGATTGGCCTAATGAGGGAAGAGTAGAGTGAGACAATGACCTCTTTCTTCCTGAATGGAAAACCCTTAGTAATGAGATGTGCCACATTGAAGGACTTTTTGACCACAGTGGCAATGTGGTGGTCAAAAGAGAGGTTGCTGTCATCCTGTGTTCCCATATCTCTTACAGCACCTTCTGTGTTCAGTGGACTACCATCGATGTGGTAATTCATGGGAACTGGGTTTTTCCCAAAGGGGTTGACGACACATTTTTTTGGCATTGAGCTTAAGGCCATGGCTCTGACACCATTTGTCGGTCTTCTTTTATATGGATATTCCTTATATTTAATGCTTAAATGTTCTTCTCTAAGGTACTAACATGTGACAAGGTGGGCAATGGAATCACAGTATTTCTGTCTTTTGAATGCACCTCTGCTCTTCATTTATGCTTCTTGCAGAAATTCATACAGTGGATATCACATCTAGTATCTTGAAGTTTAAGTTTTAATTCGCAGGGAAATATCTTAGTACTGATCACAATATGGCTGTGTCTTTTCTGTTGCCAACAAGTTCCATTAGATGCCAGATAATCAATTTGCATGTGTGGGAGTTGGCAAGTGTCAGTTTTAATCTACTACCGGGATTGTATAAAATATGTGCTTTGCAGTTTTATAGATATGCCACAGATAAAAGTTCTTTTATCATGCGAGTTAAATGCGAATTGATAAGATTGGCAACTCTTTGTGTTATTTGATGGGAAAGACATGAATATGTGTTGAAACTCTAAACAGAATGATCTTGGTGCAGCAGTGGCTGATACTATATCAAAGGCAAGAAGATCAGCCTGACAAAAACAGTTTATGCAGTCTTTCATTATTTCTGTTCAACTCTACTGGAGACTAGATGTGTCTGAAAATCTTCCTGGATGCATTTTACACTATATAATTTTTTTTTTAACTTCTATGCATGCAATAGTTCATGGATGAGCCATAATAGTGCTTAGAAACTCTGTACTGTATTGTGGAATGACAAGAATTGATGTAGTTGAGGAGTTACATTCTTCCAGAATAGATCTAGACTCAGTATCAGTTAGAGTGCTCAGTCAATAACTGGTCACCAAAGGTAAGGGCAGTTACAGGTTAAAGCACTGAAACTTGGCACCAGAAAATCAAGGCATTCAGATTCTACTTTCTGAGTAGAGCTCTGCAGTACTTCAGGATGCATTAACTGCCTTAATAGTGCTAACAGCCATTGGAGGTGAATGCAGTATAAATAATGTAGTTAATGAGCCATTGATAAGAAGGCTGAGTGAAATCTCAAGCATTTTGCTGGTTTGTAAATTGTCTCCTCTTTCAGTTACCTTGGACATAACTACTATTAAAGACACACTGCTGGCAAAGTGAATAAGCTCCTCACAAAAATAGCAAAATGTTTTATATAAGATTCCTAAGAAGAGGGCACAGTTATTCAGGCCTCTCCTAGTTTTGAATCCATCTAATTCAATAAACCCTACATAGTTCACTAAAAATGTGTGTACATCATTGTGAAGATAGGTAAAGGCTGCCAGCCTAGCCAGATAGAATGTTGTAGGTAATTCTGTCATTTGTAAATATTAATGTTAGCCTTAGGATTGTTCTCTTAAATGTGAAAAGACTACTTTGGATATTGAACTAAAAAAATGTATAAACAGTACACTCTGCTGTAACAAAGAGTATAAGTCAATTCTTTGATGTCAAAATTCGGAGTCAATATGTCTAGAGGGAGGCATCCTGCCTATTGTTTTAAGACCAGTGTTAATGGCTAGAAGTTGCATGTATGAATGTCCTTTGTTGCTCTGGTTTCTGACCAGGAGTAAAGAATGTAAACATAGTTTCTGTTAGCCTGGGAACACCAGAGAAGTGTGAAGAATGATGTAATGTGAAGCAGCTCTGTGTTATCAATTTAAAGAGAGAGAATCAGAGAGCACAGAGCATTTTGTCTTGAGACTATCCTACATCAACAGCACTGCCTGTTTCTATATGTAAGTTATTTAGAATTAATTGTGTTTTCTCTTAGAAATAGCTAGGAATTAAGAAGATTAGACTAAGTGCTTTTCTGTGTTGATGTTAGAACGTTTCTATGGTATTATTTTAAGCATTTCTCTGTGATCTCTGAACTCTTCACTAGCAATGTGTAGTAAGAAGTATTGTCTTGTGTTTTTATTATTTATTATTAAATATTTTTAAACCTTTTAACTGTGGCTGTGTTGTGTAGAGATAATTTAAGCTCTAAGAGTACATTGCATGTATATAGTGATGCTGTACCAAGTCCCTTCAAATAAGTCTTGACTGTTAGTTCACACTTACCATTTGGATAATAATATTGCACAGTAATAATTGGACACCCTTTTAAAGGCCTTTGAGTAGCTGAGAAATATAAGTGGGTGGTGGCAGCTGGTACTACCTTTTAGACTGGGTAAAATGGGCACAGATGGAGAACCTGTAACAGCTTTCACCAGGAGTGTATGTGTGATTGTATAAACTCTTATCTCAAAGTGTGTGTGTGTGTGTGTGTGTGTGTGTGTGTGTGTGTGTGGGTGTGTGTGTGTGTGTGTGTGTGTGTGTGTGTGTGTGTGTGTGTATGTGTGTCAACTACTTGGGCAGAGACACAAAGCACTGGTTGGGCAGAGAGGGTGCTGCAGATTTTAGCTTCCCCACTAGGCTGAGATCTGGACCCTATAGCTGTGCCAGTGGGGAGTCTTATTGGGGACCTGGAGAGTAATGGAGAAACCAGCCCCAGACTGACTGTGATCTCTGTGTGCTCTTAAGGGAAATTATACTTTACTGTGTATTTATTATCCTTTCCCTATATGGATGCCCCCTCACTGGTGATAGTGGTGAGGACTGAGGTTCCTTGATTGCTGGACCAGGGCACAGGTGTCACATATTAATTGTTTGGCAGTGGTGGGATATCCACACCATGTATTAATTGGTTGGCAAATACTAATTGTCTTATAGTGGTGTGGGTAGAGTGAATTCCTGTAGCTTGTGTACAGTGATCTCTGAAGGATGTTTTTGTACTCTAAATTAGCCATGCAATGAATACTCAGAGTTCAGATCACAATTGTTTTATTTCTATTGTTAGCTTAGTTAGTCAGGGAGAGCAGGCAGCATGTCAGCAGACGAGTACGGAAAGGTGACAAGCAGCCAGCTGGCTGAGATGTGCCAGGCTAGGGGACTGGTACATGGAAACCTGACTAAGGCAGGCATGATTGCAGTTTTGGTCACACCTGCTTCAGAAAACATCAACCAGGAGGATGATCAGACTGGCAGTGGAGGTGTACCACCAGCAGAGAATGGACAGATCAACCTTTCTGCAAATGACTTAAAAATCCATCTGGAGCTAAACAGACCTGAGTTAGAGGCCAGGAATTTGGAAATAAAAGCAGCTGAGAGGCTGAGACATCTGCAGGCTGAGGATAATGAGAAACTGCTATGCCTGGAAGCTGAGGAAAGGAGAGGCAGAGGCAGTATGAGAAGGAGATGCTGACTCTTCGCCAGAGTCATGGAGGTAATAGGGAAGGGAGTAACTGGACCCCAGAAGCACAAAAGGTCAGTAAATTTCTTCTGCAATTTAAAGAGGGGGATAATTATGATAGTTTCATTCATATGTTTGAGAGAGTATGTAAACAATATGATGTTGATCAAAGGCTCTGTGTACGGTTCCTGACCCCCTTACTCCATGGTAAAGCTATAACTGTGCAGTCTAAAATTTCTGATCAGGAATGTTTTGATTATACTGTTGTCAAGAATTGCTTGTTACAATGTTTTAAGCTAACACCTGAAACGTATAGGAAAAAGTTTTGTTTGCATAGACGCAAGGCAGACGAAAGTGTGCATGAATATGTTGCTGAACTGAGCACTTTTTTTCAGAGGTGGGTGAGTGGATGTCAGGTCACACCTTTTGAAGGGCTGGCATACATTTTGGTGAGGGAATAAGCCCTTAACACTTTGCCTGGGGACATGAGGATCTGGTTAGCTGATAGACAATGTGCTACTTCAGATGAGTTGTGGAATAAGGGAAACCTATACCTAGCAAGCAGGGCATCCCTGAACAGGAAAGGGACCCCAGTACTGTTCATGGGTCTAAAGGAACCCATGGTGGGCAGCGCAGACTTCCCCAACAAAATCTGCCAGTAACAGGGGAAGCCACTTGTCCAGGTACACGTCCAGGACCTAGGGTTAAATGTTTTGAATGCAACCAGTGGGGTGCTGTGGCATACAGATGACCACAGAGGCAAGGTGGGGAACAAAAGGTGAGAGAGCCAGTAAGTGGGAAAGACAAAATTCCAATAGTAGGTTGTCTTCATACAACAAGGGTGCCAAACTACCATCCTACAGATGTCCTGATAGTGAAGGAATTGGATGAGGAAGTACCATGTGCTTATGCAGTTACACTCAGTCAGGCTAGGAGACAATCATGTCAGTCTGGTAGCCTGGGGGATGCCCAGACAGACTGCAGCTTGCAGCCAGGACTGGTGAGGTGGTTACATCAGGGAGGGAGCTATTCTGTAGCAGTGAAACCGAAGGTGAGCCACAGCTGCTTGTGGGTAATGATGTTTCCCCTGGACAGAGGAACTGCAAAGGTAGAGGTGAGTAGTAGTACCCAGGCTGACAGTGAGGCACCACTGTCAGAGGAGGCCAGACTTCCTGTAGAAGGGAAGCTGGGAAGGATTACAAAGAGAGAGTTGAGACAGGCTCAGCTCTCAGACCATACATTGCAAGACCTGAGGCAGGTAGCTAGTGAGGCACCTGATTCCCAAGGAAAGAGGGAATCTGTATACTGGGACAAAGGGTTACTGTATAGAGAGTGTACCCCTGAGGGAGGGCTAGAAGGTGAGAGAGTACAGCAGTTGAGAGTGCCTAGAGTCTACCATCAGGCACTTCTAGCCATAGCCCATGATATTCCCTTTGCAGGTCATATGGGCATAAAACGTACAAAGAGAAGTAGTATGCCTTGCTAATTGCCTGAACTCTTAGCAATGAATGTATATGTGTGTTGTTGAACTGATATACTGTGTTCACTACCCTAATTTCTGTATAAACGTCTGTTTTCTTACCCCATCATTATGTCTCTTCTCCCCAACATTCCTAGTTTTCAATTCAACTATCCTGCACTAGGATTTTGAAAGTCTACCTGCCTGGTAAAAGGACCCCTGCAAACTATTCTAAACAACTGATTCATATAGAAAGATACTTCTCATCCTGCTTAGGAACTCTGTTACCAAAGGAGGCAAGAAAGTACATGTTATCTAAATCTAGTGGTAAAAGCTGAACACTTGCCTTGCAACTTGTTCATGCTTTCAAGCACGTAACCAAGCCAAGATACCCAGCAGCCATACCCTCCCTCTACCCCTTATTATTTATACTTTTTCCTATCCTTGTACTATCACCAACAACTTTTTATAGAGTGTTCTCAAACCTTTTACCATCCATCCCTGTCCTCTAGTTTTTGGCTGTAATATATGATGTTAAGTTGTCTATCTCGCCTTCGTTCTTGCTGGTTGGGATCAGAGCTGATCCTCGGCTCTGACTCAGCCATCTTCTATAGCTCAAGAGCTGTTTACTGACTCGAGGCTACCCCTTATCCTATGATGCCTAGTGCTAGCTACTCAGATCTCATTTGCCGCTTCAGCTGCGAGGTGTCGTTTTTCTGGCTCAGGCTTGTATAAAGTTTCTTTATTGAACTTCTTTATTAGAAATTGTCCTTTTACTAGGGATTTTTTGTTGGTTGTTAGTTATATATTTGTTGTGTTGGTAAGTGTGTATTGTAGATACCTTCCTGTCCCCTTAGAACTCATTTAATTTAGAGAGTCCCTCCCTTTTCTCCTTATTCCTGTCCGGTTAGCCGTTTAAGTTAGAGGCTTTCCTTCTATCTTCTTTATAGGCTAGCCGTTTGAGTTAGAGGCTTTCCTATATATATAAAAAAACAAAAACTTTAGCTTTAGTCTGTACTGTATTGTGTTTTACTCTTAATTTTGTTTGGCAGCTATTGTTGTATTTTTTCTGTTACAGGATGTCCAAAGAATCCAAGGTGTCAAGAAGTGTGACTCATGCTGTCAGAAAATGTCACTGACAGATGGGCACAATTCTTGCATCTATTGTTTAGGTGCTGTGCACCTGCAGGACTCTTGTTCTATCTCCCATGCATTTAGTCCAAGAGTTCTGCAGGAGCGTAAGAATAAGCTTATTCTTAGGGGCCTTTTAAAGCCCCAGGATTCACCGGCCAAGACTCAGCCTGTGAAATCCCCTAAACCTACTAAATTGTCGACTCCAAGTTTGGAGCTGTCTTTGGTTCAGTCTTTATCTGCTACTTCGGTTCCGGCTGGAATCAATAAGACTATTTCCTCGTCAGCTTTATCAGAAACTTTGGAGCCTTCATGGAGCCACAAGAGGCTGAGGTTCCCTTCTCTGGAATCGATACATTCAGCTCATCGGTCTCCCCTGCTGCTAAGTGAGCGCAGTCACATATCTTCTCACTCCTCTCGATCCTCTAGGCTCTCGCATCACGATGTGGAGAGAGTGGTCAGTAGGTTGCTAAAGTCGCAGGCACTTGCCAAAATGTTGTCTAGCCCTCCTCAACAGGAGCCGGAGTTTGTTGGGGTTCGAGTCGTAGAACCATCTGCACCAATAACTTTATCTCCTTCGGTTCCATCGTCAGCTCTGATTCCATCGATGGTGCCGTCCATCGAGGGATCTGGGCGCCGGGGCTCTCTTGTTGGCTTTGAGGGGGCGAGTGGCATTGGACCCTTGTCTGACCCCATTCTCCCTCTCAGAGCTTCGGCGCTGGTGAGCTTGACTCCTACAATGGCCTTGGAGTCGTCTCCCTTGGTGCGGAAAAGGATTCCGATTTTCTCAGAACTGGAGCCTTCTCTGCATCATGGCAGGGACACCTTTGATGTCATGAGGAGTGTGCTGGCCACTGAGTCAGCTCCACTATCAGCCCCAATGGCTCCATCCCCTGTAGTGCCTGTGCCAACCTCTGCTCCTCCTCCAGACCCCAAGCGTGGGGAACCGGCACTCCAGGGCACCCCATTGGGTGTTTCCTCTTCTTCCGAGGCCTCCCAACATTCAGAGGAGCCCCCTCATAAGAAAAAGTGCAAGAGGAAGCATATTGACTCTCCTGAGTCTGTCACTTCGGATACAGACTTAGATGATTCGGAAGTGTCCCTGAGATCCCCCTCTGAAGATGCTTCCTTTTCAGACATCCTCAAAATGCTTAACCAGAGGGGGAACTGGAATCCCCTAGCCCCTACTGAAGATGAGTCTGTATTCCTGGATACGTTCGGTTCTCAACCTTCCACCTCCTGGGTTTCTCTGCCTTTCGATCCACTTATGTCCATCATGGCTCGAAAGGCTTGGCCAGCCCCGGATACAGTGGAACCAACTCCGAGGAGACCTGGCAAGTTCATCACAGCACCCCATGATAAGCAGTTCCTTACCAAAGGTGTTCCTGTTGATGCCATCGTGGTAGTAGCAGCCACCAAAAAAGAGTTAGCGGAAACCTGTTCATCTGTCCATCCTTCTAACTAGGAGTCTAGGACCATGGACAGATATGGGAAACAAATGTTTGCTTCAGTGACCTTTTCTATGAGGTCACTGAACTACTTATGCCATTTTACCCAGCTTCAGAGGGATCTCCTTAAAGAGCTCGGAGATACCCTTCAAGATCCATCAGCTGAGGGGGCTCAAGCTAAAGTAGCTTCCCAGCTGGCAACCCTTAATTCTGTAGTCAACTCCTCCATGAGGCTCATCTCTTATGCAGCCGATGGTGTGAGTAGAGCTGCAGGTACAGGTGTGGCCCTTAGGAGACATGAATGAATGCGGCTGTGTAACTTTGCGGAACCTTTTAGAGCGTCATTCACCAACACCTCCTTTGATGGTTCCTTTCTTTTTGGACCACAGGTGAAAGACACTTTGACCTGGTGTGAGCAAGAAGGCAAGACTCTCTCTACCGTGGGAGTCCATTTTTCTACTCCTTCCAGACTATACCCCACGAGTCAGAAGAGTGGTGAAATGTGGTTCAGAAAATCTCAGGGAGCCTCGCCTGACACACGCAGTGATTTTTCCTCCAGAGGCAGAGGAGGAAATAACAACAATAGACGCCACCCTCGTGGCAGAGGGGGTCCGCAGAACCAGGGCAACAGAGAATCCTTCTCGGAGAAGCCCTTTCAGCATCCCTGAAGGGTTGCCCGGCTGCCTGCCTCTGGAGGCAGTCGAGGGAAGACTTTCGCTGTACTCAAAAGCCTGGCTAAATTTAACACAAGACACATGGGTATGGTCAATTATATCTGGAGGTTACAACATTCCCTTCTCTCAACCCCCCTTATCTTTGAGTAAATCACTTCCAGATGTTCCACCCAATCTGAGAGACCAAGCAGTCATAGAAGTTTCAAGACTGCTAGAGAAAAGAGTCATCCAGGAAGTCCCGGCAGACCAACACGGATCTGGAACGTACTCAAGGTTCTTTTTGGTACCAAAAAAGACGGGACTGGAGACCAATTCTGGATCTCAGCAGACTAAACAAGTCTGTTCAAAGAACAAAGTTTCGGATGGTCATGCTACAGTCCATTCTACCCTTTCTGGGTCAGGACAATTGGATGTGCACCATAGATCTTCAGGATGCGTACTACCACATCAAAATGGACAGGTGCTCCAGGAGCTTCCTTCGCTTCCAGCTGGGAGCCAGTCATTACCAGTTCAGAGCTCTGCCCTTTGGTCTCACCACAGCCCCCAGGGTGTTCACCAAATGTATGGCAGTGGTCATGGCTCACCTGAGACATTAAGGATTCCAGGTGTTTCCATATCGATATGACTGGCTCCTCACTGCTACTACCAGGCATCAACTTCTGCAAGCCAGGGATTACACTATCACAATCTGCTCCCAGCTAGGCATTACAATAAACTTCGAAAAATCTGCCTTGTTGCCCTGTCAATCTATCACCTATATAGGAGCAGACTTAGACACAAAGAACATGTCCGCAAGACTACTGCCAGAAAGGGTGCCTACAATTCACCCGCAAGTACAAATTCTAATGCAGAGCAAAAGGATCCAAGTCAGGTTCGTCCTTCAAACTCTGGGTTCCATGGCAGTGGCAAGTCTTCTAATCCCACTGGCCTGCTCTCACATGGGGATCCTTCAGTGGCTTCTGTTCACACAGTGGTCTTTAAAACAGCTACCCATGTCTCACATGATCATAATTACAGAAGCATGCAAAAGGCACCTTTCCTGGTGGAAGGTCTCCACACTAGTGACTCAGGGCAGACCCTTCATTCAGCCCCCTCCGGTTGCCACGGTGACCACAGATGCCTCCCTGATAGGGTGGGGGGACATTATCAGGACAGGACAGTCCAAGGCACTTGGCAACCTCATGAGTACCACCTGCATATAAACGTCCTAGAAATGAGAGCCGTGCTCCTAGCGTTGCAAGCTCTTCAAAACTCTCGCCCTTCTGGGACCATTGCAATTCAAATGGACAACATGTCAGTGGTCTGGTACATCAACAATCAGGGCGGAACCAAGTCCTACCCCCTATGTCGAGAAGCACTCAGACTCTGGCAGTGGGTGATTTCTTCCCAACGATTTCTGATTGCGACGCACATCCCTGGGAGGTCCAATGTCATAGCGGGCAGGCTCAGCAGAACTATCCTCATGACTCACGAGTGGTCTCTGAATCAGGTTGTTGCGGATCTGATCTTCTGCAAATGGGGACAGCCTTGCTGTGATCTTTTTGCCACCCCCTTCAACAGCAAATGCAGCAACTACTTCTCCCTTCTTCCGCTTCCAGATCACACACCCAGAGACGCTCTAGTTCACGATTGGCCTCAGGGACTTCTTTATGCCTTCCCTCCATTTCCCCTGATTCCAAAACTCCTACAGAAAGCAATATCATTGGGTTGCAAAATGATCCTCATTGCCCCCTACTGGCCTCGACAGATATGGTTTCCGTTCCTGCACCATTACCTTCTCGATCAGCCCTGGACTCTGGATCCGATTCCAGACCTGCTGATTCATCAGTCAGGCGGGCTGCACCAATCCCTCCAAACACTCCAGCTCACAGCTTGGTTGCTCCACTTCCAACCCTAGCCAGGCTTCCCAGCATTTCCCCGGCCGTGCGTGAGATTATTGTCTCCTCTCACAAGCCCACAACTAGAAAGACTTATGCTAGCAAATGGAAACATTTTTCTTGTTGGGCAGATGCTAGAAACGTAGATCCTTTTTCAGCCCCAGTCCACAAAATTTTGGAGTTCCTTGCACAACTTTTTCATTCTGGGTCCACTTCTGCTACAATCAGGGTTCAATTGGCGGCCATTTCTAACTTTCATGTCGGGTTGTCTAATTCAAACATTATGTCTCATAAGCTCTGTAAAGCCTTTTTAAGAGGGACTACTCTCCTTAGACCTCCAGTGAGAGATCCCCCTCCTCCTTGGGACCTTAATATGGTACTAACCTCCTTAATTATGCCCCCCTTTGAACCTGCAGCATCCTGTTCCATTTAGTTTCTATCTTGGAAAACACTTTTTCTGGTAGCTATTACTTCAGCCAGATGCGTCTCTGAACTTCAGGCACTATGTGTTCCTCCTCCATACTCGGTTTTTCATAAGGACAGGATCGCTCTGAGGACTAATCCCTCATTCCTTCTGAAAGTCTGCTCAGAAAACAATTTAAACCAATCTATCGACTTTCCTGTGTTTTTCCCTAACCACACCAACAAGGCAGAATACAAATTACACCAATTGGATGTTCATAGACAATTGCATTTTTACTTGTATAGGACTAAGGATATAAGGAAGTCGGACCAACTATTCCTTTCCTACACCCTAGGCAAACAAGGTCTCCCAGTTTCTAAAGTGACCTTATCCAGGTGCTTGTCTCACATTATTGCTTTCATTTATCAATTGAGAAACAAACAGTTGCCTATCAAACAAAAAGGTCATTCTACTAGGGCTTTGGCCACCTCTGTAGCCTTCCATTCTAGGTTGCCCATGGATTCTATCTGTGCAGCTGCCACGTGGGCAAATCCTCATACCTTTATTTCTCATTACACGTTAGATATGGTCTCCAGGAGCAGAGCTGACTTTGGTTCCACTGTTCTGAAGAGTCTGTTCCAATGAGCCACCCAGGATTGTAGGTGCTAGGGACGCTGTCCCAACCAGCAAGAATGAAGGCGAGATAGACAACTTAACATAAAGACGTTATGTACCTACCATAACATTCCATGTTAGTTGTCTTCATCTCGCCTTCTTTCTTACATCCCACCCTTCGTCCCCCTGACCTATTGGATCAAGAGGAGTTTTGGTTTCACTGGCTGAGTGTTCTCTGGTTTGTTTCTTCTACTGACTGAGAGAGTATGACAGGTTTGCTCATCCTGTTTGTTTGGGCAGGTTGATTCTCTGGCTATGTCTGGGGTTAGCGATTACAAACAAGATCTGGGTAGCTAGCACTAGGCATCATGGGATAAGGGGTAGCCTCGAGCCAGTAAACAGCTCTTGAGCTATAGAAGATGGCCAAGTCGGAGCCGAGGATTGGCTCCGATCCCAACCAGCAAGAAAGAAGGCGAGATGAAGACAACTAACATGGAACGTTATGTTAGGTACATAACTTCTTTTTTTTTTGCCCACTAGATGGCACTCTGCACTAGGCTAGTTCCTAGTACACCTATCTGTTCTCCCCAGAATTGAACTGAAGTAGTGATCAAATCTGAAACTAACAAAGAAGACTAAGGACCTTTCTCCGGCCCAGTCTTAGGACCTCTTTCCAGCCCTGTATTTCCCACTCTACTACTTTATTCCATACTTGCACTCAGTTATTCCTTACTATCACTACCACTGTTTCCTACCCTCCTTACTTAACTGCATCAACTGAAAGTACCTCAGTAGTCAGCTACTCACAGATTGATTTTGCTGACATTTTTTCACTTACTTGTCTCTACCCGCTCCGTTCGCCCTATGGGTTCACTCTGCTCCCCTACCCTACCCTCAATCCCCACCCACCCCAGTAGTCCTACTCTTATACTATCTAACCACACCCCTTCCCACTCCCACCTATCACATACACCTTCCCCATTGGCTAACCACTCCAATTCCTTCCTTTCAATCACCACTCCCTGTCTCACCCACCACCTCTCTCTCTCCACACCTATTATACCTTCTGCCTGCAGCAGTAACCTAACAACTCACACTTCAAAATGTATAAACTACCAAACCACCAAACTCACTCTTATTAGCACACCTCAATATACGTAGCATAAATAACAAAGTTGTACAACTACATGCTCTCTTACAAGTCTACTTCTTTGATATCCTTTGTCTAACAGAAACTTGGCTAAAACCTGTAACAAAAGACATAGAAGTCATCCCACATGGTTATAATATTTTACGACTTGACCGTGCAACCAAAAAGGGTGGAGGGATAGCTATCCTATTTAAATCTGGATTACAGATTACCACCTATGACTTTAAACTACCCCAAGACTCTAACACTGAAATCCTTATTACCAAGCTTCAACTCAACACATTCAAAACCATTTATCTTATCTGCATCTATCTTCCTTCTGGTAATAACACTGCCACCTTAGAATACATCTTATGCTGGTTATTTCAGAACTTACCCCAAGAAGCCATAATCCTAGGTGACTTTAACATTGATTGGAAGAGCTGTAGTAGTAGCCACCCTACCACCATTATAAACCTATTTGGATTTATTCAAATGATCACCTCCCCTACCAGGATAAACAAGCCTAATTAGAAGGAAACTACCTTAGATTGGATTTTCATAAATAACCATGCCCAAACCTATGAAGTTGGAACCCTCCCTGATGACATAAGTGATCACTCACTTACCTATATAATCAGACTTAAAACCAATCTACCCATTCCAACCATTTATAGGACTATCAAAGCCAAGAAAAGCTTTAACCCCAATCTCTTCCAAAATGAACTAAGAGCATGCAACTGGTTTCTCTTAAAAAACTCCCACTTGAGGAAGTTGTTAATTACTTTAATTCTAAATTCCTAACCATACTAGACCATCATGCACCAACCCGCTCTATCAGAATGAGAACTAAATCTGCCCCATGGCTCTCAAAAGAAACCAAGCAGAAAATCCATCTCAGATATAAATCCTGGAATCAATATCATTTAAGTAAAAACCCTGCAGACCAACAAAACTTCAGACAACTGAGAAATAGCACTAAACAAGCTATCATGTCTGACAAAATAAACTACTACCTACAATTCCAGCAGACTCACTATAACAAACCACAAAAGTTCTGGGCTAGTATTAACCAATTACTACGCCCAGGGCAATATATCACACCAAACCCACAAGGCACAGACCAGGAGAATCCCAAGCAGACTGCTAATGCCTTTATTACCTTTTTCACTGAGGCCATTCAAACTCTTGCCAGTCAGTTATCAACTCAAAACTTAACTCTAACACTATCCCACCCCCTCCATTTCTCTTCCAAACTATCCCAACAACATCTATTCTTACCCTTCTAAAACTGAAAGCATGCTCTCCTTCAGCTGACCAACTACCCACTGAATATCTACAGTTAGCAGCCAAGCCCATTGCCTATCCCATTTCCATTCTCATCAACAGAACCATCAGTGAAGGACACATCCCTAAAATCTGGAAAGTCTCCCATATTATCCCCTACATAAGGGTGGGAACTGTACTGAATTCTCCAATTACCATCCCATAGCCCTACTTTCTCCCTTGGCAAAGATCATGGAAAAATGTATCCACAAGCAATTGCTAGATCACCAAATCCAAAACAATTTACTGTCCAGCTGTCAACATGGTTTCAGACCTTCCCACAGCACTACTACTGCCCTACTTTCCTTTACTGACTGTATCAACAAAAAACGTAACCTCAATATGCTTTCCTCTGCACTGTTTATAGATCTGTCTAAGGCATTTGATATGGTAAATCACCAGATACTTATAAATATCCTCAAATCCCTGTCACTAGATGCAGTAGCTATACTTAGAAAACAGACAACAGACTGTTCTTTGGCATAATACTCTATCTACCCACCTGCCCGTTATTCTATATTTATTAATGACTTTCACCTAGATATGTCCCAAGCTACTTGCATTCAATATGTAGATGACTCCACACTTATATGCTCAGCCACATCAGTGTCTGCACTTCACTCCCTTACCCAAAAGGTGTTTAACACAGTTGAAAAATGGTTTACACAGCGCTGTCTCCTTCTGTACCCTAAAAAAATAAGCTCCTCCTTTTTAACCCTACTTGTAAGTCCCCCCTATTGATTTCACTGTCACATCCAATAATGGTACTCTCATATCCCCAGATCCAACTACCAAACTACTAGGTATCACTATAGATAACAACCTCAACTTTGACACCCATGTCAACAATACTCTAAAAACTATCAATAGAAAACTAGGCTCTCTATATAGGATCAAACCCTTCCTCTCTCCTACAGCTAGAATAACTGTCACTCAGACCCATTTACTCTCTACTGTCCTCTATGCCTCACCCATATACACTAATCTATCTAAAAACAACCTTAATAAAATGGAAAACTCCTACAATAACATAGCTAGATTTACTACAGACAAGCCTTTCAGAACCCACCACTGTTACAATTTAAAACAACTAGAATGGCTTGAATTTCAAAATCACCTAAACTTCCACCAACTGCCCATTGTCCATAAAAGTCTTTACCAACCTACAAATACCCCCATACTATCTACCCTCATCATCCCCTACAATAACCTCAAGAGCTTACGATCATCACATAAACTTCTTGTCAATATTTGTAAATCAAACAACAGGGCTGGGGACTGTCTTCTCTAATACTGTTGGAAAATCCTGGAACCTTCTCTCCAATGAACTTACCTCACTTCTCTCTATATCACTTTTCAAAAACCAAACTGAAACATTTCCTCAAAAGACACTGGTTGTGCTCCTGTACTGAACCTGTTTGATCATCTAGCTATTCTTACTATATTCAGCCTACTCTCTTCTTCTCAGTAATCAACTTCCTTATAAACCTTCTCCTTCTACATACTATTCCTTACATCTTCTTAATGACATTAATGTGAATACTTTTGAACTAATTAAATGTATATAATCAGCTGCCTTACTTACTTGTATATCATGTGTTGAAACTGCATGTGCATTATACTACTTATACCTGATTATTTTCCACTATGTTATTTACTTCTGACCTCTCAATTATGTCTTACTAATGTACCTGTACTGTGCATTGTTTACCTTAATTTGTAAATGATTTTGTCATGATTTTGTCATTGTTTTTCATCGGAGCTTATCTCCCTGGGCCTCTACTGAAAATGGACATATATCCAGATAGATTAGCCTGGTCAACATATGTAAAATAACACAAATAAAATAAAGTATTATGCAGATATTCTAGTGGCCTGGAATTTCCAGAGATGTAACAGGGTATTGCAGGACCTATAAACAGTGCCAAAAGTTATCAAGGCAGGAGACAATGTGAGAGCTCCTTTGATGCCTTTGCCTGTAATTGAGGAGCCATTTCAGAGGATAGCTATGGATATTGTGGGGCCTCTGAGTACCCCAAAGTCCACAGGGAACAAGTATATCTTAGTGGTAGTGGATTATGCTGCACAATACCCTGAGGCAGTGGCTCTGTCTTCCATTGAGGAAGAAAAGGTGGTAAATGCTTTGTTAGAGATTTTCAGCAGGATAGGTATCCCAAAAGAAATACTGACTGACAGAGGTGCCAGTTTCATGTCAGACCTGTTGGCTTGTCTGTGGAAGTACTGTGGGGTGAAGCACATGAAGACCACCCCTACCATCCCCAGACTAATGGTCTTGTTGAGAGGTTAAACTCTACAATCATGTCCATGCTATGGGCATTTGCAGACCAGTTTAACAGGGAGTGGGACAAATATTTGCCGCATCTGTTGTTTGCTTACAGAGAGGTTTCAAAGGAATCCACAGGTTTTTCACACTTTGAGTTGCTATATGGGCATAGGGTGAGGGGACCTCTAGATTTAATTTGAGATGAATGGGAAGGTGAGTGTGAACCTCACAAGGAGTCTGTTGTGGCATATGTCCTAACCTTCAGGACAAGGCTCAGTGAACTCATGGGCTTGGCCCAGGAGAACCTGGCAGAAGCCCAACAACAGAAAAAGGTATGGTATGACAGGAATGCTCGAGCTAGAGAGTATGCTGTGGGGCAGCAAGTAATGGTTATCATTCCTGTCAAACACAACAAACTACAAGCAGCTTGGGAGGAACCCTACAAGGTAGTAAGAAAGGTAAATGATGTTAACTACTTGGTGGAACTGTTAGACAGGAGGCAGGGGCACAAATTGTACCATGTTTACATGATGAAACCTTACCATGATAGGGAGGCCCTTGTGCTGAGCATTTGCAGTGGATTACAGGAGGAGTCTGAGGGAGATCTGGTGACTGATCTCCTCAGTGAGGCTCAGACTGAAACCTAAGTGGAAGGGGTAGCAATGTCCCAGCAGCTATCTCCTACCCAGGTTCAAGAAATCTGAGCAGTGTTACAGGAGTTTGGGGACATGTTCACTGGGAAACCAGGGTGCACCCACCTGGTGCAGCACCAGGTGGATACAGAACCCCAAAATCTATTAGACAGGCCCCTTATAGGGTGCCTGAGAGAGTCAAACAGACTCTAAGGGAGGAGATACAGGAGATGTTGGAAATAAGGGTGATTCAAGAGCCCAACTCTCCAGTGGTGCTGGTGTCAAAGAAGAATGGCAGCACCAGGTTCTGTGTGGACTACAGGACATTAAATAGTCACACAGTCAGATGCTTACCCTATGCCTAGGACAGATGAGGCCCTAGAGCAGCTGGGCGGGGCTAAGTATCTTACAACCACTGATCTTACCAAGGGTTACTAGCAGGTGCCCTTGACTCCCAGTGCTAGAGAGAGGTCAGCTTTTGTGACTCCTTTTGGCTTGTATGAGTTCACAAAGATGCCCTTTGGGATGAAAAATGCCCCAGCAACTTTCCAGAGGCTGGTAGATCATATCCTAGCAAGAGCAGGAGGGTTTGCTTTTGCTTACCTAGATTATATTGCCATCTACAGCCATTCCTGGTAAGAGCACCATCAACATGTCAGGGAGGTGCTGGGTAGACTACAGAGGGCAGGGTTGACCATTAAGCTGAGCAAATGTCAGGTGGATATGGCAGAGTCTCCTACATGCAACATAGAGTGGTAAGTGGTACAATCAGGCCGGAACCTGTCAAAGTAGAAGCCATTCAGGCATGGCCTGCACCTGTTACCAAAAAGCAGGTGAGGGCATTCTTTAGGACAGCAGGGTACTACAGAAAGTTCATCCCCAGTTATAGTACCATAGCTGCTCCCCTCACAGACCTGACAAATAAGAATAGAGCCAGCCAGCAAAATGACAAGTTTCTAAGATGGAGCCTAGGGTTGCAAGCATATATGTCAGTGCGGCACTGCAGTGGGATTAGCAATTCCAACGGAGATGGGCTCTCAAGACAGGGAATAGGTTAAGGTATACTCAGATAGACCTAACCCTCTCAAGCAATGTTTCTCAATGGTCACTTGAAAAACTAGCTTGAGTTCTCCAGGGGGGAAGATATGTGAAGATAGGTAAAGGCTGCCATCCTAGCCAGGTAGAATTTTGTATATAATTCTGTCATTTGTAAATATTAATGTAAGCCACAGGCTTATTCTCTTAAATGTGAAAAGACTGCATTGGATATTGATCTGCACAACTGTAACAGTGCACTCTGCTGTAACAAAGCTAATAAGTTAATTCTTTGATGTCAAAATTCAGAGCCAATATGTCTAGAAAGAGGCATCCTGCCTATTGTTTTAAGACCAGAGTTAATGGCTAGAATTTGCATGTTTAAATGTCGTTTATTGCTCTGGTTTCTGACCTGGTGTAAAGAATGTAAATGTAGTTTCTTTTAGCCTGGGAACACCAGAGAAGTGTGAAGAATGATGTCATGTGTAGCAGCTCTGTGTTATCAATTTAAAGAGAGAGAATCAGAGAGCTCAGAGCATTTTGTCTTGAGCTCATCCTATATCACCAGGACTGCTTGTTTCTATATGTAAGTTATTTAGAACTGTGTTTTCCCTTAGAAATAGATAGCAATTAGGAAGATTAGACTAAGTGTTTTTCTGTGTTGATGTTAGAAGTTTTCTACGGTATTATTTTAAGTATTTCTCTGTAATCTATGAACTATTGACTAGCACTGTGTAGTAAGAAACATTGTCTTGTATTTTTATTATGTATTTTTAAATATTTTTAAACCTTTCAACTGTGGCTGTTTTGTGTAGAGATAATTTAAGCTCTAAGAGTACATTGCATGTTTATAGTGATGCTGTACCAAGTCCCTCCAAATAATTCTTGACTATTAGGTCACACTTACCATTTGGATAATAATATTGTACAGTAATAACTGGACACCCTTTTAAAGGCCCTTGAGTAGCTGATAAATATTAGTGGGTGGTGGCAGCTGGTACTACCTTTTAGACTGGGTAAAAGGGGCACAGCTGGAGTACGTGTGCCAGCCTTCCCCTGGAGTGTCTGTGTGGTTGTATAAACTCTTATCTGAAAGTGTGTGTGTGTGTGTGTGTGTGTGTGTGTGTGTGTGTGTGTGTGTGTGTGTGTCAGCTACTTGGGCAGGGACACAAAGCACTGGTTGGACAGAGAGTGTGCTGGAGGTTTTAGCCTGCCCACTAGGCTGAGATATGGACCCTATAGCTGTGCTAGTGAGGAGTGTTATTGGGGACCTGGAGAGAAAGGGAGAAACCAGCCCCAGACTGA